>NC_045437.1:117809117-117919442 GCF_002776525.5 Piliocolobus tephrosceles | reverse complement strand
CACACACACACCATACACATACACCACACACACATACACCACACACAGACACCACACACACATGCACATAAACACCACACACAGACACCAAACATACACACACACATACACACACCACACCACACACACACACAGGTTTCCCTGAGCTTGCTTTTCCATGCACCAGGGGCCAGGCTTTCCCCAGCCCATGCCTGTGGTGACCATGTCCTTGGTGGAACGCTGAGGACGGGTGTGTGTCTATGTGGGTGGGGAGCGGGGAACAGGTAATTACCCAGGTGTGTGTGATACACAGGGCATGTCCGCTGTGACGTCCTCTAGAATGTGACCTGGGATGCGGTTTGTGTGTGTCCTGGGATGCGGCGTGCGTAATGCTGCATGTGGGGTGTGGTACGTGTACTGTTTGTGGGTGTGGGTGTCACTGATGAGTGGGCAGAGTGCGCATACTGGCAGGTCCCAGGAGCACATGGCGGGTTGCGATGCACCATGTGGGCAGCCAGCCCAGGCCCAGGAGCAGTTTCTTCCCCCGGAATCAAGTCATAGCCTCCCCGTCCAGCTTATTTCCACTTGCTAGGACCCGTCTGGCGCCAAGATTTTCGGCTAGCGTGATCCCTCAGTTCTGGAGCTTTCCGCAGCCACGGCCTTCATGGGCAAAGGAAGAGGCCAAGAACAATAGCAGCACCTTCCTCCGGGCCCCCAGGAGAGGAAGACCATCGGGTGGGGAGGGCTCTCTGGACACGAGGACAGGGCCAGGACTGACCTTCGTGTGTCATTTTCTTATTTCATCCTTTTCATGCCTGTGAGAAAGGGTCACCAAATCAGTCAGGGACCCAGCAGGAAACGGGAGATTGCAGAGGAGTCCCGGGGCTGCCAATTGTACCGAGCTGTTACCTCCCTCTGCCTGGCATGAAACTAGCAAGAGCTGGACAGGGGCTGCGGCCACCGCCACCCCGTGATGACCGTCAAGGAGGGGCCGGGGAACCGATGCTGCAGCCTCTCTACTCCCGTTCTCTGAGCTCTGTCGGTGCTGGCCAGCTCAGCCAGAAGACAGAGGGTGGGGAGCCAGGGTGATGGTTCCTGTGGAGGTCAGGCTCTGAGTTCCGAGCAGGTGGGGAAGGGTGGGGAGTGGCTCTGGAGGGGCACGCAGAGACCTCCCAGAGCAGCTCCCATCCTGGCTTTATGGAGGTGGGCACCATAGTGATATCCACTGCCCAAGCTCTCCCATGGGGAGGCTGCAGAGCCAGAGTTGAAGCCTGGCTCTGATGGACGACTCCCGCCCACTGGTAGTCAGTGGGCTGGTCGCACACCCTCGGCCTCCGGTCAGACCACAGCCCCCACGGAGTTTCTGTCTCAAGACTTTTGGGAGGGGCAAATGAGGTCTTGAAACTATAGCAGAGGATCTTTGATCTGAGTGGTAAAAAAAAAAAAAAAAAAAAAAAAAAAAGTTTTTAATGCAGCTGCCAAGGTGACACAGGTGATTACCAGAATAATAAGGGGATGGGATAGGAAAGCCAGGTGCTGAGGAACTCAGCTGGAACCTTGCTTTAAGAGGCCCAGAGAAGTTCTGTGGCTTGCCTCAAGGTCCCACAGCATATCGGGGCAGAGCTGGGGCAGGTAACCGTCTCTGTATTACGGAGGAGACCCCAGCCACAGGCTAGGAGGTCTCCTCCAAACATTCTCCCAGAATCATGGATAGAACCCACTCAGGGTCCCTCATCTGCTTGGGAGGGTTCACTGCAGCCTGACAGGAAATAATCCAAGTGCCCATCAATAGCGGGGTGGTTAAGTAGAACACAGTCTCATGCTGGAATAAGCGGTAAGTAATAAACAGGTTTAAATGAGTCTATGACTCAGGGAAACCTTCAAGATACAGTAAGAGCAAAAGCCAGGCTACTAATCAAGGCCACAGTGAGATGCCACCACGTCACACCCACTGGGATGGTCACAGTCCAAGAAAGAATAACAAGTGTTGGTGAGGGAGTGGGAAAGATGGACTCCTCAGACACTGCTGGTGGGGATGTCAAATGGTACAGCTGCATGGAAAACGGCCTGGTGGGTCCTCTAGCAGTTAAAAAAAGAGATATCACGCGACCCAGCAGTTCGCCCCCAGGTATATACCCAGAAGAAATAAAAAGATATGTCCACACAAAAACCTGTAGATGAATGTTTATAGCAGCTTTATTCAACTCAAGAATGATAAAGAAAATGTGGTCTATGTTTTCTGTTTTTTCTTTTTTTTAGTTTTGTTTGTTTGTTTGTTTTGAGACAGAGTCTCACTCTGTCACCCAGGTTAGACTGCAGTGGCACGATCTCGGCTCACTGCAACCTCTGCCTCCTGGGTTCAAGTCATTCTCCCGCCTCAGCCTCCTGAGTAACTGGGACTCCAGGGACACACCACCACACCTGGCTAATTTTTGTATTTTTAGTAGAGACGGGGTTTCACCGTGTTGGCCAGGCTGGTCTTGAACTCCTGACCTCAAATGAGGTCTCCAAAGTGCTGGCATTACAGGCATGAGACACTGAGCCTGACTCATAATGTGGTCTGTCTATACAGTGGAATAATAGTCAGTCATCAAAAGGCATGAAGTACTGACATCCGCTACAGCACGGATGAACCTTGGAAACATGCAAGGTGAAATAAACCAGACACAAAGGACACGCATTGTATGATCCCATTTCTATGAAATGTCTGGAGTAGGCAAATCTATAGAGACAGAAAATAAATTAGAGGTTGCCTGGGGCTGCGGAGTATAGAGGAATTAGTGGCTGATGGCCAAAAAGTGCAGGTTTCTTTTTGCAGTACTGAAAATGCTCTAAAATTGATTGTGGTAATGGTTACAGAACTCCGAATATACCAAAAGCCATTCAACTGTACATTTTAAATGGGTGAATTTTATGGTATGATAATATTTCAATAAGGCTATTTAAAAACCAGGTAATTGAAGGGTAAGTAGAGTATGATTCTAAATATGTAAGGAAAAGTGCATACATACAAATGATTGGGTAGGCATTAAATCTCTCTGGAAAGATGTCATCAACAAACTGTCAGCTGAGGATGCTCAAGGAGGGGCACTGAGTGGGAGGCACGGAGGGCCGCCTTTTCTCTATGAAGTACAGTATGTCAAATTTTCACCATGTATCTTGCTTTTATAATGGAAACATGCCCCGCATCTGGTCCTTGCCTTGGGCTGGCCCGGTCCTCCTTGAGAAGCAGGCCTTGCTCCATGGGAGCTGATGTGTCTGCCTGAGCTCATGGGAGTGGTTCTGTCCAAGAGGGCAGGTCGAAAAGTCCTCCTCCTCAGGCCTGAAATAGATTCCTGTTCAAAACCTAGCAAACCAACTATTTTTGGCTGCCTGGCCTACCAGAGGCGGGTCCGAGAGCCTGCTAGGGCACCATGCCCAGGCTCCCAGGATGGCTGTCCTAGGGACCATAATCAGTGCACCTCCCTGCCCAGACTCTAAGCAGGAATTGTATCCCACCCATAGGATGAGATTTCAGGGGGCTCCCCTTATAAGCCCAGTAGCAAGAATGGTCTGTACCCCAAGGGAACAATTCTGAAGCCAGTACATACTAGGTGCTGAGTATTGTGTTAGTGGTGCCAATTATGTTGTGTCTCTCCCAGTTGCCCAGTCAAGGAGGGACTGTTATCATCATTTTACAGGTGGGGAAACAGGGTCCGAGATCCCACCCCTGAGGATGGGTCTCAAACTCAGGCCAGCTACTTTACCCTACTATACCACTTGTATCATTCGAGAACCAAGTGACGAAAACCCTAACTAAAGCTGATGACAATAATAGAGGAGATGTATTGATTTATTGATTCACATAGCTGAGTCAAGAATGGGTGGGCTTCAGGTGAGGCTCGATCAGGACGATCAGGACTCCAGCTCCATTTTTTAGCGGTTCTCTCAACTCTACCCTCCTTTGCGTCTGTGAGCTTCATCCTTTTTATTTTTATCTTATTTATTTATGTATTTATTTATTTATTTTGAGATAGAGTCTCACTTTGTTGCCCAGGCTAGAGTGCGGTGGCACAATCTTGGCTCACTGCAACCTCCGCCTCCCAGCTTCAAGCAATTCTCCCTGCCTCAGCCTCCCAAGCAGCTGGGATTACAGGCACCCACCAACATACCCGGCTAATTTTTGTATTTTTTATAAGAGACGTGATTTTGCCATGTTAGTCAGGCTGGTCTCAAACTCCTGACCTCAGGTGACCCGCCCTCCTTGGTCTCCCAAAGTGCTGGGATTACAGGTGTGAGCCACCGCGCCCGGCTGAGCTTCATCCTTAAGATAATTTATCTTAAAGTAGCCAGATGGCTTCTAACATCTGTCAGGGGGATCCTGATGCATCCTCAACATACCCAGAGAGACAGCAAGAGTGTTCTGCCCTAGCATTCTGACCAAGACTCTGAGATTCACTATGATTGAATGGGTTTAGGCCACTCCTGCCCTTGAATAAATTCCTGTGACCAGGGCACAGGCCTGAAGGCAAAAGGATCCGGCCCAGAGCTGGGGTGAAGCTCGGCCTTCCATGGAATACAGGGAATGTGGGGGAGCAGATGGGTTGCTAAATAAAAACTAGGAAGGGGAGAAAGTGCAGGTATGTTGTGCAGGTAATCATTGAGACCCCCGGCCTCCTCCTCTTAGTGAACTACATAAAGACACCATTCTGGGCATATTGCACTGAATAAAATTATTTCCCAGTTTCTCATGTGTAAAATGGAGGTACAGTTGGACCAGGCCTTTATATCTAGGATGATTATTAATTTTTAATCAGTCACACTCTGGCTTGGGACACCATGAGAATAGCTGGATTGGTTGATATCTGAATGCTTGCCTTTGTTCCCCAGACCCTGGCCTGACCCCGCTGTGACCCCCTCCAGTCCCTGCTTGAGCTCCTCCTGTTACACCTTTGCCCCCATAAGAAGCAATCCAAGCCCTTTTTCCAGGCATCGTGATCTTTGGAGCTCTGCCTCCTGCCTGCTGTCCCAGCTACTGTCGCCAAAAAGGAAGAATGGGTCTAGCCTGGACCTTGGGCTCATCTCAGGTCTCCAGTGGAGTCAGCATCCCCCAAACCATGGAGATCCCTCAACAGAAACAGGAACTGCCGGGAGAGGGACCCAGGACATGGTCACTTAGGGCCAAGTGTCAAATACCCACTCTACCCTATCCCAAGGCCCCCTGGTTGTGTTCCCTTGGGCAAGTCCCTTCACTCTCTGAGCCTCCATTTCTCCGTCTGTGAAATGGGAGCATTGATAACTGTCACCCGGTGGGGTAGCAGTAGGAGGTCTGTGTTCAGCAGATATCTTCCCCTCCTTGTCCTGCCGGAGCAGCGGGGCTGATGTGGCAATGGTCACCTCACCCTCCTGTACTTCCCTCCCCTCCTCCCTTCTCCCTCTAGGCTTCCCTAGATGCCCCTCATGCTGGTCACCGCTTGCATATGCCCAGCATCCCTCCAGGCCCCCTCGGCCCACATGGAGGGCACTTTCCCAGCCCAGGCGACTCCAGGACGAATGGATTTTGGAAAGAGCCCAGCCCTGCCTCCTGCCAGCGCCTTGGAGAAGACAAAGAAACAGGGGTCAGGGAGGGGACAGGGAGGGGGCAGGCAAGCCCTGGCCCAGCAGCCTTGGGGCCCCTGGCCGGGCAGGGTTTCCGTGAGCGGTTCTCCGTTGCTCCCAAAAATAACCACAGTGTGTATCTTGTCGGCCTCACGCCACAGATGTTTAGGATAAACCTTCGTAAATCTCTGTCCACTGTCCGTTAGAAAAATGCTGAAAATCAGAGGAACGTGGCAATGGCCACAGACTCACAATGGCTCTCTCTCATCTCTGTTTCTAACTCCATCTCTCTTCTCTCTCCATCTCTCTCTGTGTTCTTTCTCTCTTGTTCTCTGAGTGTCGCCTTCTCTCTCCGTCTCACTATCCCTTTCATTTCTTCCTTTCCTCAGCTCTTTCCCCCGTTATTAAGCCATGAGAGAGGCCTCAGCCTACCAGACGCCCACGGAGCACATATTTTAATGCGCCTTCACAGTCTTCCAGAAAAACAGATGCAACATCTATGACATTCTTCCTGCTCGCTGCAACAGCAATTAAAGAGAGAACTGGGTGAGGGGGGAGGCCTGGGAAGAGGATGGGGGGAGAGGAGAAAAGAAAAGCTCCTTGTCGGGGCTGCTTCTCAACAAAGGGAGTCGACGGTGCATGGGGCTGCTTGTGTGACCGTCTAGCACTATGACGTCTTTCTCCCAGAACGTCAGCTTGGGGAGGGTGGCTGGGCTGACAGTGGCTCAGTCGGCAAAGCCTGGCATTGGAGAGGCAGTCAGGATAACCAGAGCCCAGGCTGGGGCTTTCTTTGCCAACGTGATATTGGGAGAGAGCACAGGATTCTAAGCCCTGCGTTTGGAGCCAGGCTACCCAGGCAGCTTCAACCTGTTCACTCCCTCACTCATTCATTCATTCCACAAGCATGTGCGAAGTCTACAGATGTGTGGCAGGACCACGGGGTAAATAATTACAGCACAACACGAGGGCAAGTGTGAACACAGGTCACCTGGTGGTCCTAGTGGCCCTCCTAGAGGAGATGGCTCAAGTCTGAAGGGTGAGAAAAGCTTAGGTGAATGGGGTGGGATGGGCAGGGGTTTCTAAGGGGAACTGAACTCCCACAGAGAGCAATTTACAAACGAGAAAACCAAGGATGCCCAAGAGGCTGAGAACCCAATGAGTTTGCACAGGCGGCAGAAAGCCTTCAAGAAGGCATAGAAGGCTGTCCAGACCCCAGCATCATCCATGTCATCATCAACCAGAGTTCAGCCTCAGACACCAACAGGGGAAGACAGAGGCCACAGGTAAGTGAGGCTCACCAGCCAGGTATCGGCACGGAACTCAAGGATGTGCGCCTGTCAACGAGGGTACCAAAGATTGCCATGCGTGACTCATTGCCCAAGTTTTCATGAGAAGATCGGATATGCAGACTTTTTTTTAAAGGTGAAATATTATTTTCAAATGATGGTGACTTAGTCACTCTAAAAAATTGATGGGCCAAGCTAAATCCATCGGCAGGGCATGTGGGGTCCTCGGCTGCTGTTTGTTAACCTTTGATGTGTTCTGAAGTACCAGGTTACAGCAGGCTCCACCTAAGCCCAGCATTTAGGAGGAGGCAGGCCCGATCTTCGCGGTCCCTCCAGGAGCCTTGTTTCTAGAGGGCATGTCAGTACCCACTTGAGCAAACTCAGGCCCCAGCACCCTGGCAAAGTCGACAGGCCTTGCCTTCTGCTTTCAGCCATGGGCTTGAATCCTAACCCTGATGCTAAATAGCTGTGAAATCCTGAGCAAGTCCCATATTTCTTTATCCTTTACCTGATTCCAAAGAGTGTTTAAGGTTCTTCCATGAATACATTAGCAGTACAAAATGTGGCCAGGCGCAGTCGCTCATGCCTATAATCCCAGCGCTTTGGTAGGTGGATTGCTTGAGCTCAGGAGTTCGAGACCATCCTGGGCAACCTGGCGAGACCCTATCTCTACAAAAAATACAAAACAAACAAAAAAAAGTATCCAGGCATTATGGTGCACACCTGTAGACCCAGCTACCAGGGAGGCTGAGGTGGGCGAATCACTTAAGCCGGGGAGTCGAAGCTGCAGTGAACTGTGATTGAGCCACTGCACTCCAGCCTGGGTGACAAAGAATGAGACTCTGTCTCAAAAAATAAAGGGCGGGAAATGTTATATAGATAAATAGAATCAAGTAGGAAGTCAGAATCTTTGGAAAATAAGAGACACCAAGTAATGGAAACAAAGGTAAGATTTATCTACAGAGCATAGGTTCTAATGACCCTGTACCACCAGTAGAATTGGACTTAAAACATTACCTTGGGATTCCCAGCAGCCAAAGCAAAGAAGGAATCATGTTTTTGGGATTTATTGTCCTTGAAAATAAAAACATACCGGTTGATCAAAGAAGCCATTTCCCTGGTACTGGGCTTGAGATAAAATTACTTAATGGCTCTCCCTAAAAAGACCTTTGTGTGATATAATAAACAATAATTCTCTGTGCTAGTAAAAACATTTCAGTTTCCTATAGCTATTTCTTTAATGTCCTTCTGTACAGGCTGATGATGTAATATCAAAACAGATCAAGTAATAATGGAAGTGAGACTGAAGAATGGAGTTCTCCATTGCTTTAGTGGGCAAGTTACTTCATGCCTCTGAATTGTATTTTTTTCACTATAAAATAGACCAGTTACAATGCCTATATCTTAACATTGCTGAGAAGCTCAAGTGGAATAAGGTAAATAAAATGCCTGTGATAATTTCTGGCACATAGTAGATCTCATGGGATTCATCAGTGAGATTGCTGTAACAAACAACCCCTACATCCCTTAACATAATAACATTTTATGTATTGCTCACATCATCCTCTAGTGTAGATTGTTGAGGCACAGAGGGCAGGTGTGTTTATAGATGCCATCTTGAACCCATGCAGTCATTTAGGGATCCAGGCTTCTTCTATGTGTGGTTCTGCCCTCCTCCAGAATGTCAAAGTCTCCATTCAGCAGGTGATGGAGAAAAAAGTTAAAATTGAGCATGAGAAGTTTCTGTGGGCCAAGACTAGAAGTGACACACTTTCACCCGTAACCCACAATTTTGCCCATAATCCACTGGCCAGAAATAAGTTCCTTGCCACAATTAATGGAAAGGCAGGCTGACAAATGTAGTCTGTGTGCTGCATGTCTGGGAAGAGGAGGATGACATGGCTGTTGGTGAGGGAGCCTGTTAGTCAGTGCCACTATCAGAAATCAAAATGAAGCTTGATTCCTCATCTTGGCCAGCAGTGAGGCAGCTCTGGAACCATCAAATTTGCCCCGGCTGTCCACCCCTTCTTCCAGACATCCTCACTGCTTTCTGTGGTCTTGAGGCACAGGAAATTTGAGCAATGGTCATTGGCCTTTCCCACATGCAGTTGTTTTTAGTTTTATGGACATGAGAGAGCAGAGACCTCCTGGGTCAGCTATTTCCTCTCCTGTTGCTGAGGCAGGGAGCTTCTTTGAGTTCATTGGCCTTTTGGCCTTTTCATCTACTTGTCTGCTCAGCATGGAATGTGCTGCTCAACAGTGGAGCTAAGGCAGAGGGAGTTGAAAAGTGCCTCAGAGGTGGTTCCTACTGTCCAGGGACTCACACTTTCACTAAGGAGGCAAAGGTAGCCACATAAGCAGAACATTCTCATATAAAATACCCAATCTCTTACCAAAAAGATTAAAGGCAGTTTTCAAGGGCATATTTCAAGCAAATTAAAAAGCAAAACAAAACCCTCCATCCCCCTGACTATCACTCTTGCTCCTGCTCATCTCTCTGATTTCACCTGTTAACCACCCATCTATCATTTTCCAGCAACTCAGTTGACTTGTAGCTCCTTGAAACCTCTAAGTTATTTCTCTACTCGGCCTTTCTCCATGCTCTTCTCTTGGCCTTTGCATCTACTTGTGGCCCCCAGGGGTGGATAGAATATTTGGAAAGGAAGATGGACAACCTGTCTTTGACACACACAATCCTTGCTCAATACCGTTTCTTTCAGCTGAGTTTTGACTAAATATTGCTTCATTCATTCAACAAATTCATTTTGAGGATACACACTGCCAGGCATGGCTCAAAGCTCTGGCCCCACTGTCATGAATATAGCAGAGCAAGCTACACACATAAATAGCAGAATAAGAGAAGGAGCAAATGATAAAGTTGAGGCATAAATGAAGCCATGAATAAACCCATTCACAAAAAAACCCCTGATTTCCTAGATATTTGCTGTGGTTGCCATGGAATTGATGTTGAGCTTCCTAGCAGCCAGCATGAAAATGGAAATTTGGTCAATTATACAAATCACAATGATCATGCCATTTGAACAAACTATTTACCCAAGAGAATTGTAATAATAGCTAGCATCTAGTTGGTGTTTACTACTCCTTATATAACTACACAAGGCAGGGACTATTATTATTCCCACTTAATGGAAAAAGAAAAGTTTACAACTTGCCCACAATCATACAACTGGTGGGACAAGGATTGGAATACAGATTGTTTAAATTCAGAGCTGGGCTCTAACTCATCTCCTAGTTCTAAGACAAGAATCTCACCAATGTTCTCACAGTGTGGACACTGTGTAATAACCAATATTCTTGCAGTGGTTGCAGCAGAGGTTTCATGTCCTTATCCTGTCTCACCAGATATTTGTGCTTTCCTGCCAAAGCATGTTTCAGCCGTAGTCCCTGTGGTGAGTCCTTTCTCCCGACGGGCTCTCATCTGGCTGCCCCTAGGGGTGGATAGGAGAATATCTGGAAAGGAAGATGGACAACCTGTCTTTGACGCACACGATCCTTGCTCAATACCATTTCTTTCAGCTGAGTTTTGACTAAATATTGCTTCATTCATTCAACAAATTCATCTTGAGGATACACTACCAGGCATGGCTCAAAGCTCTGGCCCCACCGCCATGAACATAGCAGGCAGAATCCCCATCTTCATGAAGCTTATAGTCTTACAGAAGAAAGAGACATTAAGTGAGTAAAAATGCAAAGAAAATACATCTTTACGTGTTATAATAAGTCTATAAAGGAAGCATAACGAAGGGGGAATAATTTCGTTTGGGTTGGAGTGATGCAAGTCCCTCTGGAGGAAATACCATTTAATCTGGAAACTAAAGAAGAGCAAAGAGATGAGACAAAAGGCTTCCAGGCCAAGGGAAGAGCATGGAGAAAGGTCGAGTAGATAAATAGCTTAGAGGGTTCAAGGAGCTGCAAGTCAACTGAGTTGCTGGAATATGATAGATGGGTGGTTAACAGGCAAAATCAGAGAGATGAGCAGGAGCAAGAGCATGACAGTCAGGGGGATGGAGCGTTTTGTTTTGTTTTTTAATTTGCTTGAAATTAGACTTCCTGGCAAGTGCATGGATTTCAGTCATTCCGTATTGTAGAGCTAAGGATAAGATGAGTAATCAATTTGTTGGAAGGATGAGTGGGTGGATGGATGGATGGATGGATGGATGATGGACAGGTTGATGCATGGATGGATGGATGGATGGATGATGGACAGATTGATGCATGGATGGATGGATGGGTTGGTGGATGGATGGATGGATAGCAGGCAGGCTGTGTGCTGGGAGACTCATGAAGCCATCTCAGGGAGGGAAGATTGACGGGAGGGACAGAAGGCAGGAGTCTCATCAGGACACTTTTGTCCCAACCCCTGCAAAGTCAAAAAGGACCTGATAGAGGAAGCTCCTGGAAGAAGGCTTTAGATCTGCTCTCAGAAAAGTTGTTGCATTTGGTCAAATGAAGGCACTGGGGCCAAATAATCCAAAAGGGGTCCAGTTCATCCCAGAGAAGACTGACTAGAGCTGGATGTGCAAGGTCCATGGTGACCTGCCTGGTCCAGAGCAGAGGGGCTGGAGGAAGCATGAAGGATTTTATGTGATGTTACTACTTCCCATTCCTACATTTTACAAAGCACTCTGACAGTGTGATGATGATGATGATGATGATTGTCACCTACTGCCCACCTACTATGTGCTAGGCCCTATGCTAAGCACTTAAAATGCTTTGGCTCATTTAATTCTTACCACAATCTTGCATGGGCCATACTATCCCAACCCCACCTTGCCCTCATTTTGCAGATGAGGGCACAGAGGCTCAGAGAGGTGAAACAACTTGTCCAAAATCCCACAGCTACTGAGTTCTGTCCGACCTTCCACCTCTCTAGGTCTCCTTTATTTGTAAAGCACTTTGGATATTTTGTGCTGCCCAGCTCGGCCTTGCCTAAGCGCAGGTCTGAGTTGGTGTCATTTCTCACAGCATGCTAAGTGCATGGTGTGGCATTTCCAGGTGTCCCTGCTGGAAACAAAGGTAGGAGGGGGTGTTGATATGGGGGTGAGGTAAGCATGACAATATGGGATTGAGTGATGCCTCAAGGTGCCTTCTGGGAAAAGCTTTGATGCTGTTTGGTGGAGGAATGGATCTCCTATTTGATCTCATTAATGAGCAAAGCAGTGTATCAAAGCCATGATTCCAAAGTTGCTTTCTGGACACCTATACTCCCTAAGGGCTTCATGAAATGTCCCTAAAGTTGCCCAAATAACACTTCATTTGACCGTAAGTTTATAAACAGTTATTCACTAAAAACGATGCAAATGAAAACAGCAAGCAGCTACTAGTATTCTATCTACCAGATGGGCAAAATTTAAAGCCCTGATAATAGCCATTGTTGGAGGGGTGGGGAGGGATAAACAGGCATCTCTCGCACTGCACGAGGCTGGTGGAGCACACATTGATAACATCTTTCTGGAGAGCAAGTGGGTATTGCACATCAAAAGCCTTGGGGTTGTGCCTATGTTTTGACACAGCCCTTTCACTCTGGGGAATTTATTAAGGAAAGAATTATGGACACAGTTATGAAGAGGGTCATTGGTGGGGTTTTGGTGTCCTGGGGCCAGCTCACACAGGCTCTCGAGGACTGTGATCTCTTGGTGGCATGTTGGCAGCTTCTATGATGTTGGTAGCTTGAAATCGGTCATGGTGGGAATATTCACACTAAGAAAATTAGCAAACACTGCAAACCAGGGTTCTTCCCCCGAGAGCGCCTAGCATGTCCCAGTTTAACAACCCTGGGTGGTCATAAGAATGTACAATTGGTAACAACCAAAACGTCCCACAGTTGGAAACTGACTCAATAGAGGAAGGTTCACCCATCCCATAGAATATTGTGTGGCCATTAAAAATCAGACTGGGGAGGAGTGTTTCTTGGTTGACACGGAAAACATTCTTGAGGGCCACTAAGTGAAGAAAGCATTTGCAGAACCACAGGCACATTTTGACACCAAACACACATATATGCCTGCACACGCACATGCACACACACTTGTACACACACAGACTCTCTAGAAGTCTCTACAAGCACACATTAGCATCACTTATTGCTAGGGAGCGAAAAGAGAAGAACTCAGGCAGGAACAAAATATTATATAAGCTTACTTTTTACTATAAATTCTTTTTACTGGAAAGGCTTTCTTACAAGCATGCTATCTGTAAACTTTTTAAAAACTACCCTCATTAAAACATATCTCTGCTCCTTACTAACTCCGCCACAGAAAACAGGGCTGGAAGTATAAACACTAAAATGTGAGCAGGGGCTTATCTCTGAGACTACCAAGGACTTTTAAAGTTTTATTTATTTATTGTCTTCGGGTTTCATTTTCTTCATGCTTTTCTGGGTTTTCTGCATGTCAGTGAAACATTCTGTTTAATAAAAACAACGACCCAATTAACATGCCAAGTCTTTTTTTCGAGAGGGACAGGGTGTGTTGGAAGAATGAGGGTCACAGTTCTAACGGGTCAGCAGCATCCATTGGGAACTAAGTAACACTGGACCATGAAAACAGCTTCCCAGCCCCCGGAGTTCCAAGGGGAAGCCTGTAAGATGGTTGAGTTCAAATAAAGGTTAGTGCTGCTTGGGTCCATGATTGTGAGTTTCTTGAGACAGATTTGAGGTGAGGGAATATCAGCCTCCTGTGCCTGGGGAAAAAGGATGGGCTTGGGGTGAGGGTGAGAGGATAGATACCAGGTGGGAGGGGCAGGCTTGAGAAGACGTAGGCATCCCTTGGGGAGGACTTGAGATTTGCAAACCTTGAGGGTGAGCAGGCAGGATGGCTTTGTGATCAAATGTGCATGTATTCATTCAGTAATTGATTGATTCATTCATTCATTCCACAGATAGCTCCTAGGTACCTCTTCCAGAGCAGACCTGGGTTAGAGCTGACATAAGTTATTGTAACTAATCCTTGTAGTCATACTGAGAACTCTGATTCCTATTTAACAGTTGAGGACTGAGTGCCATGGTTTACTTCGGAGATAGAGGCAGGAGGATAATGTTGAGCCCAGGAGTTTGAGACCAGCCTGAGAAACATAGCAAAACCCCATCTCTACAAAAAATAAAATTAAAAAAATTTAGCCAGGCATGGTGGCATGTGCCTGTAGTTCCAGCTACTAGGTAGGGGCTGAGGTGGGAGGATCACTTGAGACTGGGAAGTCGAGGCTGCAGTGAGCCGTGATTGCACCACTGCACTCCAGCCTGGGCCACAGTGTGAGACTCTCTCTCTAACAACAAGAAACAGTTGAGGAAACTGATGCCCAGGGATATAAGGTCAGTTGCCCAGGTCTGTCTGTAGATGCAGGTTCTCTTTTGCTGAAAGAACATGCCTTCCTTTTAGACTGAGGGACTCTTGCAGGATGGTCAAGGCTAGTGACAATCATCAGACTTTGGCAATTCATTTTTTCATCCCTTCCCTGTTATCTCTTTGGTAGCAAACATAGTAGCGTCTCAGTGGAAGAAGCAATAGTTTTGACCAAGACCTCAACCCAAACACTCAAAAGGGCCTTCTAGATCTGCCCACTCAGCACACAGATGAGTGAGGAGGCTCAGTGAGACAGACCTCCTTCCCTTCGCTTCACACCACAGCCGTGCAGGGCTTAGAGGAGCTGTGGGCATGGGCGGCCACCCCACAGTCCCTCCGCTGCCCTTGCCTCTGCTTGTTATCTGCACTGAGCAGCCCCACCCTAATTGCTAAGGCCAGGAAGGCCCCAGCCTTGACCCCCAAAACACCAGGGTCCAGGAGATGGGGCAAGCAGGCAGGACCACTGACGTGGGTGCCAGAGCCCCCAGAGCCTTGTCCTGCCTCAGCTTGGCCTTCAGTCCCAGCCCACCCTGCAGCTGATGAGTGTGACCTCAGGGCTGGAACCATGAGCCCGAGCTCCTGGCCCCGCTTCTCAGCCACCCTGGTTCAGACCAGCACTCTGCCCAGAGGCTGTAGTTGTATTAGAGAGAAGGAACTTTGGGTCAACCAAGCCTAATGCTAATTCTGGCTCTATCACTTAGTAGCTATGCCACCTTTACCTCTCTGTGTCTCATATTTCCAAAGGTCTTGGACCCTGAAAAAGGCAATAAGAGTGTGGGGGTTAGTGTCATTCATTAATAACAGCTAATGCAGGACTTCTGCTTCTGACCACAGTAGAACAGCACAGTCTGCACTTACCCTCCCATCTGAAACAACCCAAAGCCAGACAAAATGTACAAAAGGTTGGTTTTCAAGATACTGGTCATGAGGCAACAAAGAAGAGCAATCCTAGAACATCAGGAAACAAACGAGGCCAAGCTTACTTACTGACTGGAGAGAGTTTCTAGGCCATAGCACAGAGTACAACGGAGACCCCAACAGTCTCTCTGATTGAAGAGACGGAGCTGAGAGGCCAAGGAGATTAAAGCTGCTAGAGTTTACACAACAGAGTTTTGGACAGGAGACAGCTCAGGGAGAGAGAGAGAGACAGAGAGACCTCCAGGGAAACTTGGAGGGTCTCCCCTGAGTATTCAGCTGAGCATTGACCAGTGCATGCACGTGAAGAAACTATCTGAGTCAGAGAAAGAGCCACCCACGTGGCTTAGATGGAACAGCACCTGGTGCTCAAACACGGCCAGGACCAGCGCCTGTTCTCCCCAGCCAGACTGGAAAGCCTCATGATTGACAGAACGTTAGATAGGATACTAACGAAAGTCTTACCTCAGCTGCCGAGAATAGTTGGCCCTGCACTAAACTCTGCTCAGATCCAGCCTATTACATTTTAAAAGCAAGACTTGAAAGGATTAAACTGTTTCTAAGTAACTTAACTTTGTCCCAGAACACAGGAATACTTTAAAAATATCCAGTTCCCAACAAGGTAAGATTCACAATGTCTGACATCTAACAAAAAAAAAAAAAAAAAATGACCAGACATGCAAAGAGGCAGGAAAATATAACTACAATGAAGAGAAAAATCAATCAATAAAAACTGACCCAGAACTGACACAGATATTAGAATTAGCAGATAATGATGTTAAAACATTTATTGTACCTGTGTTTCATGTGTTTGAAAAGTTAGAGACATGAAAGATATAAAATAAACTTCTAGACCCCATACACAATGGTGAAAAGTTGAAAGCTTTTCCTCTAAGATCTGGAACAAGACAAGGATGCCCACTCTCACTTCTTCTATTCAATGTAGCACTGGAAGTTCTAGTTAGAGCAATTAGGCAAGGGAAAGAAAGAAAAGGCATCCAAATCAAAAAGAAAGAAGTAAAACTATCTCTGGTTGCAGACGACAAATCTTGATGAGGGCACGGAGGCTTCATATAGAAAATCCCAAAAGGTCCACTAAAAATCTATTAGAATAAATGAATTCAGTGAAGTTACAAGATACAAAATCAACATACAAAAATCAGTAGTGTTTCCATATGCTAACAATAAGCTATCTGAAAAACAAATCAAGAAAACAATCTCATTGACAATAGCTACAAAAAGAAATAAAATAGTTAGTACTAAATCTAACCAAGGAGGTGAAAGGCCTGTACACTGAAAACTATAAAACATTGATGAAAGAAACTGAAAGTGACGTGAATAAATGGAAAGATATCTCATGTTCACACAAGGGAAGAATTAATATTGTTAAAATGTCCATACTACCCAATGTAATTGACAGATTCAATGCAATCTCTATCAAAATTCCAGTTACATTTTTCACAGATACAGAAAGACAGTTCTAAAATTCATATGGGACCACCAAAGACCCAAAAGAGCCAAAGCAATCTTGAGCAAGAACAAAGCTGGAGGCATCACACTACTTTACTTCAAAATATACTACAAAGCTATATTAATCAAAACAGCATGGTACTGGCATAAAAACAGACACATAGATCAATGGAACAGAATAAAGAATCCATAAACAAACCTACACTTTTGTTTTTTTTTTTTTTTTTGAGATGGAGTCTTATTCTGTCACCCAGACTAGAGTTCAGTGAAGCAATCCCAGTTCACTGCCACCTCTGCCTCCCGGGTTCAAGTGATTCTTGTGCCTCAGGCTACTAAGTAGCTGGTTACAAATGTATGCACCACACCCGGCTAATTTTTGTATTTTTAGTAGAGATGGGGTTTCACCATGTTGGCCAGGCTGGTCTCGAACTCCTGACCTCAAGTGATCCCCCTGCCTCGGCTTCCCAAAGTGCTGGGATTACAGGCATGAGCCACTATGCCTGGCCCCTAAACCTCCACTTTTACAGACAATTGGTTTTTGACAAAGATGCCAAGAACACACAATGAAGAAAGACAGTTTCTTTAATAAATGATATTGGGAAAACTGGATATCCACATGCAGAAGAATAAAATTGGACCCTCATCTCTCACCATGCACAAAAATCAACTCAAAATGAATTAAATGTAACACATAAAACTATTAAACTAAAAGAAGAAAACACAGGGGGATAGCTCCACAACATTGGTCTGGGCAGTGATATTTTCAATATAATCTCAAAAGCATAGACAACAGAAAAAAAATAGATGTGGGATTACATCAAACCAAAAAGCTTCTGAACACCAGAGAAAACAATCCACAGACTGAAGAGACAACCTACAGGAGAGAATGAAGTCAGTATGTTAAGAGATATCTGCACTGCCATATTCATCGTAGCATGATTCAAAATACTCAAACTATGGAATCAACCTAAGTGTCCATCCACTGATGAATGGATAAAGAAAATGTGGTGTATATACACAATAGAATACTATTCAGCATTTTAAAAAAAGGAAATCCTATCATTTTCGACAACATAGATGGACCTAGAAGACATTATGATAAGTGAAATACGCCAGGCACAGGAGGACAAATACCACATACTCTCACTTATATGTGAAATCTAAAAAGGCCAAACTCATAGAAGCAGAAAGTAGAAGGGTGGTTAGCAGAGGCTGAAGGATGGAGGAAGTGGGGAGATGTGGGTCAAAGGACACAAAATTTCAGTTCAACAGGAAGAATAAGTTCAAGAGATCTATTGTATGTCATGGTAACTACAGTTAATAACAATACATCCTATGCTTGAAAATAGCTAAGAGTCTATTTTAAGTGTTTTCAGCACAAAAAATATGTGCAGTAATGCATGTATTAATTAGCTTGATTTAGTCATTCTACAATGCATACATATATGAAAACATCATGTTCTACCTCATAAATCATACAATTGTATTTGTCAATTAAAAATTTAAAAAGAAATTTCATAACAAAAAAAACTCCCAAACTTCTAGAAATGAAAACTTCCTGTGTGAGAAGGTACATTGGATGGGATTAACAGCACAAGAAAATATTAGTGAACTTGAAGACGTAGCAATAGAAATGATCCAAAATAGGACGGGCGCAGTGGCTCACACCTGTAATCCCAGCACTTCAGGAGGCCAAGGCAGGTGGATCACTTGAGGTCAGGAGTTCAAGACCAGCCTGGCCAACATGGTGAAACCCCATTTCTACTTAAAACACAAAAAATTAGCCAGGCATGGTGGCGGGTGCCTGTAGTGTCAGCTACTCGGGAGGCTGAGGCAGGAGAATCACTTGAACCCAGAAGGTGGAGGTTGCAGTGAGCTGAGATTGATCCTGAGCCACTGCACTCCAGCCTGGGCAACAGAGCAAAACTCTGTCTCAAAAAAAAAAAAAAAAAAAAAAAAGCAAAAGAAATTATCCAAAACAAAACACAAAGATACTTTTTTAAAAAATTGGATGGCGCATCAGTGAGCTACGGGACAACTTCAAGCAGCTTAATATACGTGTAATTAGAGGAGTGAAGGACAGAAGAAACATCTGAAGAAAGAATAGCTGACATTGTTCAAATCCCAGATCTAATAGTGAATGTTCATAGTTGTTTACTACATGCCAGATGCTAATCTAAGTGCTTATACATATTAATTCATCCACTTGCAATTCTTACAAAAGTTCTTTAACGCTTGATCTATCCCCATTTTAAAATCAAGAAAGTGTTAACCTGTTGCCCGAGGCCTGAAAGCTAGGGAGTGGGTAAGCCAGGAATGGAATCTTGAAACTTCAAACCTTGTCTCTGCTGTTCGTGAATGCTTTCCACATCAGCAAGCCACATCCGTCCACCATTTTTAGTGGCTGTGTAGTATTCCATCGCTGGAGTTTATTTAACAAACCCCCTGTGGTTGAAATGTGGCTTCTAGTTTTTCACTGTTAGGAAGAATGCTGCCCAGGATAGCCTTAGAGCTGAGATGTTGATGCCCAAGTATATTCCTTGCCTCAGTTTGTAATAGCGGAGCAACTGGGGTCAAAAGGGCTTTTACTACGTATTGTCCGTGGAAAGTTTCTACAGCCCCCAGAAGCCCCGCCACTGACTTTCTGTGCTGCTTCGGACAAGTAACTTCTCTGAGCCTCAGCGTCTTCATCTATAAAAGGAGAATACTATTCCCTACCTTTTGGGCTGTTAGGAGGATTCAGTGAGACACTGGGGCTAAGTGACTGTCACAGCACGCTGTGTGGCACGCAGTGGGTGCTCCCTTTGTATGACATCAGCGCTGAAGCAGGAGGCGGTCAGTAGAGCTTCCTGGGGAGCTGAGTTGCGCTGGGGGCGTGGGAGGAACGCAGAGGGGCGCGTTCCAGCCTGAGGCCACCCCCGTGAGTCTCCCTGAGAGACCCAGGGCTGCTCTGAGCGGCTCCAGCTGGAGCTCTCCCGTCCTGATCCGCCCACTGACTCACAGTCTCACCCAAGCCCTGGAAAAACAAACCCTTACTGTTTTCTTTCTGCTCCCCTTTCCCCGATTCTATCAGTTTCTTTCAGGTAGAGAAGGTTTATACTTCATAGGTTTAACACAAAATCCCCCCCTGCACACACCCACACACGCCCGTGTGTCTCCCCACCCCTATTTTATTCCCCTAGGGACCCACACTGGCTATTTTTCCACAGATACCTCCTAGGGACACAGTTAATACCTGGGGTGCCCCTCACCGTGGGACTGCAGGCCCAGGGGAGCTCGGCTGCCTCCCTGTATCTCGAGCAGTACCAGCGGGCCCTGGGCCCCTGGTCATTCCCATCGTGCCTTCCTCACAGTTCCTGTGACTGGACCCAAACAGAATTTCCTAACTCAGCCAGGCGTGGTGGCTCACGCTTATAATCCCAGCACTTTGGGAGGCTGAGGCAGGAGGATGCACTGAGGGCAGGAGTTCAAGACCAGCCTGGCCAACATGATGAAACCCTGTCTCTACTAAAAATGCCAAAATTAGCCAGGCATGGTGGTGGGTCCCAGTAATCCCAGCTACTCAGAACACTGAGGCAGGAGAATTGCTTGAACCCGGGAGGCGGAGGTTGCAGTGAGCCAAGATCATGCCACTGCATTCCAGCCTGGGCAACAAGAGTAAAACCCCATCTCAAAAAATAAACAAACAAACAACAACAACAACAACAAAAACAGAATTTCCTAACTCAAACCATCATTTCCCACTAAATCGAATTCATAAAGAAATGTCTTCCTCCCAAGCCAGGACACCTGGAAGCCTGGAAATGGTGAGTGTTCCGGGCCAGCTACCTGAGACCCGGCAGGGCTAGTTGGAAACGGCCGGAACCGGCTGTGGCAGGACCCCAAGCTCCCTGCAGGCGACTTTGGGGTTTGGGACCCGAGTTCTGGCGCAGCTGGGCCCTCGGGCTCCTCGGCCTCAAGGTGGGGTTGGGCCGGCAGCCAGGACCCCGGGCGTTCTGTCCCCTGCCTGGCGACTGCGGCCCAGAAGCCCTCTCCGAGCAGCTCCACCCAGCAACCTCGTGTCTTCCCAGATTGTGCGGGGGCACACATGACATAAGGAGAGTCCTGCCTTGGGTGTAGGGTTCGTGTGGGAGGAGCCGCAGTCCGTGGGGTCCCCAGCACGTTTCTTTTCTGTTAAAAATTAAACTGAGGAGCTTCTGGGTTGCTGAACACATGGCGAGGCTGGGATAGTGGGACGCACAGAGAGAGTAGGGAGGCTCTGTATCCCCCACTCCACATCTTGCTCTATCATTCTCATCATCTGGCTCTTCATCTATGTGCTTTGTAATGTCTTTTATAATAAATAGGTAAACAAAAAAAATTAAACTGAGGCACTAAAAAAAAAAAAAGTCTTCCTCCCTTCCCTTCATTTTCTCCTCTAAGAACAGCTTTTAAAATATGGTATTAATGTGGTTTTTAAAGCCTGCTAGCTAGTGTGACTACAGATAAAAATCCTATGAGAAACATGTTCTGACAGACTGAATTACATCTTGTTTGCTAAGAAGGGAAGGAACGCTTGTTGAACACGTGCTATGCGTCAGGCCTAGGGCCTGCCACTGCCTCCAATCACTCTCTTCATCCTCAACAACGCAAAGGTAGGTATGATTATTTCACAGGTGAGGGATGAGGCCCAGGGAGCCCAAGGGACTTGCCCAGGTCACACAGCAAGTTGTGTCTGGGCCAAGGAATGGGGCCCAGAAGCCCTGACTCAGAAATGGAGTAGGGGTCTCCTCCTCTGGGGGATGCAGGAAGCTAAATGAGTCCTTTCTGGAAACACTAGCCCAGTGAGCCGAAGATGGTCTTTCCTCACCTTCATCTCACTCTGCTTAACTCAGCTCTGTGCACACAGTAGGTCCTTCTTACCTAATGACTTCTGTGCTTCATCCATCCATTCCTTTGTTCATTTGCTGAGCACCTACTGTGTGCTGGCTCTGTGGTAGAAGCCAAGGACATAGCAGTGAACAGACGCTGTCTTAGTTGGTTTGGGCTGCCATAACAAAATACCAGAGACTGGGTGGCTCACAACAACAGACATTTATTGCTCTCAGTTCTGGAGGCTGGGAGGTCCAAGATCAAGGCGCCAGCAGATTCCACGTCTGGGGAGGATCTGCTTTCTGGTTTCAGAGATGGCACCTTCTTGCTATGTCCTCACACAGTGGAAGGTGTAAGGCAGCTCTCTGGGGTCCCTTTTATAAGGACGCAAATCATTCATGGTCTAATCACCTTCCAAAGGTCCCACCTCTTAATACCATCACATCGAGAACTAGGATTCCAACAGAGGAATTGCTGGGGGACACCAACATGCAGACCTTAGTAGATGGTTGTGGCCACTACCTGCATGAGCTCACACACTAGGGGAAAAGGCAAGAACCAAATAAGCTCGTGAATAAATGCACACTGGGACCCATGAAAGCTGCCACTAAGAACAAATGGAGGCAGGACACCATGGCTCACGCCTGTAATCCCAGCACTTTGGGAGGCTGAGGCAGGCAGATCATGAGGTCAGGAGTTCGAGAACAGCCTGGCCTATATGGTGAAACCCTGTCTCTACTAAAAATACAAAAATTAGCCAGGTGTGGTGGCGGGTGCCTGTAATCCCAGCTAGTTGGGAGACTCGGGCAGGGGAATCGCTTGAACCCAAGAGGTGGAGGTTATAGTAAGCTGAGATCCCACCACTGCACTCAAGCCTAGGTGACAGAGCAAGATTCCATCTAAAAAAACAAAACAAACAAAAAAAAATTAAAAAAAAAAAAACAAGTGGAGAGGGATCCATGAGGTTGGAGCAAGTGGGGAGGGAAGGGAAGGGAGGTAAAGGCACTGCTTCCTCGAGGTCTTCAGGATGCTACCTGGACAAAGGAGGAGAGATGGGAAAGACCAGGTGCCTGCAGAGACAGAACCAAGAGTGGAGAGAGAAAGTCGGAAGATGAACAGAGGTCAGGCCAAGTCAAGCTCAGTGGGCCACAGATGGGAACTGGGGTTTGATCCCAGGATGATAGGGAGTCACTGAAGTGTTGTAAGCATAAGTGTGAGATGATTGGATTTGTGTGAACGGCACTCTAGGTGCTGTGGAGGGGAGAGGTTTTGTGTGCGACGGGTTAGCTTTAAGTTTGGAGAAGCTGCCTGGATCAGATGCTGGGAAGACAGAAGGCACTAGGACAACAGATACGCAGTGCAGCCACAAGGAAAATCAGTCTTCTCCACTATCGCTCTATTGCACCTGCACCCATGCTCTTTCAGAGACTTGTAAGAAATGTTGGTCCCTTTCATTATTCCTACCAGGGCCCCTGACATAGTCCCCACCTGTAACCCTTACAGGCCACTTCCCCACATTCCAGACATGCTCACACCCCCCAACAGGCCTGAGAGCCAGGTGGTATTTGATACCCATTTTATAGAGGCACGAGTTGGAGGTGGAAGCTGAGAAACGAGCTGCTCTAGGTCACCAGCCTCCAAGAAGTGGAGCAAAAATTGAGGTTCTAGTGGGCAGATTCTCTCAGCCTCACTGTCAGTTCGTTGGAAAATAAACTTGTGCTTCCTGAAAGAGCAGGACGAAGTGCATGTCCACCCGGCCACAGCCTGCCACTCCCCCTGGCTGCTGCCATGGCAGAGCTGTGGGCCCCCTGAGGGCCGGGGCCTGCCTTCATTCATCAGTGGGCACTTCGTGAGTGCCAGATAGATAGATGTGACATCGCAGCAGCCTGCTCATGGGGGAACAGGTCTCCTTCCTCTCTGTCCTTCAATTCATTTGTCACTTGCTCAAAATCCCTCTCCAGCTCCCATCATCCTCCGTCAGACCTGTCAGGACCAGGGCCTCTCAGCAGCCAGGCTCTCACTGCCCTCTCCAGCCTCGTGTTTGGGACAAAGGATGTTTGAGGAGCCATAAGAACATCAAGCAAGGCTGTAAAAAGGAGAGCTCAGGAGTGAGGCCCAGGCCCTTTGGTTTTTCTATAAGCCATTGCTAGACTACCCGCTAAGTGCTAGGAATGTACACAGAAGCACTGCCCACCCCTGCACCTACAACCAGCAGCTTGCAACAGTGCCTAGAACCCCATCATTAGAGCTGCCCCTTTGTAGCCCTTGGGAACATGCAGAATGATGAACAACCCACGCCTACACTGCAGACCTGTACACTAGTGCCCAAAGAGGGCTGGGTTCTCAGCTGCCTCGCAACCTGCAGCAAGCACAAATCGAAGGGCTGTGGGAACAGGAAAACGAGTTTGAACTCGAGTGGAAATGAAAAGGTAGCCAGCCTGGGTGCAACTGTGCGATCTGCTAAGAAGCATTTGGGCTGGTGTGCTTGCTATTGTACTGCTTTCCCGCTTTACAACCAGAAGGGCACTAATTGGGCATTTTTCAGAGACTCCTTCAGGCCCGTCCTGCTGATCAAGATGATTTTTTTTTTTTTTTTTTTTTTTTTTTGAGATGGAGTTTCGCTCTTGTTGTCTAGGCTGGAGTGCAACGGCGCGATCTCGGCTCACTGCAACCTCCGCCTCCCAGGCTTAAGTGATTCTGCCTGCCTCAGCCTCCAGAGTAGCCCACCAACTTGCCTGACTAATTTTTTTGTATTTTTAGTAGCAACGGGGTTTCACCAAGTTGGCCAGGCTGGTCTCGAACTCCTGAACTCAGGTGATCCACCCGCCTCAGCCTCCCAAAGTGCTGAGATTACAGGCATGAGCCACTGCGTCCGGCCACAAACTTCGACTCTAAGGCTTAGAGTAGCACTTTGCAGCATTCCCGACAACGGAATCACAGGATGGGGTTGTCAAAATGCAGATTCCAGGGCCTTGCCCACACCTACAGAATCAGGATCTCTAGGGCAGGGCCAGGGAGTCTGCATTTCAAATGCACGGCCCCTCGTGACTCGTATGCCCATTGAGGCCTGAGAGGCCCTGACACAGGAAGAAACCCTCAGGGTGATTCTATCTACAATGCTGCAGACAGACGGGATTCTATCTATGTTGCTGCAGACGGACTCAGTTGCTCTCCTTGGAGAACTTATTAACCCCTTTCTGGGTCACGCTGCAAACAGGAGTTCCTCCTACTGAGAACTGAAGCTGGGAGAGCCACAGAGGGGGTTGTGTCTGGGCTGGGTAGGGGAAGGTGGACTGTAATTCACCAGGCTGAAGTGGAGTGGATGACCAGAAAGGGCACTCCAGGTAGAAGGAACAAGCCTGCACAGAGGCTGGAGGCTGAAAGCACCATGGAGAGGAGAGGGAGCTATATATACTAAGCGGTCTGGAGGACCACTGTTGGGGGTCATCACTGGTCCGCTCGGAGCAGGATCATCTTTGTGAGATGAGAATACGTTTTTGTTTTGTCAATTCTACAAGACACATGGGTTTGCATTTCGACCTGTGTGAGATCAGAATGCCCTTTACAACAAACAGCGTCTTGGGTTATGAAGTGCCGTGACCATGCCTGCCTCCCACGGCCACTGGGAGGATTTGAGGGGAATGGAAGGAAAGCACCTCAGTGGTGTTTGGCACCGCAGGAGCCCCATCAGTGTGAGCTACACTCTCTCTGAGCTGGTGAGAGGCTTTGGGAGTTGGCTTGGAAATTTCTTAAAGGGCTCCTCTCCTCCCACTTTCATTCCAATGCCCTTTATGGCCCCAGCGGTGCCCTGTAATAACTTGACTTTATGACAACAAGCTCAGGTGAGCTGCTAGTCACAGCTGCTGGCCCGAATGGCACAATCATCTGTGTGGGTGGAGTTCTTGTCCCATCACCCATGGGCTGGGATCAAAGTCCTGTCCTTGCTGCCTGGCAACCCCCGCACTAGTTAATTAGGAGAACATTCAGCCTTTCCTTCCTTGTCCCATTAGGGTTTCTTACTGAGGAGCAAAGGAGGGTGTGGGCTCAGTGCTGGGTTCCCAGCCCCAGACCCACGCTGGGGCCTCATGGGGCCAGGCAGGATGCCTACGACTGGGCTGTTGTGACCTTGGGCAAGTCACTGAACTTCTCTGAGCCTGTTTCTTCTCTCTAAAATCGAGAAAGAGCAGAGCTTTGATGAGAGTTGCTGTGAGGAACCATTCATTTGTATATTTAACAGATATTTATGGAGCACCCACTGTGTGCACTTAGGCTCCAAAGATACATATGTGAACAAGGCAGATGAGATGCCTGTCATGTTGCTGACCTTCCAGTGGGAAGGAAGACAATACATGGGTAACCGTATCAATATAGTTTCAGAGTCTTTGAAGAAAATAAAGCAGAGGGCTGAGATAACCCCATGCTGGAGGGAGAAGGAGCAGGAAGCTTAAATCTATCTAGTCTGAGGCCCCTTGAAAAAGGTCACACTTGAGCTGAGCCCCTAGTGGTAAGATGAAGCTACTTTGGAGATCTGGGGAAAACCCTCAGGCAGGGGGATGGCAGGTGCAAAGGCCCTGAGGCTGGGTGAAGCTCAGTGTTGCTTAAAGAGCAGAAAAAGGCGGGTGTGGCAGGACCAAAGTGAACACAGGCCAGGGTGGTGGGAGACGGGCAAGAGGTCCACAGGGGCCAGGTCACAGGGGGCCATGTGGGCAGGTCAGAAAGTGGACTTCTATCCACAGAGCAAGGGGACACCACTGGGGGGACTCAACCAGGGCCATGCCATGGAGCGAGGACTCTGGCCCTGAGGGAATGGATCCAGGAAGCTCGGCCCGGTGCTGTAGATCTCACTATGACTGCTGTCTCTTCCCTAGGGCATCAGGAGAGCTGGGATCCCTCACACAGACCACTAGGATTGAGCACAGTCTTCCCACACCCATTGAGCTCGCGGATCTGTTCCCCTTATCCTGTCGCCCCAAATGGTGATTCATGTAATGCGACAGTCAATAGTTGATGCACTCAGGTTAAATTTATGCAGACCTCCTGTGATATTAAAAATCCAGGGAGCATATATTTTGAGCACAGGGGATGCCAAAATGTATCTGCTTTTATTTCAGGAATTTATTTAAGGAATTATTGGGCTGGTGTGAGCGGATGTTTATCTGAGCTTTTGCTCCCAGTTGGGAAGAAACAGGTATGCACAGCTTGTTTGCTAAAAATAGGGGGATCCTCAGTCTGCTTTCATGTAATGGGTCCTGAAATATCACCCCCCACGTTTCCCACCCCCACCTCAGGCTGAGCAGCAGAGCAGATCCACGGAGATCTGGCTGTGGAAGAGCTTTGCCTGGGAAAGGATTTGAGGCCACGGGGCCTCGCTTCAGGGTCAGCAGCTGCTGAATAAATTCACACACTCAGTGCACGCCTATCATCAGGTCCCTCTGCAAGGCAGGTCTTTGGAGTCCCAATCCCCTGCTTGACTCTGACTCTGTTCCCCTGTGTAACCTTGTGCTAGGACGCTGGGTCCAGGTGGTTCCTTCTACCCCTAGAAGACAGGGACAGTGAGGCCCACCTTGCAGGCTGCTGAGAGGCTGGAAGTGGTGATGCTCAGAAGTGAGATCTGCGCTATTAGCGGATCTGCTCATCCCAGGGTCTTCCCTGGTTCTAGTGGGGGCAGGGCCTTCAGAGCCTGACTGCCTTTGGCCAGTGGCCAGAAGACAGCCAGAAGGAGGGTGAGGTGCTCACTGCTCGGAGAGACCCAGATGAGTCCATTTTACAGATGGCACAGAGGCCTGGGAGGCGAGGCTGAATGAAGGTGGCCTGGCTGAGCCTGGCCCCGGCCTTCGTCCCCCTCTGACCTTCTCCCCTGAGCCTCCTGCCAGCCTGCACTCTCCATACTAGCTGTCTGCCTGGGCATTCCTTGCATTCATTCAGTTACTCCATCATTCATTCATTCATTCATTCAGTTACTCCTTCTTTCTTGCATTCATTCACTCACTAATATGCAGCAACTGATCTTGGGCCATTTCACAACCCTGGTTCAAGGCCTTAACTGGGGCATCTGAGGCCAGGAAATTAGACCGCGGAGGGCTTTGCCCCCCAGCTGAGCTGGGCAGGAGCTCCACTCTCTGACAGTGGCTCAGAGTGGCCAGGGTGGGCCAGAGGAGCATTCGTTCTAGAGCCCCTTCCCCAGGGGCCAGCTCAGGGGAGGCTGGGAGACTGGACAGATAGGGAAACAGAGGGAGCTAGGGAGGCCCCAGGACAGGGCTGGGCAAGACTTCTTCTGAGCTACCTTTTCCCTCTTTCCCACAGTCTTCCAGGGAGGGAGGAGCACTTCAACCTCCAGTTATGGTGAGGCTGGCCATCAGCTTCAGCTGGGGACACTTCAGGGTCAAGGACTTTGGGTGCAGAAAGATCTGGGTGAAATTTCTCAGCTTGGCCACCACCCTTCCCTCAGGTAATACCAAGGTCATTTGAGAAGACACCTCCCAGCTCATGCAGTCCCCTCTGCCTGGTGTACCCTTCCTCACACACCCACCTGGCTTCCTTCTCGTCCCCTCACGGATCCCCTCACAGGTCCCCGTTTGCAAAGAGGCCTTCTCTGACCACCCTGGCTGGAGCGGCCACCCCCACCCACACATCATGCTGATTCATTTGTCTCACTCCACGTAGCACCCTTACTTAGGGCAGGGACCCCAGCTCCCCTCTGAGTGGGGGAGGACAGTGGTCAGTGGCCAACTTTCCTCCCTATGGGACACACTCACTGACTTCAACTTTGGTGAGGGAGGAGTGGGGAAAGGGGATTCACAGTGTGGAATGTTCTGAGATCGGTGCTATTCCTAGCCCCATTTAGCAGGTGAGGAAATGAGGCTCAGAGAGGTAAAGCACTTGCCTGAGGTCACACAGCAGGAGCACAGAAGGGTACACACCCAGGTTGGTTGACTGAAGCCCTGGCTATTTTCTCCTGGGGAAGTTTGTGAAGAGGTAAGGGGATGACTAGAACCCACAGCAAACTGGCTGCAGTAGAGACTGACTGAGCGTGCAACATCACTTCAATCTTTCTTCCACCCGGGCACTATTCGAATTTTTTAAAAATTTAACTATTATCTTTCGTATTGGCATTTTGCTGAGAAGAGATATAAAGGACAGAGTGGCCCAGGGCCTGCTGTGTGAAGTCTCCTGCTCAGTCTCTGTCCCCAGGTTGGGTGGCACGGTGGCTTTCCCCTCCCCGACCCCCATCTGGTGAGGACAGTGCCTGTGTTGCTGGGAGACCCTGGCGATCATAGGGGATGGGGTGGAGGATGGTGGCAGATGGGTGGGCACAAAGCCCTTTCAAGGCAGCTGCTAGGATAGGGGCCTGCTTTGTGGGGTCTTTTGAAGAGCTGCAGCCGCACACAACAGGGGACCAGAGAAGCCCCTTTCTTTGCTTTCTTCTTCCACACCTGCTCAGCCACCTGTTCCTCCAAAGGCTCCGGCCTCTCTCCTTCTCCTCTTGCTGAATCCACTGGGCTCCTCCTCCCTCTCCTGAGCCTCTTCCTGCTCCCCCACTGAGGCCCTCAGGGCTCCCTGCACATCGGACACCTGCTCTTCTTCCTCCACAAATCCTCAGCACGGTGCACAGCTTGGCTCCCAGGCCTTTGCCTGTGCTGTTCCTCCCCCATGAGTGCCCGTCCTGCTTGTCTTCGCTTGTCAGAGTCTACTCACACCCCCGTTAAGAAAGAGCTCTTCTGGCCTGGCGCGGTGGCTCACACCTGTAATCCCAGCACTTTGGGAGGCCGAGGAGGGTGGGTCACCTGAGGTCAGGAGTTTGAGACCAGCCTGGGCAAAATGGCAAAAACCCTGTCTCTATTAATAATACAAAAATTAGCTGGGCATGGTGATGGGCGCCTGTAGTCCCAGCTACTCAGGAGGCTGAGGCAGGAGAATCTCTTGAACCTGGGAGGCGGGGGTTGCAGTGAGCCAAGAGCGTGCCACTGCACTCCAGCCTGGTTGACAGTGTAAGACTCTGTCTCAAACAAACAGACAAAGAAACAAAAAGAAAGTACTCTTGGTATTTGGGGTTCACATAGACCCTAAGAGAATTTTGGAAACCACGTCCCCCACACAAACGCTTCCAGTTGGCATCTGAATGTTTTATCCTAAGTGTAAATAGTTGCAAAGGTAATTTCTAGCATGCTGTATGCTTACCATGTGCTTTAAATAAAATCTCATCAAAACTTTGGAGCGTAGATTCTGCTCACTTATTTGTCTGAAAACTCTTCCATGCACACTGAGTGGCAAAGCCACACCATGCAGCCAGGTCAGGCTGACTTTCAGGCAGAAAACTATATGAGTTCATTTTCTAATCTACAAACATGCTAATGTGCATGTCTGCATCAACCCTGTCTTCTGAATTTTATTTCTAAGTCTAAGATGTACAGGGCATTTGGCACCTGGATGGAACGAGGCTTCATCCTTCTGGCTTTCTTACAATGCTATCTCACTCTCCTGCCTGGACGCTTCCTTAGCACCTGGTTGCAAATTTCCTTCCGTTTAGTGCCCTGGAAGATGTTCTTTTAAACTTCTTATTGTGAAATTCCACACACAGAGAGAGAGCCCATTGCGTATGGATAAAATTCACATGAAAATTAAAATGCGCAGTTCAATAATTTATCAAAAAGCAATCATCAAGTGAAGAAATAGAACATTTCTAGCTCCCCAGAACCCTGCCTTGGGCCACTGCTAATCACTACTCCTCCCTCCTGTTCAAACACAGTCACCGTCCTGCATTTTATGATAGCCATTTCTTGCTTTTCTTTTGAGTTTTATCACCTACACATGCTGGACTTTGAACATCATATAAATGGAGTCACGTAATATGCATTCTTCTGTGTCTGGCTTCTTTCACAGAACATTATGTGTGTGAATTACTCAGGTCACTGTGTGTAGCTGTATTTGTTTTTTTTCTCATTATGGCATAGTATTCCACTTTGTAAGTGTCTCCTAAATTATCGATCCATTCTACAGTGGATGGACATTTGGGTTGTTCTCAGTTTGGGGCCGGTTTGAATAGCATTTGATGAATGCTATGATGCATTCATCAGCAGGTCTTTAGGTTCATATAAGTAAGTATTTCTGTTGGGTGTATGCCTAGGAGAGGAATTGCTGGATCATGGGGGTAGAAGTATGTTTAACTATGATAGATACTGCCAAATACTTTTCTAAAGTGGTTGTACCATTTTACACTCCCATCAGCCAGGTAGAAGAATTCCTGTCAACTCTTGGTATTGTCAAAATTTCTTCACATTTCTGTCAACTCTTGGTATTGTCAAAATTTTAAACTTCAGCCAATCTAGTTGGGGTGCTGTGGTTATTTCATTATAACTTTAATTTTTATTTTCCTGATTATTGATAAAATTCAGCATCTTTTATATATTTATTGGCTATTGGAACATTCTTATTGTGAAGTACCTGGCTTTGCTCATTTTATATTGAGTTGTTAGTTTTTATCATATTTTTAGTTGTGTTTATTCTAGGGGGAAAAAGTAGGCTCTCTTGTAGTTTTATGTGGGCAAAGTATCTTTCCCCACTCTGTAACCTGCCTTTTTACTCTCCTATGAATGTCTTTTGACAGAAAGAATTTAAATTTCAATGGAGTTGATTTCATCAGTCCTTTTGGTATGGCCACCACTTCCTGTGCCATGTTGAAGAATCTGTCTACTGCTCTGAAGGCATGAAGTCATTCTCTACTTTCTAGAAGTTTTACATTTTGTCTTTAACATGTATGTCTACAATTCCCCTGAAATTGATGTTGTGAATGGTGTGAGGTCGGGATCAAGCTTCATTTTTTTTTCCATATAGATGGCCAATTGACCCAGCACCGGTCACTGAAAAGCTTGGCCTCTCTCCCACTACTTGGCAGTGTCACATTTGTCATAAAACATGCATCCATTTATGTCTGACATTTTCTTTTTTCTTTTTTTTTTTTATTATACTTTAAGTTCTAGGGTACATGTGCATAACATGCAGGTTTGTTACACATGTATACTTGTGCCATGTTGGTGTGCTGCACCCATCAACTCGTCAGCACCCATCAATTCGTCATTTACATCAGGTATAACTCCCAATGCAATCCCTCCCCCCTCCCCCCTCCCCATGATAGGCCCTGATGTGTGATGTTCCCCTTCCCGAGTCCAAGTGATGTCATTGTTCAGTTCCCACCTATGAGTGAGAACATGCGGTGTTTGGTTTTCTGTTCTTGTGATAGTTTGCTAAGAATGATGGTTTCCAGCTGCATCCATGTCCCTAAAAAGGACGCAAACTCATCCTTTTTTATGGCTGCATAATATTCCATGGTGTATATGTGCCACATTTTCTTAATCCAGTCTGTCACAGATGGACATTTGGGTTGATTCCAAGTCTTTGCTATTGTGAATAGTGCCGCAATAAACATACGTGTGCATGTGTCTTTGTAGCAGCATGATTTATAATCCTTTGGGTATATACCCAGTAGTGGGATGGCTGGGTCACATGGTACATCTAGATCTAGATCCTTGAGGAATTGCCATACTGTTTTCCATAATGGATGAACTAGTTTACAATCCCACCAATAGTGTAAAAGTGTTCCTATTTCTCCACATCCTCTCCAGCACCTGTTGTTTCCTGACTTTTTAATGATTGCCATTCTAACTGGTGTGAGATGGTATCTCATTGTGGTTTTGATTTGCATTTCTCTGATGGCCAGTGATGATGAGCATTTTTTCATGTGTCTGTTGGCTGTATGAATGTCTTCTTTTGAGAAATGTCTGTTCATATCCTTTGCCCACTTTTTGATGGGGTTGTTTTTTTTTTTCTTATAAATTTGTTTGAGTTCTTTGTAGATTCTGGATATTAGCCCTTTGTCAGATGAGTAGATTGCAAAAATTTTGTCCCATTCTGTAGGTTGCCTGTTCACTCTGATGGTAGTATCTTTTGCTGTGCAGAAGCTCTTTAGTTTAATCATATCCCATTTGTCAATTTTGGCTTTTGCTGCCGTTGCTTTTGGTGTTTTAGACATGAAGTCCTTGCCCATGCCTATGTCCTGAATGGTACTACCTAGGTTGTCTTCTAGGGTTTTTATGGTATTAGGTCTAACATTTAAGTCTCTAATCCATCTTGAATTAATCTTTGTATAGAGTAAGGAAAGGATCCAGTTTCAGCTCTCTACTTATGGCTAGCCAATTTTCCCAGCACCATTTATTAAATAGGGAGTCCTTTCCCCATTTCTTGTTTCTCTCAGGTTTGTCAAAGATCAGATGGCTGTAGATGTGTGGTATTATTTCTGAGGACTCTGTTCTGTTCCATTGGTCTATATCTCTGTTTTGGTACCAGTACCATGCTGTTTTGGTTACTGTAGCCTTGTAGTATAGTTTGAAGTCAGGTAGCGTGACGCCTCCGGCTTTGTCCTTTTGACTTAGGATTGTCTTGGCAATACGGGCTCTTTTTTGGTTCCATATGAACTTTAAAGCAGTTTTTTCCAATTCGGTGAAGAAACTCATTGGTAGCTTGATGGGGATGGCATTGAATCTATAAATAACCTTGGGCAGTATGGCCATTTTCACGATATTGATTCTTCCTATCCATGAGCATGGTATGTTCTTCCATTTTTTTGTGTCTTCTTTTATTTCACTGAGCAGTGGTTTGTAGTTCTCCTTGAAGAGGTCCTTCACATCCCTTGTAAGTTGGATTCCTAGGTATTTTATTCTCTTTGAAGCAATTGTGAATGGAAGTTCATTCATGATTTGGCCTTCTGTTTGTCTGTTACTGGTGTATAAGAATGCTTGTGATTTTTGCACATTAATTTTGTATCCTGAGACTTTGCTGAAGTTGCTTATCAGCTTAAGAAGATTTTGGGCTGAGACGATGGGGTTTTCTAAATATACAATCATGTCATCTGCAAACAGGGACAATTTGACTTCTTCTTTTCCTAACTGGATTCCCTTTATTTCTTTCTCTTGCCTGATTGCCCTAGCCAGAACTTCCAACACTATGTTGAATAGGAGTGGTGAGAGAGGGCATCCCTGTCTTGTGCCAGTTTTCAAAGGGAATTTTTCCAGTTTTTGCCCATTCAGTATGATATTGGCTGTGGGTTTGTCATAAATAGCTCTTATTATTTTGAGGTACGTTCCATCAATACCGAATTTATTGAGCGTTTTTAGCATGAAGGGCTGTTGAATTTTGTCAAAAGCCTTTTGTGCATCTATTGAGATAATCATGTGGTTCTTGTCTTTGGTTCTGTTTATATGCTGGATTACGTTTATTGATTTGCGAATGTTGAACCAGCCTTGCATCCCAGGGATGAAGCCCACTTGATCATGGTGGATAAGCTTTTTGATGTGCTGCTGAATCTGGTTTGCCAGTATTTTATTGAGGATTTTTGCATCGATGTTCATCAGGGAGATTGGTCTAAAATTCTCTTTTTTTGTTGTGTCTCTGCCAGGCTTTGGTATCAGGATGATGTTGGCCTCATAAAATGAGTTAGGGAGGATTCCCTCTTTTTCTATTGATTGGAATAGTTTCAGAAGGAATGGTACCAGCTCCTCCTTGTACCTCTGGTAGAATTCAGCTGTGAATCCATCTGGTCCTGGGCTTTTTTTGGTGGGCAGGCTATTAATTGTTGCCTCAATTTCAGAGGCTGCTATTGGTCTATTCAGGGATTCAACTTCTTCCTGGTTTAGTCTTGGAAGAGTGTACGTGTCCAGGAAATTATCCATTTCTTCTAGATTTTCTAGTTGATTTGCGTAGAGGTGTTTATAGTATTCTCTGATGGTAGTTTGTATTTCTGTGGGGTCGGTGGTGATATCCCCTTTATCATTTTTTATTGCGTCTATTTGATTCCTCTCTCTTTTCTTCTTTATTAATCTTGCTAGCGGTCTGTCAATTTTGTTGATCTTTTCAAAAAACCAACTCCTGGATTCATTGATTTTTTGGAGGGTTTTTTGTGTCTCTATCTCCTTCAGTTCTGCTCTGATCTTAGTTATTTCTTGCCTTCTGCTAGCTTTTGAATGTGTTTGCTCTTGCTTCTCCAGTTCTTTTAATTGTGATGTTAGAGTGTCAATTTTAGATCTTTCCAGCTTTCTCTTGTGGGCATTTAGTGCTATAAATTTCCCTCTACACACTGCTTTAAATGTGTCCCAGAGATTCTGGTATGTTGTATCTTTGTTCTCATTGGTTTCAAAGAACATCTTTATTTCTGCCTTCATTTTCTTATGTACCCAGTAGTCATTCAGGAGCAGGTTGTTCAGTTTCCATGTAGTTGAGCGGTTTTGATTGAGTTTCTTAGTCCTGAGTTCTAGTTTGATTGCACTGTGGTCTGAGAGACAGTTTGTTATAATTTCTGTTCTTTTACGTTTGCTAAGGAGTGCTTTACTTCCAATTATGTGGTCAATTTTGGAATAAGTGCGATGTGGTGCTGAGAAGAATGTATATTCTGTTGATTTGGGGTGGAGAGTTCTATAGATGTCTCTCTATTAGGTCCGCTTGGTGCAGAGATGAGTTCAATTCCTGGATATCCTTGTTAACTTTCTGTCTCATTGATCTGTCTAATGTTGACAGTGGAGTGTTGAAGTCTCCCATTATTATTGTATGGGAGTCTAAGTCTCTTTGTAAGTCTCTAAGGACTTGCTTTATGAATCTGGGTGCTCCTGTATTGGGTGCATATATATTAGGATAGTTAGCTCTTCCTGTTGAATTGATCCCTTTACCATGATGTAATGGCCTTCTTTGTCTCTTTTGATCTTTGATGGTTTAAAGTCTGTTTTATCAGAGACTAGGATTGCAACCCCTGCTTTTTTTTGTTCTCCATTTGCTTGGTAGATCTTCCTCCATCCCTTTATTTTGAGCCTATGTATGTCTCTGCATGTGAGATGGGTCTCCTGAATACAGCAGACTGATGGGTCTTGACTCTTTATCCAGTTTGCCAGTCTGTGTCTTTTAATTGCAGCATTTAGTCCATTAACATTTAAGGTTAATATTGTTATGTGTGAACTTGATCCTGCCATTATGATATTAACTGGTTATTTTGCTCGTTATTTGATGCAGTTTCTTCCTAGCCTCGATGGTCTTTACATTTTGGCATGTTTTTGCAATGGCTGGTACCGGTTGTTCCTTTCCATGCTTAGGGCTTCCTTCAGGGTCTCTTGTAAGGCAGGCCTGGTGGTGACAAAATCTCTAAGCATTTGCTTATCTGTAAAGAATTTTATTTCTCCTTCACTGATGAAACTTAGTTTGGCTGGATATGAAATTCTGGGTTTAAAATTCTTTTCTTTAAGAACGTTGAATATTGGCCCCCACTCTCTTCTGGCTTGTAGAGTTTCTGCCGAGAGGTCTGCTGTTAGTCTGATGGGCTTCCCTTTGTGGGTAACCCGACCTTTCTCTCTGGCTGCCCTTAAGATTTTTTCCTTCATTTCAACTTTGGTGAATCTGGCAATTATGTGTCTTGGAGTTGCTCTTCTCGAGGAGTATCTTTGTGGTGTTCTCTGTATTTCCTGAATTTGAATGTTGGCCTGCCCTACTAGGTTGGGGAAGTTCTCCTGGATGATATCCTGAAGAGTGTTTTCCAACTTGGTTCCATTTTCCCCCTCACTTTCAGGCACCCCAATCAGACGTAGATTTGGTCTTTTTACATAATCCCATACTTCTTGCAGGCTTTGTTCATTTCTTTTTCTTCTTTTTTTCTTTTGGTTTCTCTTCTCGCTTCATTTCATTCATTTGATCCTCAATCGCTGATACTCTTTCTTCCAGTTGATCAAGTCGGTTACTGAAGCTTGTGGATTTGTCACGTATTTCTCATGTCATGGTTTTCATCTCTGTCATTTCGTTTATGACCTTCTCTGCATTAATTATTCTAGCTATCAATTCTTCCACTCTTTTTTCAAGATTTTTAGTTTCTTTGTGCTGGGTACGTAATTCCTCCTTTAGCTCTGAGAAGTTTGATGGACTGAAGCCTTCTTCTCTCATCTTGTCAAAGTCATTCTCTGACCAGCTTTGATCTGTTGCTGGCGATGAGCTGCACTCCTTTGCAGGGGGAGATGTGCTCTTATTTTTTGAATTTCCAGCTTTTCTGCCCTGCTTCTTCCCCATCTTTGTGGTTTTATCTGCCTCTGGTCTTTGATGGTGGTGACGTACTGATGGGGTTTTGGTATAGGTGTTCTTCCTGTTTGGTAGTTTTCCTTCTAATAGTCAGGACCCTCAGCTGTAGGTCTGTTGGAGATTGCTTGAGGTCCACTCCAGACCCTGTTTGCCTGGGTATCAGCAGCAGAGGTTGCAGAAGATAGAATATTGCTGAACAGCAAGTGTACCTGTCTGATTCTTACTTTGGAAGCTTCCTCTCAGGAGTGTACTCCACCCTGTGAGGTGTGGGGTGTCAGACTGCCCCTAGTGGGGGATGTCTCCCAGTTAGGCTACTCAGGGGTCAGGGACCCACTTGAGCAGTCTGTCCGTTCTCAGATCTCAACCTCCACGTTGGGAGATCCACTGCTCTCTTCAAAGCTGTCAGACAGAGTCGTTCGGGTCTGCACAGACCTCTGCTGCTTCCCCTGTTGTTTTTTAGCTGTGCCCTGTCCCCAGAGGTGGAGTCTACAGAGACAGGCAGGTTTCCTTGAGCTGCTGTGAGCTCCACCCAGTTCAAGCTTCCCAGCGGCTTTGTTTACCTACTTAAGCCTCAGCAATGGCGGGCGCCCCTCCCCCAGCCTCGCTGCTGCCTTGCGGTTAGATCACAGACTGCTGTGCTAGCAATGAGGGAGGCTCCGTGGCCGTGGGACCCTCCCGGCCAGGTGTGGGTATAATCTCCTGGTGTGCCCGTTTGCTTAAAGCGCAGTATTGGGGTGGGAATTACCCGATTTTCCAGGTGTTGTGTGTCTCAGTTCGCCTGGCTAGGAAAAGGGATTCCCTTCCCCCTTGCTATTCCCAGGTGAGGCAATGCCTCGCCCTGCTTCAGCTCTCACTGGTCGGGCTGCAGCAGCTGACCAGCACCGATTGTCCGGCACTCCCCAGTGAGATGACCCGAGTACCTCAGTTGAAAATGCAGAAATCACCAGTCTTCTGTGTCGCTCGCGCCGGGAGTTGGAGACTGGAGCTGTTCCTATTTGGCCATCTTGCTCCGCCCTCATGTCTGACTTTTTCTTCTATCCCATAAATACATCTATTTATCTATCCTTGTACCAACACTGCACTTATTTACCATTGCTTTATAATAGATGTTGATAGCCAGAAGAGCTATCAACTCTTCTGGCTAAAAGTTCTTCCTTTTCAAAAATTGGCTATCCTTTACCCTTTGTGTTTCTACATACATTTTTTTGAAAACTATAATTTATTTTCCAAGTTACACACACAGAGACAAACACACACAGACACAGGCACACACACACGCACACACCTGTTAGGATTTTGATTAGAGGTGTATGTGTTGAATCTATAAATCAGTTTGCAGAGAATTGACTTATTTAAAATATTGAGTGGTGCCACCATGAAAATTATATATCTATTCATTTATTTTAGCATTTTTTTGCTTCCTCTTAATAATATTCTATAGTTTTCTGAGTATTTTTTAGGTGAACCAATTTTTTAAAACCTATTAAGTGAGTGATAGTACTGGCAACATTTGGATATAGCAAAATCATGAAGACAGCTTCCATCCAGCAATGTTTCCAGAATGTTTTCTCTGTACCTCCAGCTGGCCTGGTATCATAGGGACTTCAAACTGTACCCATGTCTGGGCCCTGTCCCTGGCCCCTTTTCCCCAGCCCACTCAAAGGCTAGCCTAGAGCTGGGGCCCTAATAAACATGTACTGAAGTGAACACTGCCTGTCACAGGCTCAGCCCCCAGTGTTCAAATCATTACTAGAAAACTGACAATCCAATCCATGCCAACATGCTAAGGACAGGTCTGTTTCAGCTCACTGTATAAAACTGTATCATTTCAAAAGTAGTCTATTGAGTTTTCTCCCATTAGAAAAGTTTTGGTCAGGTGTTGTGGCCCACACTTGTAATCCCAAGAGTGTGGGAGCATCACTTGAGCTCAGGAGTTTGAGACCAGCCAAGGTAACACAGTGAGACTTTGTCTCTTAAAAAAAAAATTAGCTGGGCATGGTGATGCACGCCTGTGGTCCCAGCTACTTGGGAGGCTGAGATAGGAGGATTGCTTGAGCCTGGGAGCTCAAGACTGCAGTAAGCCAAGACTGCAGTAAGCCATGATTGCACCACTGCACCCCAGCTTAGGTGACACAGTGAGACTCTGTGTATCTCCAAAAAGAAAAAAAAGTTTTATACATACTCATTACAGAACATTTAGAAATTGGTCAATAGGTAGAAAAAGGTGGAAAAAAATCACTCACATTCCTGTTCCTCAGATATCATCACTGGCCAAGTTTTGCTGTATTGCCTTTCATCTTGTTTCTATACACATTTTGTGTTTGCTTATTTTCTTGTTACAAGCTTGAAATCACCCCGAGTTTAGAGTTCTGTGTTCAGCCTTTCTCACTTAACATTAAAACGCAAGCTTTCTCCCCGTGACTCTAAACGCTTTGGGAATATTACAGCCAGGAGCTCTGTGATTGTATTGAGTGGCTAGCCTGTTTACGAAGCCATTGCAGTAGGAGGTGTTTGTGACTTTATGTGGGTGTATGTGGTGTACAGTGAGCGTCTCTGGCCGTCAGTTAGCTTTGTCCCTATCTATCTGGGATTACATCCTCAGGACAGGTTCCCAGAAGTGGATTCCAGACTTGAAGAATGTGAACCAAAGCCTATGAGGAGTTTAATAGCAGGAGTTCGAACCTGCAACCGTGGCTGTCATGGGGCACGTGTTTCTTGAGGATTTACTATTGCCAGACACTTGTGTAAATCCTGAAGCCTTATTAACTCATCTAAGGCTCATGGCCCCCTCAGCTAGTTTCTGTTATTTGACTCATTCTACAGATACAGAAGCTGTGGCGCAGACAGGTCATGGGACCAGCCCAAGGTCACACCCAGTAAGTGCCCAAGCTGGGACTTAACCCTGGACCCTCAGGCTTCAGGACCCTGCCCTGACACCCCAAGCAAATGGAGGATCCCGCTGGCTCTTGAGACACTCGCACCTCCTCTCGTGGACTTCTTCCTCTTGGCCTAAGGAATCTCTTCCTTCTGCAGGCGAGGAGTCAGTGAGGTGGAGGACGGGCCTGAGTCCACTGTGTCCCAGCTGCGTAGCCAAAAGGCAAACCCTTCACCTCTCTGAGCTGCAGTTTCTTCATCAGTGAAATGGGCAAAGAGGGTCCCACAAGGATGAAAAGAGGCCACGAAAGGGAAACGATTCTGTGAACTTGAAAGTGTTCCCACAGATGGGCTGTCAGCATGAACTTGCTTGGGGGAGGAGGAAGTCTCTGTCCCTGTCACCCACTCCCAGCTGGCCCAGGCCTGCAGCTCTTTCCACTTCACCTTAACTGACTGATCCTCTCAGAGCAGCACCCTGACACCAGCTGGGCTGTGATGGGCAGTCCTTGCCGGTGGCTGAGCGGGAGTAGCTGCTCATCCCATGGTCCCCAGGGTCTGAAGCTAAGTGCTGCACAGAACAGGTGCTCCAGCAGCAGTCATGGGATGGAGTTTCAGAGAGCCCTCCTGGGATATCACCCAGTTAAGGGACCAGTGGTAGCAAACAGGAGTGGCAGGGGACCAGAGATTATCTTTTTATACCTCTGATGGCATTAATGACTCTCCTTTGTACAGTGTCCTTGTGTCCCAAGAGTTTGGCCTGTCACTGAGACCCCATTGCTCTGAGCAAGCTAAGGTCACTTGTCCAGGTCACACGGCAAGTAAGAAGGAGAGTTGGGATTTAAATCAGGGTCTGTGTGACCAAATGTTGGATTCCCATATTTAGGTGGGCCCTATATGTCCCACCTCAGGACTGTGATGCCCACAGCCTCAATGTCACAGTCTCATTAGAATCCCATCTGATCCCCACAACAACCTTGCAGCCCTGATCTTTTAATGGTCATTTTACAGATGAGGACACTGAGGCCTGCCTGAGGTCCCCCCAGATGGGTAAATGCTGCAGCCTCAGCTGGTCCTGGGCTTTCTGAGTCCCAGCCAATGCCCAAACTCCTCCAGCCTCCCAAGACAGATATGTCCCCTTGAGAAGAGCAGACAAAGTGATGAAGAACGGCCCTGACACGGTGGCTCGCGCCTGTAATCTCAGCACTTTGGGAGGCTGAGGCGGGTGGATCACCTGAGGTCAGGAGTTCGAGACCAACCTGGCCAACATGGCGAAACCCCATCTGTACTAAAAATACAAAAATTAGCCAGGTGTGGTGGCAGGCACCTGTAATCTCAGCTACTCAGGAGGCTGAGGCAGGAGAATCAGCTTGAAACCAGGAGGTGGAGGTTGCAGTGAGCTGAGATTGTGCCACTGCACTCCAGCCTGGGTGACTGGGTGAGACCCTGTCTCAAAAAAAAAAAAAAAAAAAAAAGATGAAGAACAAAAACTTGGCGCATGAGCCAGATTGTGGTAGGAAGGCTCCAGTATGGGCTAGGGTGGCTCCTTGGGTCCCTAAATAAATAAGAAGCATGGTCCCTTGTCACAGAGAGCAGACAGGGTTCCACCCTCTCTCCTGGGATCGTAATGGCGGTTCCCAGAGATGAAGAGTGTGGTCTCTACACTGGGCCATGGGGCAACAGAAGGGACACACTTGTTTCATTTATTCTCCCAGTAACCTACGAGACGAAACCTGCCACCCTCTTCATTCTTCAGAGGAAGAAACTGAGGCTCAGTGAAGGAGGCTGCTTGCCAGAGGCCACATGGCTGGGAAAGACAGAACAGTGCTTTTGAGCTCAAGCCAGCCTGGCCCCAGAGTCCAAGCTGTACCCTGCTGCACTTTCCTTTCTTTTTTGAGACAAAATCTCACTCCATCGCCCAGGCTGGAGTGCAATGGTACGATCTCAGCTCACTGCAACCTCTGCCTTCTCCCAGATTCAAGCAATTCTCTTGCCTCAGCCTCCTGAGTAGCTGGGATTACAGGTGCCCGCCACCATGCTTAGCTAATTTTTTGTATTTTTAGTAGAGACGGGATTTCACCCTGTTAACCAGGATGGTCTCTAACTCCTGACCTCAGGTGGTCCACCCGCCTCAGCCTCCCAGAGTGCTGGGATTACAGTCGTGAACCCCGTGCCTGGCCCCTTGTGCACTTTCTGAGGCCTGCTGGGTTGCACCCTCCTGATCCTCCACTTGTCCCGCCAAGGTCTGCCTGTGCTCTCCTGCCTTTTCCAACCCCACCAGCCTCCTAGCAATACCTCACGAGATGCAGCCAAATCTCGCTTTACACAACAGATGTGCTTTAGAGAAAAAGTGTACACTACGCTGGATCCTATTGTAAACATGAGGGAATTTTAACCTCAGTCTTGACACAGACTTCACTCTGCACCAGCTCCTTCTCAGGCTTCTTCTCATTTCATTCCCACTCTAGGTGTTTCTGTTCTCACTCTACAGATGAGGAGCCTGAGGCTCAGAGCAGGAACATGACATGGTCAATATCCTCCCAGCTGGGTAGAAGGGGGCTGGTTGCATACCCAAGCCAGGGGCCCAGAGCTGGCCTCTGGCCTCTGTGGCATCTGTGCCAGAGCCAAAGGAAGGCCTGCATCTACTCCCCAGGGAGCCCAACTGAGCCCATGGGTGGCACATGAGGGTTGGCCTCCTGGACAAACAGGGCCCAGCACACCAAGGTTTGGTTCAGGAGGACACACATGTCCCTGCTGTCCAGGACCCCGGTTTTGCCTTAAATCCTTCCCAACTTGGGATCCCCCTACTCAGGTTCCTGCTGCAGGACTCCCCTGGTGCTCCGAGCCCAAATGACCCCAGCTCAAGGCAGCTGAGAAGGCCCAAAAGACCCAGAGCAACAGAGGCACCCAAGAGTTCAAGGCCCATCAGTCATGATTCACTTGCACAGTTCAGTGTGGCATTATCAAGCCCCTGGCTGGCCAACCCCTCCGGTTCCCTGCTTGGGTTCCCAACCACTTGGCTGCTCCTGACCCCGCCCAGCACCAAGACATGAAGACACCATAGTGATCAGGGCCAAGAGAGGCAACTTTACCTACTGGGCCCGCCCTGTGTCCCCACTCTGTTCTTTCCCTCTAGGAGAAATGTGCCTCCACCCAAGCAACTGACCCCAGGAATAATAATAATTAATAATAGTGGTGACTTCCTCTTATTAAACACTTGCCATGTGCCAAGCACTATTCTAAGTACTTGATACATATTATCTAATTTAATCCTCAGAACAATCCTATAGGGCTAGTACTATTATTAGCTGATTTTACATACGAGAGAAGTAAGCACAGAGAAGTTGAATAACAAGCTCAAGGTCACAGAGCTAGATAGGCGGGAAGCCAGATTATGAGCCCAGATGGTCTGGTTCCAGAACCTGACCCCTTAATGAATACCCCATAACATGTGAATGAACCCAGCCCCTGCCACTGGGTTCATCCATCCACTCATTCATTCAGTAAACATTTATTGAGCACCTACTCTGCTCTGTGCTGAGGACTTTCCATGCTTTGCTTCATTGCAAGTTTGCATCACCTATGAGGTAGATACTACTGTCATTCCCACTTCACAGATGAGGCAACTGATGTTCAGAGAGGTTAAATACATGCACAAAGATACACAGCCAGCAAATTGTTCAGCAGAGCAGGAAGATGCAAGTGCTCAGCCTTTAGAAGGTGGCATGAGCCAAAATATAGTAGACCTGGTGTGCCCAGCCAGGAGATTCGGGCTCTGCCCAGCTCACAGATGATCTCTCTATGTGGCAGAGGAGGTGGAGTGGCCGCAGAGGGCTGCAATGACTTTGCCCAGAGTCACCCAGCCAGAGAGTGGCAGAACCAGGACTCAGACCCAGGCTGCTGGGCTCCATCTAAACCCTCTCTGCAGGGGAAGGGATTTTTAGCAGAGAAGGGCTGCAATCAGCTTACGGGCGTGTAGGGGTGGGTTCGGGGGGAGATCCTGAGAAGGATAAGGCCTTCCCAAGCTCACATCTACTGACTGTTCACTGTGTGCCAGCCCCTTTTGATCCCTGCATCTATTTCTCCAAATGCCCTATGACATGACTCTCAGCAGCTCCATTTTACAAGTGTGGACACTGAGGCACAGAGAGGACATGTAACCCTTAAGGTCACTCAGTTAGTGAGTAGCCAAGCCAGGATTTCAGCCTGGGTTCTCAAGAGTCACACAATCCAATATTCCAGTTTTTCTTCGAAAGTCCACATCCCCCTGGGTGGGTTCTCTGCTGCGCCAGGAAGTCAGGAGGGGACAGCGGTTTATCCCAGGGCCAGGCCAGGGCTGGGTACTGGACTCAGATGAATTAGCACAGCCCTGCCCTCAAGTTACTGCAGGTAGGATGAGCCAGGCCCTCTGCAAACTCTCAGCCATCTGAAGGGCCAAGAGCAGGAAAGCAGAGACTCTGGGGTCAGAGTGGACTGGGTTCTAGTCCTGATCCTGTCACTTTTGGCTGTGTGGCCTCGGACAAGTTGCTTCACCTCTCTGAGCCTCCCAGCATGCACTGTAGAATGGAGATGATAACAGTCCCTACCTTGCAGGAGGAGGTGAGGATTAAATGAGACAAATACAAAAGTCTGAGAAGCAGCTCCTTAACCCTTAACTTCCTTTCCTGCTAGTTTGCTAATAGGGTTATTATGAGGATGAAAGAAATCAGAACCTAAGATGTTCAGCTAAACTGTTCTCTGCCTGCGTGACTGTGGCCAAGCTATGTACACTCTCTGGGCTTCAGTTTCCCCATCTGTAATATGGACATGTTGACAGTACTATCTCATAGGGTAATTGCGAGGTTAATATATCTATTGTGAGGCTTAGAACATACCTGGCACTCAATAAATGTTAGCTATGAGGTATAGTCATTATCATTGTAATCATACAGTGGATGCTAATTATTGGGATGATAGACTGATTTCAGTTCAATTCAGCCCCTGCTGCAGGCTTCTGTCCCATGCCCATGACATACATTTCAGAGCATCTAAGCTCTGTCCCTGTGTTGTGAGAAAGTTGAGTGTGGAGCACCCATGACCCCAGCTCCCAGCAGGGCTGGCTGCTTCCCTTGGATTTCAGGAAAATGTCAGTCCTTGGCCTTTTTAGATGTCTAGCATGGGACTATCCATCTAAATGCTGTTGATGTGTCTTTGGCCAGACTCAGGAAGAAGTTCTGTCTACTCGGTTTTCCTGTGTACCACAGATGAGCTTCCTTTGGAGCTGGCCCCAGGACCAAGCCTGTGTCTGCATGCACAGGACAAGGAAAACCAGAGGATGAGCCTTCTTTCCTTTTTTGCCTTGGCCGCCAGGTACATGCTGCCAGACTCTACTACATAAAAGTGACTTGCTCAGCCGGGCACGGTGGCTCACGCCTGTATTCCCAGCACTTTGGGAGGCCGAGGTGGGCGGATCATGAGGTCAGGAGATCAAGACCCTCCTGGCTAACATGGTGAAACCCCGTCTCTACTAAAAACACAAAAAAATTAGCCCGGTGTGATGGCAGGCGCCTATAGTCCCAGTTACTCAGGAGGCTGAGGTAGGAGAATGGCGTGAACCCCGGAGGCAGAGCTTGCAGTGAGCCAAGATTGCACCACTGCACTCGAGCCTGGGCGACAGAGCGAGACTATGTCTCAAAAAAAAAAAAAAAAGTGACTTGCTCATTGGGGACAGTGCAGTGAGAGTACCAGGGTTTTTGGGTTTGTTTTTACTTTTTCTTTTTAAATTTAAGATTCATGTACAGGGGGTACGTATGCAGGTCTGTTACATGGTTATATTGTGTTTAAGATTCGGGGGTACATGTGCAGGTCTGTTACATGGTTATATTGTGTAATGGGGAGGTTTGCGTTTCTAGTGCACCTGTCACCCAAATTGTGACCATCGTGCCCAATAGGTAATTTTCAGCCCTTACTCCCCTCTCAGCTCCTGCCTTTGGGAGTCCCCAGTGTCTATTGCGTCCATCGTTATGTCCATGTGTACCTATTGTTTAACCCTCACTTATAAAGTAAGAACGCGCAGTGTTTGATTTTCTTGTTTGTGTTTGTTTGACCTGGAGTCTCGTTCTGTCTCCCAGGCTGGAGTGCAGTGGCACGATCTCTGCTTACTGCAACCTCCGCCCCCTGTACTCAAGTGATTCTCCTGCCTCGGCCTTCCGAGTAGCTGGGATTACAGGCAACTGCCACCATGCCTGGCAATTTTTGGTTTTTTTTTTTTTTTTTTGTAAAGATGGGGATTCACCATGTTGGCCAGGTTGATCTTGAACTTCTGACCTCAAATGATACGCCCACCTTGGCCTCCAAAAATGCTGGGATTACAGGCGCATGCTACCACATCCGGCTAATTTTTGTATTTTTAGTAGAGATAGCATTTCACCATGTTGGCCAGGCTGGTTTTGAACTCCTGACCTCCAGTGATCCACCTGTCACGGCCTCCCAAAGTGCTGAGATTACAGGCATAAGCCACTGCGTCTGGCCAGTGTTTGATTTTCTGTTTCTTAGTTATTTCACTTAGGATAATGGCCTCCAGCCCCATCTATGTTGCTGCAAAAGACATGATTTCATCCTTTTATATGGCTGCATGGTATTCCATAGTGTATATGTACCACATTTTCTTTGTCAAATCATCAGTTGATAGACACTTAGTTTGGTTCAATGACTTTGCTATTGGAGCGCTGGTATTGAAGCCCATGGGATGCGGGCTCCTGGCTCCTCTGCTCTCTGCTGTGCCACATCAAGCAAGTGGCCTCATCACCTGAGCTTGTTTCCTTTGTAGAGAGGACTAAGAACCCTCTGAGTTCTGCCTCCTTCTAGCTGTGTGACCTGAGCAGCTCTTTTCCATCTCTGAGCTTCAGCTTCCTCTCCTGCAAAATGGGAATTGACTTGTGTTAATGACCATGCTGCCAGGCTGTGACAAGGATCACTCGGAGGGTGCAACGTGGGGCCCACTATGCGGTTGGCACTTTGTAACCAGCAACTGAAAAATGATGCTTTTTCAGGTAAAGACCTGTTGGAAATGGAAGGTTTCATAGTCAGGGTTTGCAGAAAAGCAGAGCCTTCCTGCAGCCATTTTAAAACCGAGCTTTGCAGTGTGACTCCAGATACTCGGCTCTTGAGTTGTGAGGAGGAGGCTGGGCAAACAGCCTGAAGGAAGGGGTCATTTCACGCAGGTGTCCACAGTGGGCATACCCCCAGCCTGGCTCGGCAGCTCAGCGTGTGCTCTTTTTACAACATGCACCTGATGGCCTGTTACTGCATGGGGCAGAGCCTGCCAGGGCATGCCCCCAGGGAGCAATACCAGGGAGCCCGGCCAGGGCACTCCCACTACCTAACGCCCTGGGAGGCTCTGCTGACGCTGCATAATCAAGAGAGACAGCCCCACCCAGAGGCCCCTGCAACCCATGTATGGGTACTGGTGCTCAAGGAGGGTGGCACAGTCTGTGCAACTCTGGATGTGATTGGTGGAGATGTGTATGTGTGTGAAAGTCAAATCCAAGAGCGACTGTGACTGGAGGCTGCTGCCCAGGCCCGAGGATGTCCCCACCCCATGCTCTGTCCCAGAAGCTCTATGGAAGCCGTTAGTGTCTGCGGGTTCTGGTTCTGAGACCCCACCCATTCCTCTCCAGCCCCGGGGGCCTGCTGCCTTGGTGCCTGGGCAGAGCTGTCCTCTCTAACTTTAAGGAACACTGCTAAGTAGATGAGGCTTGGATATGGGCACACATAGGTTCACATCCAACTCCTCTTAGCAGCTGCAGAGACTTAGCATGTGACTTTACCTCTCTGAGGCTTGGTGTCCTCGTTTGGAAAAATGGGGATGCTAGAACCTATCTCCTTGGATGTGGTATGACTATAATATTTGGAGAAGGAAGAGATTCAGATTCCATTCCTGTGGTTATAAAGGCTCCCGTGCAGCAGACACTCAGGGTCCAACAGTCCCTTTCCTTCCCTTATTGCTATTAGACATAGTGCCTGGATCCCAGGCCCCTAACACATATAGACAGCAGTTCCACCGTGTCCCGGCCAGCCCTGCTTGGGAGCTAGTGGGAAGAGGTGGGATTGGAAGAGGCGACAAAAATGGGAGGCCCACATCCCAGGAGATCAGCTTGGTACACAAGCTGCAAAGACAGGGGAGCACCTCTGCAGTCCTTTCAGTGTCAGTAGAGGCAGGACCAATCAGACTCGTAAACCTCAAACCATAAATCACCCCCATGGCTTCATGTGGGTTTTAGGGGCTCAATGGATGATTGTACTGGAAGGTATACTTTAGACGACACGTGACTAAAGAAGCCCCTCCTCAACTGGCTGGCAGGGAATATATGGTTTCTATTTGCACACCTCCTGGGACAGGGATCTCCCTCTCTCCCAAAGCCACCCTTCCACCTTTGTGGACCAGCTTTGTCTTCCTTCTCTAGTGTGGTGCCCAGAGCCAAAGCGACTTCTGGAATGGTTTAACCAACATGCACTGCAGCAACAAGCCCCTCCTTTGTCCTAAAGACTATATTTTTGTTAATGCATCCCCATTTTGCTCATTTGCTTACTTTCCCTACACATATCACTATTCATCAAACCAGGGTGTAGGGCTACTAATAGCTAAAACTCATTCCCTCACAGCCTTTTCTCTCCTCTCCCTTCTTCTCTCCCTCTCTTATCCCCCTTCTGCCTTTCTCCATTCCTTCTTTCTTCCCTCTCTTCTTCTTTCCTGTTTTTCTCTCAGCTCAGGGCAATGCATCTCTGCAGTCAATTTATACAAATGTGTATTGAGCACCTGTGTCTGCCAGCCCTGTTCTGGGCACTGGGGTTTCATAGACTATTACAGCTTGCTTCCTGCCCACAGGAGCCTCCTGTCTGGCAGTGGAGAGGATAGAAAGGTAACAGCTACAACACCTGTCTTGAGGGTGTAATTGAGGGACAGCACAAAGTGCAGAGGGACCTTAGAGGGGTAAGCAACTACTGTATGTGCCCAAAGATAAGGCAATCCAAATAAAGGTTACAGGCACTCCCCCTTCTCCCTGTGAGAAGATACACTTTATTGCTGAATAATATAAACTTAATGGGGTGAAGATGAAACAGACATCTACTTATAATATTTCATTTATTAGTTTAGTTATATAAACATATTTACAATTATTCCCATATAAAATACTAATATGGAAAGATCACCTTTGTCAGTTTCAAATTTCAGGAAACAATTTGATTCCAGTTCATTTCTGTATGGCTTTGACACTAGTGTCACCATCGTGTGGGGTCGGGGGCAGGCAGCTTTTTACTAGAGCACGTCCTACTCTCAGAGATCCAGATGCTAACACACAGCCCTTTCGAATCCATGTGTCACGCAACCACTGGGCACTGTGTCTCCACATCACAGGTCCAATCCGCATCACATTTTGACAGTGGAGATTCATTTGCTGCAGGTGAGCATATGTGATCTGTACAACATGGCCACTTACTAAGGTACTCTGAAAGTGGCCTTTAAAAGGCCTGTTCACAACAACCTCTAAACCTTGCTGGCACAAAGTCATGTTTGTTTGCATTGCCTTATCTGAGGAAAATTCCCTCGATCCCCTTTATAAAATCGCTGACCTCCATATGCAACCCAATCTCACATAGATTAAAGGAGAATCAGCTGGGTGAGGTGGCTCAGGCCTGTAATTCCAGCACTTTGGGAAGCTGAGGTGGAGGAACTGCTTAAGGTCAGAAGTTTGAGACCAGCCTGGCCAACATGGTGAAACCTCATCTCTGCTAAAAATACAAAAATTAGCTGGGCGTGGTAGTGGGTGCCTGTAATCCCAGCTACTCGAGATGCTGAGGCAGGAGAATGGCTGGAACTCGGGAGGCAGAGGTTGCAGTGAGCCAAGATTGTGCCATTGCACTCCAGCCTGAGTGACAGAGCGAGACTGTCTCAAAAAAAAAAAAAAAGGAGGATCACGCTAACAGACCTTTCTCAAACAGAACTTTGGGGTTAAAAATTAAGTCACTGAGCGAGCACCTGCAATACGAGAAATTTGTAACTCAAATACAAGACAATCTTATGTTCAGACATACGACCTCAGGGTGGGGTGGGGAATCAAGGTTTCCCGGAAGTGGAAGCTTGGAGCTGACTTTAAAGACCCGAGAACCCTCTGGGATGGGTCATGTACTGTAGGGAGATCCAGAAGGCTGTCTCTTGAGTATCCCGCTTTTATTCGCATAGCTGCAGGCTAGTTTTGCCCTGTACCATTGGAAGATCTTGGGCACCTCTCTTCCACTCTCAGAGCCTCAATTTCCCTATCTGTGAAATGTAAGTAATAATGCATATTTCCTAAGGTCTCAAGGGATACAAGAGCATGGAAAATAGAATTGAAAAAAACCACTCATTGGAATCGGGTCTTCTTGGGGAAGTCATTGCCCTTCCTGGGCCTCAGTGTTCCAGCCTGTGAAATGGAGCTGGAGAAGGGCCCAGCTGCACTTCCCACTGAGTGTGGTCCAGGTGCCTGAATGAGGAATGCCTGTTACTGCCTCTGCCAGGAACACTCTACCTCTCTCTTCCCATGGCCGATGCCTTCTAGTCCATCAGATGGAGCTTATGTGCCCCCACCCCAGATTCTCCCTAAGCCCCCAAATAATGTCATCTCATCACTCTACTGTTTTATTTTCTTCCTGGCTTTGATTATTATATAATGTGATCGTAATTGCTTGTTATTTCTATCTTCAGCATGCCATCTCCAGGGCAGTGGGGACCTTGTCTGTATCTACCTGGCCCAGCACAGTGCCTGGCGCATAGAATGTGCTCAATAAATATTTTAATGAATGAGCGAATAAATTAATGAATATGGGTTCCCTCCTCCCAATCTTTGGACACTAGGTTTCTTCTATTCCTCGGCACGTGGCCTAAGGGATGGAAAAGACTCCACCCAAGGCCGGGAACCCTGGGTGTACTGTCTCCAAGCCCTTTACACCGTCCCAGGCGACCTTCTGCCTCTGTGTAAGTTCCCCCGCGGCCGAAGCACTCTCCAAAGAGGTCTGCCGGGGCTAGGACTTGGCCGGCTGGGGCCCCGTGCCTGGAAGAGGGCCTGGCACACAGTGGGCCTTCTCAAAGTGTTAGAACAAATGGGTGACAGGCCAGCAGACTGCCGATCCTGGCACCCAAGGGCACCCAGTTGCCCTGCGCGCCTTCCCGGCCCGGGCGCGGGAGCCGCGAGGGCGGGAGGCTTGGCTGTGCTTCTCCCGCCGCCTGGTGCAAACTTTCAAAAGATGCGGCGGCCGCGGCCCCGCCCCTGCACTGTTGCAGGCGGTGGGAGGCGGGGGCGGAGCCGGCGCGCCCGGGCCGGTGGCTCCGCCTCCTCCTCCCGCAGGCGCCGCCGCCGCCTCCTTCCCGGCTCCCGCCCCAGCTGCCGCCCGCCGGCTCGCCCGTGCAGCGGCGATGCCCCGGAGCGTCGACCCCGGTCCTGGTCCCTGGCCCGCGGCGTAATTAGCCTCCGCGCGCCCAGAGCGCGCCGCCGCCGCCGCCGCCAACGCCGCGCCGGACGCAGCGATGGGCAACACGGTGCACCGGACCCTGCCAGGTACGCCGGGGAGCCCTGCCCGGGAGGCGGGCGCCGGGCTTCTCTTCTCCGGGGCACCCGCTGGGTGACTACTGGAGAGCCACCCCACGCCCCTTGGAGCCCTCGGCGCGCAGCGGGCTGGAGTCTCCGGTACCTCCCGGACCCCAGCTCGGCGCGCGCCCCGCGGCTGGGCTTTGCGCTCCGGGAGGGCGGGTACCGCGTCCTGGTTACCTTGGGGACCCCAGTCCTCATTCTCCCGGCTTTGGCCAGATGCGCAAAAAGGGCCGCTGGGGCGATGCCGCGCGCCCCCTCGCCTTTGTTCCAGCCCGAGGGCGCTGATGAGCAAACTCAAGGCGACCTGGGTGGGGGTGACTGGAACCGGGCTCGCCAGGGCTTCCGACGGCCAGAAACCACCCGTGGTGCCGAGACTGCAGCTGTTGAGAGTGAGGGGTGCTCGCAGGGGCACCCCAGTTTCCAGCCTCCCAGCGCCCCCGCGGCACATGCTGCCTTGCTTTGGCCACGTTCCCACGCGCACCCCGGTTGCGCCCCCCTCTGGTGTCCGCTCCACAGGGGACTCCTTCGCCCCCTCTGAGTCGCTGCTGCAGATCGCGTCGCCCCCTAGTTAAAATCGCCCCAGAATTTGTGGGACCGGAGTGAGGGGATCCGGAGCAGGGTAACGGGGTAGGAGGAGGCCTTACTGGAAAATACATGGTAATTGTGGGAACAGATCAGCGGTCCCGCGCCCGCGCGCGCCCGTGGAGGCTCAGTGCCCAGCACTTTGCATACCCCGGCTCGGTATGCAAAGAAGCTTCGCGATAAAGATGTGTATCCCAGTTTTACAAATAAAGAAATTGAGTGTCAAAAGAGGTGAAATGACTCACCCAAGGTTACACAGCTAGTAGTGGGAGAATCTGGAGTGGGACCTGTGTCTGTCTGCCCTCCCTCCCCTCACAGCCCAAGTCTTTAGAAGTATTTTGTCTTAAGGCTGAGCCTTTGTAGCATCCTTTCAGAAAAAGGTGAGAGGATTGTGTGTGTGTTTAAAGCACAAAGGCTTGGCTAGATGGGGAAGCGAGTCAGCTGTGAGGTTAATTTAGTGTGAGGTTCTGGAAGAGGGACATATCGCCCTATCTCTGCTATAACACTCCCATATAGCTCTCCCTTCTAGGCATTACATGCAGTTAAAGAATAACTTCCCCTGGAGCGGGTTGGAATGGACAGTGCTGAGCCCAGGATTCCCAGGGTCAGCTTAAGGAAGAGGAGCCAACTCCTACTTTACAAGCCTCTGAGCAACTGCACTCAAACGTTCAAGTTCCCAGAGAGCTGAAGTCATAAGCAGAGTCACCAGCTAGTCAGTGGCAGAGGTGGAATTAGAACTCAGGTCTGCTTACTGGAAGGTGGCCTCTACCTTACTGGAGGGTGGCCTCTAGACTCCTGTGGACAGGGCTATTGCCAGGTTGGGGGAGAACCCACCCGCGGGTCAGGAGATATCTGGGGATGCTGGCAAATAGGGCAGCAGATATTCTCGCCACAAAGACCCTGGGATGAGGCACCTCAGCACAGGCCCCTTTGCTTGGTTTCTTAATTTAAAAATGTTTATACTATTCTAGTAAAAAGCCATTCTGCCACCTGTGGGTCAGCCTTGGGGTTCATAAAGGGACAGACACATGCCAGGCAGGCTAAATATAGCTGCAGATTTATGTATTCTCCATCCCTCTCAACCCTCTTTCTGTGGGCTGGGCCACCCTCGGCTGGGAGCCTGCAGTTAAGGTTGGTTACCCACTGCAGTGTCTAAGTATGGGGAAGTCAGACCCTCCTCTGGGGCTTGAAGCTTGCACTGAGTTTGAGGAAGGGGTCAGAACTGGAATTCCTGAGTCACATCAGGTGGCTGGTGCCAAGAATATGAAGAGCCGTTAACTGTTTTCCGACCTACCGGTAATGAGTTTCTTTCACACCTTGTGCTGTTTTTTATACCCCTGTGCTTGGCATGTGACGGTCCCCACGCATGGACTATCCTTTTTTGTCTAGTCTGCCTTTCAAAATCCAGTTGTCATTACCTCCTCCAGGAAGCCTTCCCTGACCACCCACAGTCTCATCCTTTGCTCTGCTACCTGGATACCTGAAGTCCCTTCCTGCTCATCGTTGCAATGACTGCATTGTCATTGCCTGTCTCTGTGACTCTTTGGGGTTCCCTGAGGACAGAGCCCTTGTCTTGATCATCTTGTATCCCTGGTTGCCTATCCCAGAGACTGGTGCCTGGCAAGGGCTCAAAAACTGGTGCTGGAGCTCAAATGTTGCCTGAATCTTAGGCTGAAGGAACACTTGGCACAGTCTTGCCCTGTGGAATCCTTGTGCTTTCGTTCTCAGGAAAAGGACACATGCGTGGGGTTCTTTCTGCGGGACTTGAAATAGAGAGCTGGCATTTGCTGAGCACCTGGATTCCATGCCAGGCTTCCTGCATATGTGGCTTCATTTACACGCCAAGCATGCTTCTCCTCAAGGCTTCTGCACTTCCTGATCCCTCTCCCAGGCACATTGTTCTCCCCTCCTCACCAGGCTTCCTTGGGGTCTCTGCTTGAATGAGGGGCCTGCTGTTGCCCCAACCCCACTCACTCCTTTGACCCAGCTTGAAGTTTCTCCTTAGCATGTGTCACTATGCGACACGCTGTATGTGTAGTTAGCAGTTTCTTGTCTGTCTCCGCAGGGAGATTTTGTCCATTTTATTCACTGCTATACGTTTAGCACCTGGAGCAGTGGCTAGTGCAGAGTAAATGTTCAGTAAGTATGCGTTGGATGGGATGAATGGATGAATTTAATTCTTCTGCCATCCCTGGAGTGCAGGCATTATCATCTCCATATTACAGTTGAGAAGCCAAGGCTCAGAGAGGTAAATTGTCTTGTCCTAGCTCACACAGTTCATCTAGTTCGCAGAACAGGGATTGAAAACTAGGTTAACTTGGCTCCAAAGTCCTGCATTCTTATTCTGACATGCTGTGGCCTCCCAGCCTGTGATTTAGATAACATTTATTGGGTTCCCCACCATGCACGTGGCATACTACACTATACAATAAGGAAATGCCAAAGAAAGGGAAGGTTCTTTATGATCGATTGCGGAAGCCTTTTAGCAGCTCTTGCAAAGTGCATCAGCATAATCCGAGAAATGCCCTTTAAACAGAACTGTGCAGCACAGGACCTCATAGCTACTAAGCTCCTACTGTGTGCTCTACATTCTCTTTCCAGTTGCAACTCAACCCTGCAAAGTAAGGTGCCATTCTCCTCCATTTTAAAGAGATTACGACACTTTGCATGCAGTTAAACAGCGGCAAAGCTGGGCTTAGAAGACTGAGACCTGTCTGACTCCTAATGCCATGTAGTCCTTCTCTCTTGAATCCGTTAGCCTTCATCTGGGTTTTTGAAGGGAGAAAAAAAGCGTAAGCAGGTAGGGATAGGGGAGGGCAGCATTCCAGGATGAGAGTGAGGGGAGGTGGAGGGAGGGACTCATCCCCTTCTTCTCCTAACAGCACATTCCAATCCCTTCCCTCTGGTCTCTGGCGCTCGCCCACAGCTCTGGTTGGAGAATACGCTAAATTCAAACTACAGGTTGGCTTTAATCATTAAGTTGGCCCACGCTTGACCAAACCAACAGCTTTTTCGTATTAGCTCAATAATCGGGCATCCTGGATCTTTGGAGTGAGGAAAGTGTGTTGATCTCGCTCTATACCAAGCCCTTGGTCAAGGGCTTTACCTACAGTATCTATTTGAAATCCTCATTACCACCCTTTAGAGGGACTCTATTTATCCCCATTTTACAGGGCAGCAAGTGGAGGCTCAGAGAGGTCAAGGACACAGAGTAAGGGGAGAAGCGGCCTCCCCTAACTTATGTGGACAGTCCGGAAGTGCTGCATCCAGACAAAGAAGCACTCGCCTACCCCAGACACTCTGACATTCTCACTTGCAGAGCCCCTTTCTCTTTTTGGCCCAGATAAGGCGTCATGCGGATGCTGAGCCTACCCGGGACACATCTGCTGCTCCCTGCCTTCCTATCTGAGCCATGGGTGGTGTTGCTCCTAGGGCCTGGCAGCCACTGTTCTCCCTGGATCTGGACTTTCTCAGCTCTTGGGAGGACAGCGACCCTTGTCACCCTCCTTCCAGCCATGGCAATACTGCATGGATGGCCCACGGAGTGGTACTGCCTTTTCTCTTTCTACCTCTCCTCCTCCTTCCCTAGTCACCACTTCACGTTCAGTTGGTCTTTACCTTGCTTGTCTTGTCCCATCTTGCTCCCTTCTACCAGGTCATTAAGAACCACCTCTATCAGTGATTCTGTAGAATCAGAATCACTTGCTACCCTCATGAGCTGGCCCTAGTGGAAGGGGGCAACATGCTCTAACAGAACGGGACACCCAGTTGATTACATCACTAGAGAGCACAAGGTACTGCTACCCTGTGACTCAGAGAGGGACAGTCAGCACCCAGCACTCCAAGCAAGGCCTGGCCACTAGACCATGTGATCTCTCCACCATGGGTTGTGACCAGCTGTAAAAAAATCTTTAATGACATAGCATTTTAAAAATCTTGTGCATTTATGTAGTAAGAGTATTTTTGCTTCATAAACTTTTCAGTTGCGCATGCGGGTGTGTGTGAGATGTATGTGTGTTTTGTGTGTTGCCATGTAAAATGCATTTCTTTCCCTGGGTCACAGCGGGAGCTGTTGAGAGCTGGAAGGCCCCTGGCCTACAGCAGTGCAAGGCTGGTGTTATGGTGTTAGACTCACATCTTAGAGTCAAGCTGCCTGGGTTCAAATTTCAGCTCAGCCAATTCCCAATGGCATGACCTCTCTGTGCCTCAGTTTCCTCACAGGGAGACTAGGGGTAGCTCCTTCATGGTTGGTGGGGGTGGGAATTATGTAGAATAGAGAAAGTGAGTGTTCAACACATGCCCGGGATGGTAGCCATCATGGTTCTGGGAAGAGAGGCCTCGGGCCTGCTCCTGGAGTGCCTGGACTCCAGGGGGTGGCTGACAGGTGCCCTTCACTCCTTGCCTTGAAAACCCTGCCCCAGGTGACTGCAAGCCTCAAACCAAGGGGCTGAAGATGGGGAGGCACCCCTTTCCTGTCTACTGACAGCAGTTCCCAAGGGTTCCTTGGGCTCTTTCCTGAACACCTGATTTCTGCTAAGAAGGATCTACCTGGTGGGTTGCATTTACAGTTCTCCTGTGTTCACCGAACCTCTAGGCCAGGCTCCATGCTGGGCAGGGGAACACAGCCTGGGTTTAGGGACTCAAGTTCTAGCAGGAGAGACCAACAAGGACACAGCAGTTAAAATATATGGTGTCGGGGGAGCTCAGGGAGTTGAGAGCCCAGAAGATGATGCAGGGGAGGCTTCCGGGAGGAGGCGCACTCTATCTAGCTGACACCGGAAAGAAGAGACGTCAGCTAGGAGAAGGGAGTGAGAAAGGCTGTTCAGGGCACCATGTGCAAAGGCCTGAGGGAGGGGGAGCAGCACAGGTGTGGGGAGCTGTGGAGTTCTGAGGACCCTAGTGCAAATGGGAATGGGATGTGAGGTCACAGCAGTGGGAAAGGCTGGAGGCAGGGGCAGGCCGGGGGTAGGTGGAGGCTTCTTATAGGCCGGGCTGCAGTCAGGAGGCTTGGATTTCTCAGCTGGCACACTCCCAACCGGGATAATGTGCTGTGTTTGCCAGCAGGGGCATAGCATTTTCCCTGGGCTGGACCTCAAGGGCCGCTCAGAACAGGCTGTTTAATCTCCCCCATGGAGAAGAGTCAGCTCTGCCTCTCTTTTGGACCAAAGGGCTTTCTGTATTTATGATGCTCTCTGAGGGCTTAAAATAGAAGCCCAGAAGCCAGGTGTGTGGTTAGAGCTTAAAGCAGAGAGGGAAGAGGGAGGGCGCCAGGTCGCAGCCTGGCAGGTAGCACACGCTCACCTGGGCAGCGTTGGGGGGTGGTCCAAGCTTGTGCACACCTGCCCTGCACCGGGCCCTTTATTCCATCCCATTGAAACCATCATGAGAGCCTTGCGAGGCAGTCTTCTCATGTCACAGAAGGGGAAACTGAGGCTCAGAGGGGTAGTGAGACCTGCCCAGCCCAGGTGGCCAGGAAGTGGCAGAGCGAATTGGATCGCAGGCATGCTGGGCTCCACACCCCTTCCCCCCATCCCACGGGGCACTGCACCCTGGGGTCCCTTGGGGCTCCCCTTGCTGACTTGCTGCTGCCCCTTATCCTCATCCTGAGCACCTGAGCCCCACCTTCTGGCAGGTGCACCCCCTTTGCCCTCTGAAGATGAATTACTTCTGTCCCCAGCAGCCAAAATGAAGCTGCACCTAGAAAAGCCCCCTGCCCCCACCCACCTCACCCCAGGCCTGTAGACTCTGGAAATCTTGCCCGAGAGGAGAAGGGGTGAGCTTGAGTTCTGTGCTCCTTCTTCCCGCCCAACTAGGGCTCAGGCTTCTGACTCATCTGCCTGGTAACTGGCCCATGCTGCCACCCCCAGCCCCCAGTGGCAAGCATCGCAGTGCTCCCAATACCTTCCCTGGGCCCAGGGTGTTCGCACGCCCTTCCCCCACCCCGGACCTCCAGGCAGCCCCCAGCAGTCAGTGAGCAAGGGCCCAGGTGAGGGTGAGAGCCCTTTGTCATCCAGGCCCGCATCTGTCCTGCAGGTGAGAAGCATCCTGTCCCCATGCTGTACCCCCAGCAGCAGCAGAGTAACTGCATAGGCTGGGGTCCTTCCTTCTCAGGTCTGAGTCTGGGCCTCGCCCCTTTTTAGCCAGACAAGTGACTTAACCTCTCTAAGCCTCGGTTTCCTCTTCTACAGAAAGGGGAGAATGATGTTACCTCTCAGGCATGCCAAGCGTCCAGCAGATACTAAGTGCTCACACGTAGCACCTGCTAGGATTATGTATTCACTGGGAGATGAGCCCCTGCTCCACACTGAGCTTAGGATTGGGTGCTCTCAAGGGAGGCAGACACAAAAGGATAACCACTAACTTGTATCACATAGCCCGTCTGTGCCAGACAGTGTTCTCAGCAGGCACATCCATGCCTATCAGGACAAGCCCTGTAAGATGGCTCCTATTATTATTGCCCCAACTCTTGGGAGAACATAGGCACAGAGAGGGAAGGTAACTTTCCCAGGGAGCACAGCTCAAGCCGTCCAACATGATTCCAGCTACAGGGAAGGAACGTCAGTGTGGACGGGAGTGTTGGGTCAGGGTGGAGGGTTCCCGCAGGGGCCATTTCCCATTTGCACTGGAAGCCCTCATCGTATTTGGCAGAAATCTGTAAGCATTTAGAAATCGTGGCAGGTTCATTTTTAATTGCTCACCTAGTTCTTTTAGTTTTGTCTCACATCATACCTCTAGGCATGGGTGGGGGCCCTCTCCAGGCAGCCTGTGGGTTCACCATGGAGATTCCCAGCAGGTAGTCCCCAAGGTCTGGTGTGGGGATCTCCAATTCCCTGCCAAGGCAGGTCAGGGGAGAGCTGATGCCCTGAGGGCTTTCTGGGCAGCAAAGGCCATGCCATCCCCAGGGAAGGAAAGACTCTCCAGCAACATAGTCTGGGAGGGCTGTGGTGACCTGAGAGCTGCAGACCTGAAGGGGAAGGGCACGGTGGACCCAATGCAGACATGACCAGTGTGTAGACATCACAGGAGAGCAGATTCCAGTCCAGCCAGAGGAGGAACTGTCTAACTGTGGGAACTGTCTAGAACTGGAAAGCAGAGAGAGCGTGCCTGTCACTGGAGTACACAGGTAATTAGCCCAGCTGGGACTTGACATGGTTCTTGCAAAAGCCCTGGAGTATCCAATGCATTTCAGATGAATTATCCACAAAGATGCCTTTTGACCCTGGGGTCTTCCGAGCAATGCCTTCCAGCGCCCATCTGCTGAACTCCTGCAGAGCCCTTCACTTTTTTTTTTTTTTTTTTTTTTGTCCGAGACAGTCTTGCTCTGTTGCCCAGGCTGGAGTGCAGTGGCGCAACCTTGGCTCACTGCAACCTTTGCCTACTGGGTTCAAGCAATTCTTCTGCCTCAGCCTCCCGAGTAGCTGAGACTGCAGGCACCCGCCACCACACCCGGCTAAATTTTGTATTTTTAATAGAGATAGGGTTTCACCATGTTGGTCAGGCTGGCCTCGAACTCCTGACCTCAGGTGATCCACCCGCCTCGGCCTCCTGAAGTGCTGGGATTACAGGCGTGAGCCACCACTCCTGCCTGGCACCCTTCACATCTCACTTAGACAGTCCCCCTTTCAGTTCTGCATGGTGGAGGGTTTAGCACCACTTTATAGATCAGGACATATAAGGCACAGGACAGTGACACCGCCTGCCTCAGCTCAGTTCTCATACCTCCCTGTGTCCACCCAGCCTCAGAACTTTCAGACAGCGGCAGGTGTTTCTGAGCAGAGTTTGGGACAGCCATCCCAGGACCACAGACCCAGCCCACTCATCCCTTCTTCTTTCATCTTCTTATTACCAGGACTCAGGGCCACCCAGAGCTGGCCTCTTGCCTCACTTCTAGGCAGAGGGGAAAGTTCTTTAATGAATAAGCCATTTGGGGAAATTGGTGGGGTGGAGGTGTCTTGGGCAGTATTGGCAGTTGGCAGAATGCCCACAGCTATTAAACAGTGTATTTTGTTTACAACCTCAACATTACACATTGTTTATATCACAATTGCATCCCTCAGGCACGTGTTTTCTTTCCTTCTGCTACAAGGATGATGGATTTATGAGATGGGTCAGCACCGTACTCGTGTCTCCATGGCCAGGTCTGCCTGGTAACTTTCCAGTCCAAACAAGCAGATCTCCACGTCTCAGAAAAGCTTCACTTCCCTTAAAGTTTGGGCCATTCAAGAGCAGGAGATGGCAGAGTGGAATTTCCATGTCTCTGCAAGAACTTCAGCCCTGCAGATAGGTCACTCAGGGGCTCTGTTCCCAGGACCAGAGGGTACTCCAAATCCCCATTCCAGCTCCCATGTGGCATATGGGGATACTTAGGACCAGAACCTGGCACAAGGTCACCAGATGATTACAAATGGGGTCTTTCGCTGGAATCTCTCTTTTTTTTTTTTTTCCTTTTTGTGGAAAACGGGATCTCGCTATATTAGCCAGTCAGGTCTCGAACTCCTGGGCTCAAGCTATCCTCCCGCCTCTGCCTCCCTGAGAGCTGGGATTACAGGTGTGAGCCACCACGCCCGGCTCGCTGGAATCTCAAAGGTGGTAAAAAGGGAGTTGGTTTGGAGGTAGTCCCAAGTTTGAATCTCAGTTCTGTCTCTAAGCTGTATAATCGTGGGCAAGTCTGTTCCTCCCTGAGCTGTTATATATAAAGTTTCAGTGCTGCAAAAAGAATAGCACTCAAATATAAAATTTTCTTTTTAATTCTTAGCAAGGCAAGTTACTTCTATAGAAGGGTGCACCCTTACAGGTGGAGCAATGGTGAGTGCACACTTGGACAAGGGAGGGGAAGGGGTTTTTATCCCTGTTGCACGTGGCCCCTGCTGCTCTGTCGTTCCCCTATTGACTAGGGTTAGACCGCACAGGCCAAACTAATTCTGATTGGCTAATTTAAAGAGAATGACAGGGTGAGTGCTTTGGTGGGAGTCAGGGCAGAGCAGGTAGCAGGTGATCGGAATGAGTCAGGGTGGAGTAGGTAATTGAAAAAGTTTGCTTTACGAGGAAGTTTAAAAGTAGAAGGCAAAGAATTGAACATACTGACATACTAATTATTTGAAAAGAAATTTAGAACTCATATCTAACAACCCCTCCCCTTGTATTTCCTTACAGCTTTCTTTTCAAACTATTTTTTTTTAACATGTCTTGGCTTAGGTGTTTTGCTTGATTTTCCAAAAGCAGCAGCTTCTCTGGATAAGGTGGAGGATAGTTAAGTGAGGTTTTCGTAAGTGCCGTTTTTATGAGCGTCTGTATCAACTTACGGATGCATGGTATGACATAGCACCTGACAAAAATAAGTACACCTATTATGTCTGTGAGGGAAATAAGCATTGAGGGTATTATTCCTTTCCATTTACCAAATTACTTTTTTAGCCATCCTATAAAGAGGTCATTTACCTGAGTTGCTGGCTAACTCATTGGATAGAGCAGTCAGACCTTGCAGTGCCTTTGTTGTACTTCCATTAGGGGTGGTGTTATTTGGGATGAAGGTGCAACACTGAGTTCTAATCATGATGCAGACTCTTCCTCTTTCTGCTAATATCATGTTTAAGGCTATCCTATTTTCCTAAGCCATCTGGCTAGTAGTCCCTAATTGTTCAGCTATTCCTTTAATAGCATCTCTAGTGTAGTTTATAAATCACTGTTGGTTGTAATATATGTAGTTTATCCAATCTACATTTTTATTAACTGTCACCTACCAAAATATTGACTCAAATCCTGCAGCTATTTGATTTCAAGCTTTAAATTGATCTGATATTTCCCATGGGACTCCAATTGCTTTTAAATAGATGTGAGTGTCAAAAGACCCATAAGGGCTTCTCTTGCTTTATGTCTTGTTTTTCCTCCCACTGGTTGATGAAATACCAGGGTGAAAGGGATAGCCAACTGGACTAAGGCACAAGTGCCACTCCAGTTATTCGGCAGAGTGTCCAGTAAAGGTCCACCACAATACCACCATACATCTGCTCAGAGATGAACAAGAAGGGCTGACTTATTGGTAAGCTCTTGAAAGTTCTTAAGCTCACCGCATCCCTTCAGGTCTCCAAGGAAGGCTAAGTTTCCTCCCTGTCATGAGAGACACGAAGTGAACTTATTGGGAGATGGAAGCTGGATGGCCCTTGGGGGCTGACCTGCAGGGTGCCGAACTTCAGGATATAGCAGAAAGAGCTTGGCACGACTTATTACTCCAGGCTGTAGAATCCTGGAAAAGAGCTACCATGCAGTCCATGCCTGGTGGACTGGAGGACCACCTTAGTGGAAAGGGGACAATTTGGGCCTCTGGCCTGCCATGTACACAAGCATAACAATTGCCTTTGTTTAACGTGCGGATAGAATATTTGATCCATTCCAACCAGGTATTTGCATCTTGGTATTCTGTCTTAATTGCCAAAGTTTAAGTCTTTAACTTCTATGGTCCTCTAGTAAAATGAATGTATGGTTTTTAGGAAATTACAAAAACCGGTTGGGGCAGTCCATCCTTGTTCTTTAGTGGTCCACAGAACATCGGACCAACTGTGGCATAAAAGCTCTACATCAGGTGGCAAGACTCCTGGTTGACACTGGGGTCTTTATCGAAATCTTCCCAGATTAAATGGTCCCCATTTACTAATGCCCCGTCTGAAGAAAGTCAGGAGGGACAGAGGTACTTTTCTGAAATAGAGAGCTGTCTTTGACTTGGCAAGTCCCCACAGGGTATAACAAGGCAAGCATTAAATGCAATAGTTTGAGGCAAAATTGAGTCGGTTATGTTAATAACTAGAGGGTCAGCAATAGAGTGAGGAAGAAGAAAGAGTGATAGATGAAAGAGTTTAGCTTTAGTTTGGTAGGGCTTTCCCCTGGGACTATGGCCCACGACTCTGGAGAGGGTGCTGCTTTCTTGACTCAGGGGTGATGAGTCCATCCCTTTGTCACTGTATGAACAGCAGTCTTAGTGGCAAGCAGCACAAGGTAGGGTCCTTCCCAGGCTGGCTTGAGTTTTCCTTCTTTCCACCCTTTGATGAGAACGTGATCTTCAGGTTGGTGCTGGTTTACCGGAAATTCTAGGGGTGTTGAGGGAAAGGAGAGTGGGAGATAAACCAACTATATCATTTCTAAGAAATTGACCTTTTGTTTTAAATTTGGAGACATCAGCAGTGGACTTTATAGTGCTTGGTGCCTTCTGAGAAATTTCCTTTAGTACCTATTTTTATTAGTTTTTATACTGAAGAAATCCAAACACCATTCTATATTTGACAATGCTTCCTATGATTTTTATACCAGATAAGCTAAATTTCATCTTTATATTAGTGTATCAATGTTAAACTTAGTTTTAATAAAACTTTGTAGACATATTTAATTTTTAATGTCTAACCATGAGGTAAGATTTTTATAGACTCTTTTTAACCTTTTATAATTCTTGATAAAGAGCAGGTTTGTGCTTTAAGAAAAACCCATTGTGTTATTTTAATGTCCAGTTCACAGAAAAACTGGATACCCTTTTAACTTTAGCCAGTATGTTTACACACACAATTTCCTTTACAATTAACATTTTAAAACTTGCTTAAACCTTCAAAAGAAAAAAAAAATTTTAACCTTTTAATGTAAGTAAAAATCCATTCTTAGGCCTCTTTATAATCCTTTTACTAAAAGTCTATTTTACTTTCCTTATACACCTTGCACATAGATTTTTTTCCAATAGTTTTACATTCAGGAGGCTTAATTACTTTTAAATTATACAACATTTCTTGCATAAATTCCTTTTTATAATACACTTTCTTTCATGACTTTCATAGACAATTCTTCAACATACCTCAACTTTCTGACTTATTGCAAACATCTCTTTCTTTAAACAACTAGTTATTTTAGGACAAGAATTTACTATATAACATTCTTTTTATATAAATTCTCCCCGACTTTTTTTTTTTTTTTTCCTAAAGATCATAACCATTCTTTTCCAAAGTGAACTTCCTTCATGTCTGTGGACTAGACTGCCTAAAGCCATAAGATTAGAAGTTAGGATAATACATGTTACACTGCCAACTTTTAGCAAACTTTACTTTCGTTGAAAACTGTGTAAGTCTGGGATTTCAACTATCCTTTGCTGTTAATAGGACCTCGTTTAGTCCAAATTAACTTAGAATTGGTATAGAGGGTTCCTTCCTGGTTCTGTAAGTACTTTAAGACTTGGCTGAGTGGAAACAGCTCAAACTTTGAGCAGACCAATTATTAGGCAATTTTCCTAACTGCTTTTAAAACAGTTTCCTTGTTACTGAATACCTATTGTGTCTTTTTCCCTCATCACCTGGGAGGAACCATCTAAGTCCAGTCCTGAAGGGAGCTCCTCCTAGGTCTGGTCAGACCTTTGTATGGTAATTAAGATGTAGATGCCCTGTTAGGAAACCTGCTGGGTTAAGGGAATTATCAGTGGTTAATGTTAAATCATCTAACAGAATAGCCCCCTACTTTAAGATTTTTGAGTTAGTAAACTATTTTTTTTTTTTTTTTTTTGACTTAGGATAGTTCTGAACTGGTGAGGTGTGCTCGCAATGAGGTTTCCTCTAAAAGTTACTTTTCTACTTTTTTCTGTTAGCAAAGCCGTTGCCACTACAGATTGAATGTATTTGGGCCATCCGCAGGGTACTGGGTTAAGAATTTTGGATAGAAGGCTACGGGTTGTCAGTGGCCTCAGTGCTTTTGGGCTACGCTCTTGTTTACACCTACAACACAGTGGTATTGGAGTGTTATGGGGTCACGGAGAAGACCTTTAATTATCAATTATAGGTTCTAAATGTACCTTGGCTTTTAAAGGACTAGGGTACATTATTTTTTTCTTGACTACTTATATATCTCTCCCTTTCTCTTTGACTTTGTCTCTCTGACTCCCTTTTTGTCTGTCTCTTCCTCTCTCCCTCTCCTCTCTCTCTCTCTTCTGCTGGTCTTTCCTTTCCTCTGCCAGCCGCTTAGGCTGCTGTTCTCCCTTCTCCCTTTTCACCTAGGGGAGGGACCGGCAGGAGTGGAGCTACTCTTTCTTCGCCCGAGAAGAAAGTGGGGGTTTGTGTGAGGTTCAACCCTTGAAATTAGCAGAAGGCTCAACCCCTCAAACCAGGGATGTCTCACTTTGCCTGTCCCAGAAGGCTCAGCCCCTCAGACCAGGGGGTGTCTTGCCTTGCCTGCCCTGGAAGGCTGAACCCCTCAAACCAGGGGGTGTCTTGCCTGTCCTAGAAGGCACAACCCCTCAAACCAGGGGGTGTCTTGCCTTGCTTGTCCTGGAAGGTTGACCTGTTTCCCCCCTTTCCCCCTCTGAAGGTCCTTTGCACACTTCCCACTCGTGCTGTCCTCTCTGGCTGCTCCCCAAGGGAGAATTAGGCCCCTGTTTGTGTTGGTGTGCTGGTATAAATCCTACGGCAGGATCCGCCCCAAGCCATATGAGGTAGCTATGGAACCGCGAAGAGGATCCACTCACTCCGTCCAGCAGTAGGACCTGTCACCATCCACACAAACGACACCACAAGCAAGGTGGTTGGTGATCACTCACGCACACATACATTTCGCCCTCCAGAATTTGACCACCAAGGAAGTACTTTACCGGCTCCCACGGCTTCTCCTTCCTTGGTCTATGCACAGAGTCATCGCCGCAGTATGTGAGGATCCTTTAAGCTAGGTTGCTGGCCAGTTTTTTGGCTTGTTTTTTTTTTTTTTCCCCCCGCCTACTGAGAGCTCGGGTTATTCCTCACACTGGGTGGGTCTTGATTTCTCACCCTTGAGGCTGCCACAATAGGATGGGGTGCACCTCCTCATGAGAACCAGAGACCACCCCTGGAGGGGAATGTAATCACGGGGGAGCCCCCAAATTGCTGTATATAAAGTTTCAGTGCCACAAAAGGAATAGCACTCAAATATAAAATTTTCTTTTTAATCCTCAGCAAGGCAAGGATGTGCCCTTACAGATAGAGCAACGGTGAGCGCACACTTGGACAAGGGGCAGGGGTTCTTATCCCTGACGCACGTGGCCTCTGCTGCTGTGTCTTTCCCCTATTGGCTAGGATTAGACCTTGCAGGTTAAACTAATTCCGATTGGCTAATTTAAAGAGCATGAAGGGGTGAGTGCTTTGGCGGGAGTCAGGGCAGAGCAGGTAGCAGGTAATCTGAATGAGTTAGGGTGCAGCAGGTGATCAGAATGAGTTAGAGGGGAGCAGGTGATCGGAATGAGTTAGGGTGGAGTAGATAATCTAAAAAGGTTGCTTTACGAGGAAGTTTAAAAGTAGAAGGCAAAGAATTGAACATACTGACATATTAATTCTTTGAAAAGAAATTTAAAACTCATATCTAACAACCGCCATGTCCTCATCTTTAGGATGGGGATAATGACAGTCCCTCCCTCCCTAATGGGGCTGCGATGAGGAATAAATAGGAGATTCTAGGAGAAGTCCAAACCCAGCACAAGCTGGGAACTCTGTAAGTGGCCATTACCTTTTTTCCTTGGAAGCAAGGGATCTGTGCTCCCAAAATTGATCTGAGCGGTAGGACCAAATAATCCTGCTATAGACTATTTGAGTCAGCACCTCACATCCCCATGACAGATGACTGGTTGGCTGGGGAAGCAATGCTGCATGATGATCGACAGCATGCATGGGCTTTGGATTCAGACCTGAGTCGAATCCTCACCCTGCTGCTTATCTGCCTCATGAACTTGTGCCAGCCCCTTACCTTCTCTGGGCCTAATGTCCCTATTGTGAAATGGGCTCATAGGGCTATAGAGAGGCCCAGTGAACCAAGGACTGTCAGATCACCAGAACTTAGGACACATGGGATGGAGATTCTAATCATGGCTCCTGTGGGCGGAGGATTACCCAGGTGCTGAGGCAAGAGACTGAAGGCACAAACTGTTTCAGTATAACAAAGAAGCTAGTTAGAATAAGAATAGCCATAATACAAATTAGATATAGAGATGATCATGGACAATTATCAATCATTATAAACATTATTAATCATTAGCTTTTAATATTACTCTTTGTTGCATTACTAATATAACCTAGGAATAACCGGTGGGTAGGGGGTCAGATATCGAAGGGACGTTGTGAGAAGTGACCTAGAAGGCAAGAGGTGAGCCTTCTGTCACACCCACATAAGGGCCGCTTGGGGGCTCCTTGGTCAAGCAGTAACACCAGTGCCTGGGAAGGCACCCATTACTTAGCAGACCGCGAAAGGGAGTCTCCTTTCCTTGGAGGAGTCAGGGAACACTCTGCTCCCCCAGCTTCTTGTGGAAGGCTGGATATCATCCAGGCCTGCCCGCAGTCATCCGGAGGCCTAAACCCCTCCCTGTGGTGCTGTGCTTCAATGGTCACACTCCTCGTCCACTTTCATGTTCCTCCCGTACTCCTGGTTCCTCTTTGAAGTTCGTAGTAGAGTGGTAGAAGGAATAGTGAAAGTCTTGAAGTCTTTGATCTTTCTTATAAGTGCATAGAAGAAAACACTGACGTATGCTGCCTTCTCTCTCTGCTTCAGCTACCTTAGAGGGAAGAGCCCCCTGTCCAGTGATCACATGACTTGCTTCACCTTGTCAATCACTTAGAAGATTCACCCTCTTTACCCTGCCCCCTTGTCTTGTATGCAATCAATAAATATCAGCGCGCCCAGCTGTTCGGGGCCACTACCGATCTCCCAGGCCCAGCTGTTTTCTCTTTATATCTTTGTCTTGTGTCCTTATTTATTACAGTCTCTCGTCTCCGCACATGGGGAGAACACCCACTAAGCCCCGTAGGGCTGGACCCTACAGGCTCCAGAGCATACCTTCCAAGCATGTAGCCCTTTACCTCTTGGGGAAGGGAGCAGAAGGCCATGCGGGCTTCCTGCAGGCATCCTCAGTCCATGCTCACCTGCTCTCAAGAGCCCTTCAGGCATTTGGGGGAAGCCCTGTGTGGTGGGTGAGCGGGAGAGAGAAGAGAAGGCTGCATCTTCAGAGAAGGACGAGACACGCATCAGAGTCACTCCCTGGGGGGGCCTCAGAGCCCCCCCAGGGAGTGACATTAGCTGGGAAGATGACATTAGCTGGGAAGATGACATTAGCTGAGCTACCTTGTGTCAAGCACTATGCTGTCCTCCTTCCCTGCGGGGATGACTTCTGCACTTTGCCGGCAGGAGCCATAGCATCTTTGTCATAGCCTTGGGAGCCAGGCTGGTATGAGTTCAAATACCCATGCCACAATTCCTGGTCATGGGCAGCTCACCCAACCTCTCTGAGCCGCCCTCCTCCCTGAGAGGGGGTCTGGTAGCCATCACCTCCTCCAGCACCGTCAGGAGGTTCCTGCAAGGTCCTCTGGGTGGGGGGCCATTGTCCCCTGGGAGGTCTGCCTCTCCCATCAGGCCCTACCCCCAATTCTTTTTCCGGCCTCAGGGACACTCAGCCCTGGGGCTCCATCCCCCTGCTGTAATCAGTCACTTTCTTCCTTTTTTAGATACTTTGCTTATTGTTCGTCCCAAGTTCCGCCAAACTGTGGTCTTTAAGCAGCTCAAAACAAGCTGATTGATGATAGCCACCACCATCCCTGCCCCACCCCCAGCCACAGCTTCCTTCCTGAGACGAAGCCAGTGTATTGCTCACCCTCTGTGCCAGAAGGTGGATTAAGCTACTTGTACGTAGTCTAGCTTTCTTCTTGCAGGTCAGGATGTGAGAGACCTTGGGGCCAGCAAACATTTTGCCCAGCTCTTGGGGTTGTAAAGAACATATCCTCAGTCCAGGAGCAAGAACAGCATTGCTCCAGGGGAACTTGGGCCAATGGGTCTTTCGCTCCAAAAATGCTGACTTTTCAGGCCTTGCAGGTGCTCTCCTGGGGCTGAAGTTGGGAGCAGTCAGGCTTCTGGGCACCACCCAGGCTGGGGGAGTGGCTGTCCTCAAGGCAAAGAGAAGGAGAAACGGCAGGCCTGGCAACCTCAGCCAGCTTATCACTGGGCAGCTGCCAGGGGCTGCCAGGAGGAGAAGCAGGCGCTGAGGGGCAGGACCGCGTCAACCGTTGGAAGAGACGTTCAAAACCTGGACTGTTTTCTCACGCCTGCCATGCTGGGTCACTTTGACTGGCAGGGAAGAAAGGAAGGCCCAGGGTTTCAATCTCATTTGTCAGAGAGGTGGATCCACAGGGGTTTCTTCCCTGATCCAAACCCTTCAGCAGCCCCCAGAACCTTCTGGAGGACTTTAACCTCCCTGCATGGCCTTTAAGACCCTTTGTGATACTGCCCCTGACTCCCACTCCTCTCCCCTCTCCCTTCTGGCCTATACTTCTTGCAGTTCCCCAGTGCTCTCAGCTGATTCTCATCTCCAGGCCTTTGCGGGTGCTGTTCCCTCTGCCTGAAACACACTTCCCCATCCTTTATCATCCTCCCAGCCCTGCTTCCTGAGTCTGCAGAGCAGTTCCCCTGAGAAGCTGTCGCCACTGCCCCAGCCCTCCCTGGCCACCACCCTGTGCAGCCATGGGGTCTGCTTATGTCCATCCTTGCGGCTGGTCTCAGCTGGAGGGGGCAGGGACAATATGTGACTTGTCAGTGCATGTACCCGGCAACCAGCGCGGGCCCTGGCCCAGAGCAGATGCTCTGTAAATGTCAGATGAAGGAGGAAGTGATGTACTCGAGAAGGAATGAGGGCACATTTCCCCCACCTCTCACTGTAGTGGGGCCCTAGCCCTGGGAGCCAGCGCCTCTGAAGTTGGAGTTTCCTGGGTCCCTTTATCAAGAAGAGACCTCAGTCAAGGGGCCCGGCAGAGGGTCAGAGTCAGCTTGGGAATCCCAGCCCCTGCTAAGCATGCTTTGAGGGAGCGTCGGGATGACCTCACCCCCTGGGAACTCTCGCATCAGAGCCCACTCAAGCTGAGAGGTCTGCCACTTAGGCCTGGATGGAGTGGGCTTTTCTCCCCACAAGCAGCATCACGACCTGTGGCCTCTCTCTGGGATGTCCTTGCAGCTGTTGATAGGGTTTTGTTTGCAAAGCAAAGAGAGCAGAGTGGCAGTTTCCAGCGCGGGCTGGCCCTTTTCCCTTGGGGATGCTGGCCAACCAGGCCTCTGAAAAAGGGAACAAAGTCCCAGTAAGCTAGTGTCTGTCTCCTGAGTGCCTGTCACTGCCCCATTTGGCAGAGGTGAGGAAGGGTTGGTTATGTTTTTTGTTTTCTTTTTATTTATTTATTTATTTTTTTTGAGATGGAGTCTCCCTGTCACCCAGGCTGGAGTGCAGTGGTATGATCTCAGCTCACTGCAACCTCCGCCTCCTGGGTTCAAGTGATTCTCCTGCCTCAGCCTCCCGAGTAGCTGGGATTATAGGTGCCCACCACTACGCCTGGCTAATGTTTGTATTTTTAGCAGAGGCAGGGTTTCACCATGTTGGCCAGGCTGGTCTCAAACTCCTGACCTCAGGTGATCTGTTCACCTCGGCCTTCCAAAGTGCTAAGATTACAGGCGTGAGCCTCCACACCCAGCCTGGTTATGTTTTTTTCCAGCCCACTTTTAAACCCATCAATGGAAAATGGAACTTTGTTGGCAAAGGTGACTGATATCTTGGCCCCTCTGGATATGGCAGGAGCCTTGCTAACTACCAGCCTTGCCTTTTCCTCTCTCTAGAGCACAGCCTGCCCCCCTCGCCCCAAAACACGAGCGCCATGTTGCTTCCTACTGCCAACAACGCTGGTTTACATTTTGGACTTGGGCAAATGTCATTTGAACCAGAGATTTCTCACTCAAGATCTATAGTCCAAGGACACATGTTGTAAAGGTCCAGGTCCAGGAAGCCCCTGAAGTTGAATATCAGGTTGTGCATGGTGTCTGGGTGTGTTTCCGGGGGGAAACCTCTGTAGATTTTATTGCTTCTAACAAGGTCCATGAACCATTCCCCACACCCCGCCAACACTTCAAGGCAGCACAAGGCAGTTGCCTTGAAGAAGGGGTAGGGTGGAAGAAAGCGCATGAGCCTGGTCCTCTCAGACCCTCGTCCTCTCAGACCCTCAGTTTCCTCATCTGGGAAATCAAGGTGGTAAAGCTCACTCTGGAGAGTTTTGCTAAAGACTAAACCCAATAAACCAAGGCATGTACCCAGTACATAGCAGAGGCTCAGTGAAACTCCAGTGTAATCCTCATGTTCAAAGGAAGAGGCAGAATAGAACATTCTCCCATTTGGCAATTCCCTTTCCTGATGGAGAGGAATCTGCTGAAAACCTCAGCCAGCGTGCCATCTGCGGAACGCCAGCAGGCTGGAAGCCGGCGTCTCGGGGCCAGAGTATCGGGAGCTGTTGCTTCCTGCCATCCTCCTGACGGTGACTGCCATTTCCTTGGGCTCTTTTTAGATCAAAGGAAGGGCTAGGCTGGGGAGATGAGTGAGGATCATTCAGGCGGTGGCACAAGGCGCATTTAGGACACCTGCTGGGATGGCTTAAAAATAGGCCTCTGTCCTTGGACACCAAGTGGAAGCGACCCCAGGGTTTTCAAGAGGCCTCTGCCGGCCAAGGTTATGAGCCCTCCACGGGAGAAATGTTTCGGAACGTATTTTCTCAGCTGCCACAGGTAGGCATCTCTGACCCAGGAACAAATCTTTCCTAGTCAAAGGAACTAAATAAGGTGGTTAGAGGAGGAGATCAAGCGTTTAATGAGCACCTACTACATGCCACACACTGTGTGTCTGATGAGTTTGCTCTGTGCCATCCTCACAACAACCTTGCAGTGTAGAGATGACTTTTTTTACTTTTCTAGGTTGTTGGGGGCTGGGGGGGAAAGAGAAGTTAAGTATGGACCTCAAGATCACACAGCTAATAAATAAGCAAAACCAGAATTTAAACCCAAGTCTGACTCCAAGCCTGTGCTGTTTTTAACCACCTCTCAAACTGTGATGTAGAAATAAAAAGCAAGAAAGAGATGGAGGTGAGAGGGCAGGGCTTACCCAGTGGTTGGACTTGTTATTTCCCATGGGGAAGGGAAGGGAATGTTGTTTATTCAACATCCACTATGTGCCAGGACTTCTGCTGGGATTTTTCTATGCTCTCATTGCCCCTGCCAGCAGCCTGAGACAGGGGTCTAAGGTCACGTGCCATTTACACATGACAAAAGTGCAGCTCTGGGAGGTACAGTGACTTGCTCAAGGCTTTCAGACAAATCAGTAGCAAAGCACGGGCTTTCATCCAGAGCCCATGAAGAAAACCTCACAGCCACTCAGGTAGCAGTTCTTATGTTGACCTGCCTTCCAGAAAGACTTGCCAAGGCTGGGCAGTGGTGACCCTGACAGCCAGAGCAGAGTTCCCCCCTCCCTAACCACGGGCAGACACTCATCACCCACCCTCCAAATCTCTGCCATGCATTTCGAGTCCGGGCACTGTTTCCTTGACTAACTTCTGGAAAGATGCTGCCCTCTAGTCTTGGCGGGGCTGGAGCAGCCTGTGATTAACCATGGAGGTGGGGCTGGGCATGGTGGCTCATGCCTATAATCCCAGCACTTTGGGAAGCTGAGGTGGGTGGATTGCTTGAGCCCAGGAGTTCAAGACCAGCCCCAGCAACCTGACTCTACACACACACACACACACACAAAATTAGCCAGGTATGGTGGCACACACCTGTAGTCCTAGCTACTTGGGAGGCTGAGGTGGAAGAATCACTTGAGCTCAGGAGTTTGAGGCTACAGTGAGCTGTGATCATGCCACTGTACTCAGCCTGGGAGACAGAGCAAGACCCTGACTCAAGAAAAAATTTAAAAAGCCATGGGATTGACCAGGTGTGGTGGCTCACGCCTATAATCCCAGCACTTCAGGAGGCTAAGGTGGGTGGATCACAAGGTCAGGAGTTCAAAACCAGCCTGGCCAATATGGTGAAACCCTGTCTCTACTAAAAATACAAAAATTAGTCAGGTGTGGTGGCAGGCGCCTGTAGTCCCAGCTACACAGGAGGCTGAGGCAGGAGAATCGCTTGAACCCAGGAGGCGGATGTTGCAGTGAGCCAAGATCACGCCACTGCACTCCAGCCTGGGTGACAGAGCAAGACTCCATCTCAAAAAAACAAAAACAAAAAAGCCATGGGATTTGGGCCAGGGCTGCCCCTTCTCCCTTCTATGAACCAGAAGGGAAACTGCAAAGGTCTCCACTGAGTTCCCACCTCACAGAAACCGCACCTCCCCGACTTCTTCTTAGAGTCCCTGGACTCAATTCTTGGCCACAAGTTGGGGGCGTGGCTCATTGGCCGGGGGCCAGCACCCACCCAAGGCCAGCAGGGCCTCGGTCTTTCATGCGAGGGTGGCCAGTGGGATTTAGTCACTGGTGTGGTTTGGGGGCCTCTTCCTGGCAGATGAGGTTTTATTTATTATTATTATTATTATTATTATTATTATTATTATTATTATTATTATTTTACCAGCGACAGGGTGTCTGTTTGAGTCTAGTCCTGGTGCCAGAAGCTAAGAATCTGCACCCACAGACTTGGCCATTTGGGGGAATAGCTGTAGTGACTGTCAGGAGGCGAACCGTGGGGGACATTTGGCCCTCAATGGAATATTCCACAGCCATGAAACAAGCAGAAAAGGCTTGGGAGTGATGGGGGGAAATGCTTTTGATGTAATGTTGAGTTAGAAAAGAAAAAGCAGGATACAAAACTGGCTGTGCATTCTGATGGTAAGAAAGTCAGGAAACTACTTACATTACTGAGTACTTCAGTGGTACTTATGGAAAAAAGTTAGGACAGGGAAAAAGCACGGGCTTGGGATCAGACAGGCTGGGGTCACATCTCAGCACTGCCCCCTTGCAGCTGCAGGGAAGTGTCTCTGCTGCCTAGAGCCTTGTTTTCTCCTGGATAAATGGAGACACCAATCCTGTAGGTGAAGGTTTGTTTTAAGAATTAGCTGATATCATGTGTCAAAAAAAAATCCAGCACAGCCATGGTACATTGTGAGGGCACAGCCCACAGTTCTCATGTGGGATCAGGACCGGGACAATGCAAAATGCAGAGACAGGGTGCAAAAGTGGGGAGAGGCAGCAGGGGGTGGGGTAGATTTTTCTCCTCTTTTCTGAACTTTCTATGATGTGGCTGTTGTGTTTGTTTTAGCAATTTAAATGATAAAGTTCAGGTTTGCCATTGACATCTCCAAACTAGGATGATCCACAGGGCCCCTGGAGTCCAACCTCCACATTTTTCTGTTTCTTATAGGAACCACTTTCCCTGAACCCAGCTGAAAGCAGATGCTGGTGTACTATTTGAGATTGCTTGTTGTTTTTCTTTAATTTTAAGCATCTTCAATTTGTGTAAATAACACATCCTCTTAGAAACTTTTTAACTCTAGTTTTCTTTATCTCACGTCAGAGCTCTGGTCTTGGGGGGCGGGGAAAGGGGGTGGGAAATAAGAGTGTTTATCTCTTATTCCCTGAAGGAAGTCAGATCATATAATCAAGATTAAACAAATATGTAAACTTCGCTGGTTTCTTGGCTGCATTTTATCCTAACATATAGTTGGTTTTGCAGGAAACTTCCCCTATAGTAACAAGGCAGTACTTCTCTCCACCCCAGTGTTCGTTTAAATTGCAGGCCGCTCTTAAAGAACATCTCTTGGGATTCCCAAGCCCTTCTGTGAAGAAACTCTCCGATGGAGAGTTGAGGTCAGAAAACAACAGTGAAGGGGAGGGGAGATAAAAATAATCAAATAAGGGTGGCCATGGCCGCTGGTGCTCAGAAGGGCTTTTGATCTGTGGTCATATTTAATGTTTCCTGGAGGATTTGCCAGCTGGAGGGGGCCTTGGCCTGCTGGGCACTGGGCGAAGCTGCACCAGGAGCTGAGTGCCTTGCACAAGGCCACCGTGAGCATGGACAGCACAGGCCTCTGCTGTCCCTGAGCTACCTCTGCCGATGGTCTACACCCGGGTGCTGCTTCCCCTGCTCATTTGGGATTTGTCCCTTCCTCTTAACCTCGTGGTTCTAGAGATGGCCCACAGCCTGACTCTGTGTCCACCCTCCTTGCTGCCCTGGAGGCCCCTCCCTGACAGGCAGTGTGGGCGTGGCCGTGGCCCTGCTTTGCCAAAAGCCCTGTAGTAGCTCCCTCTTGCCCGTGCAGTGCAGTCTGAGTCTCTTGGGCTGGCATTTAGGGCCTTCCCATCTGGTTCCTGTGATGTCTGCAGCACCCTCGCCCTCACCTCTGCAAGGCAGTGCTGCCCAACCTGGCACACCCTCTGCCACACCTACCATATCACTTTACCCTCCCTCCAAATTCCAGCCTCCCCCTGCCTCTGCCCCTACCGTTCTCCTTGGCTCCCTCTCCTCCCTCGAGACCTGGCTCAATGGGCATCCCACTATTCCCAGCCTCTAGCTGAATCCAGGGCCTCCTCCAGGTCCCTAGTCTCCCCGGTGCCATCGCCTGAGATGGTCTTTATCATGCCTGTTGTCATTGGGCATTCAGCTGTGTGTCTGCTTGACCTGGAGAGACTCAGATCTCCATGAAGGCAGGATGTGTGTGATCTGCAGGAAGGATTACTGGATGAAGAAATGAATGAGCAGTGGAATGAACATTTTGTCTGCTACCTGTGCCAGTCCAGTGCCTGGCAATTCTGCCCAGGGATGAAGGAAGTCAATAGGCAGCCTCTAGTCTCCCTCTCCTACCTTAGGGGTCTATGGCCTAGCCCTTCTGTCAATCTTGTGTTGGTTTCTAAAAGGCAGAGAGACTATGGTAAAATGGTAAAAAACAAACAAACAACAACAACAACAACAAAAACAGAGCTAGGATCACACACACCTGGCTTCAATCCCTGGTTTCATCTCTGCCCTTAACTAAACCAGCTGTGTGACTTGAGGCAAGTGACTTGACCTCTCTGAAACTCCATTTCTTCATCCACGCTGGGGATGGATAACAGTAGTCCTTACCTCATAGAGACACTACTAGGATTAAATGATGAAATGCATGGCACATGACCAGCCCAGAGTAAGTGTCTGAATGCGCCGTGATTCTCTCAGTCAGGACATTGTTGGTTGCTAGTATCAAAAACCCAGCTCAACCTGGCTTAGAGCAGAAGAGGGCGCCCCTAGCCAAAAAGTCTGCCGTCATCTGATTGGCCACCCTAGTCTCTAGAGTTGGAGTGAGGTCAATCCACTAGCTGGCGGAAAGCGAGATCTCCCAAGGAAAACTGGAGCATAGTAGCCAGAAAAAGAGGGATGGATACTGGGCAGGCAGAAACAGCAGGTGCCCCCATGACTAACTGTGGTGGGAGGTGTAGAAAGGCGGAGGCCTTCACCACAGCCCAATGCTGAGGGAGGTGGTGCTCAGCCACCCCTCCCGGGCCTTATCCTTCTTGCATGAAAATGACCTCCATATTCTGCCTCCCTGCATCAGGGGTGGCCTGGCGAGAAGAGCCCAAGAAAGGGTTTTCTGCCCTGACCCTGACTGACCTTGAGCTTGGGCAGACCCCACTCCCTCTGATGGCCCATTTTCCCATCTGTAAAATGGGCTTGTTGGAGGAGACGATCCCTGAGGTCTGCTCAAGCTCTCACTGTAACACAGGCAGCAACTGGTGTTTATCAAGCCTGGTGTGTGCTGAGCCCAGGGAAACCAAAGATGGCATGGACAAGCCCCTGCCCTCCAGGATCTACTACTGGTATCTCCCTACCCTGTCCTTACCACCATTCTGCTTCCCATTCAAGTGTCTGTTATAGAACCAAAAGGTCAGCTGGGTGCAGTGGCTCACGCCTGTAATCCCAGCACTTTGGGAGGCCGAGGTGGGTGGGTCACTTGAGGTAGGAGTTCAAGACCCGCCTGGGCAACATGGCGAAACCCTGTCTCTACTAAAAAAATAAATAATAAATAAAATAAAAATTAGCTGAGCATGGTGGTGCACACCTGTAATCCCAGCTACTCGGGAGGCTGAGGCAGAAGAAGTGCTTAAACCCAAGAGGTGGAGGTTGCAGTGAGCTGAGATCATGCCATTGCACTCCAGCCTGGGCAACAGAGAAAGATTCCATTTCAAAAAAAAAAAAAGAACCAAAAGGCCTTTTTCAAACATCTGTTGAATATAGTTGAAATGTCCAAAGCAAGTAGACTGAATGTTTTCTATTTTCCTATATAAAAATGAATGAAAACCTTCAAATCTGTACTACCTTCAAGACATATCCAGAATCTAACCCCTTCCCACCAGCTTTACCAGTACCCACCCCCAATAGGAGCCATCATGATCTCTGCCATGGAATAATCCAGGAGCTTTGCTGGCCCGAGCATCCTTTCCCCCGCCTCCCAGCAGTCCACTCTGCACACAGTGGCCTGGGCACTCCTATCATGTCTCTCCTCGAAACCTTCAGTAAGGTCTCATCGCTTTCAAAGTAAAACGGTTAAAGAAAAATCAAACAACAGGCTCTCCCCAGTCCCCACCCCAGCTCTGATCTCATTTCTACCCGCTTCCCTCCTTGCTCCCACCATTCTGGCTACACTGGCTTCCTTGTCATTTCTCAACCACACCTCAGGGCCTTTGCACTTGCTGTACCTCCTACCTGGAATGATCTTCCCCCAACCAACCTCCCAGCTCATTTGCTTCCCTCCTTCAGGCTTCTGCTCCAAAGTCACTCATCAGGGAGGCCCTTCCGCAAAGTCCTAAGAAAACACCTCTCTCTGCCCCGCCTCGTTGGCTGAATTTTACTCTGTAATGCTTCCCACCAGGAAGAGTATGTTTTTTATCGTCTGACTTTGCCCACTGGAATGTCAGCTCCGTCAGAGCAACAGCCTTCTCTGTCTTGGTGATTGCTGTATTCCCAGTGCCTGGCATGGTGCCTGGTGCATACTACGCACTCGCTTTATATGTTTTAAGTGAATGAATGACTGAAGCCCCTTATGTTCCTTTCTAATGTGGAACCTTGGCTTTTTTATTCCTTATATTTTGTCTTCTGTGGGCCTGTGGCTTCTGTTTGGAGAGCGGCCTCCCAGCTTCCAGGCATGATTTCCTCTCCCAGTGACTGGGCCTTCCTTCTTCCAGGGCCTGTGGAGGGTCTCCAGGTCTTGTATGCCTCATCATTGCCTCTCCCTCTTCATTTTCCCCTGCCCTAGCTCCCATCAGGCTCAGCACTCATTGAACCACCCCGGCCCCACCTCCACTCTGTGGTGCGCCCAGAGCACAGTGCACCCCGTGGCTGGGCGTGGGAAGAGTGGTCTTTCATTCCTGGGGGCGCCATTCTTCTCATTGTGTGCCTTGGGCGGCCTGTGGTTTGTGAGAATTTGCCATGTAAATTGTACTCATCTGCTGGGTGAAGAGCAGCAGAGATTCATGTAGTAATCACCAGCCCTGCCACCCCCCAGGATCCCAGAGCCCCCCAGGAACCACCCCTAGGATGGGAGGAGGAAAGGTAGGGGGAGAGGAAGAATCCCGCTTGACATTGAGCCACCTGGCTTTGTGACCAGATCCTTTGAAAGACCACCCCGGGATTCCCCAGGTCCTTCAAAGCAGAATGTCTTTAGAAATGAACCCCAAAGGTGTCCGTTCCGGAAAAGCCAACGTTGCTCATAAGCAATGCCTTCATTTTCTGTGGCTGAGGGCGGGGGAAGTCCCTGAATCCTGGCTTGGATGTGCTTTGGAACTTCAGTAATATATATCATCAGTAGTAATATCATATGATTAATGACTTGTTACACACAGACACTGTGCCAGGTAGTACTCCAGGGACTTCATCCACATTCTCTTTCAGCAGCTGTGTGAGTGGAGTCATGTCCCCGTTTTCCAGGCAAAAAGACAAGCTAGAGAAGTGACAGCTCTGCCCCATACCTCCCACCTAGGAAGTGCCAGAGCTGGGATTCAGGCTGCCATGGCCGTTTCTATTGACTGACCTGTCTTAGCTTTTGAATAAAAGTAGGGGAGGTATTTGGATGCTTTGCACAGAGAAAAGCAGCCAAATACCTCAACTACTAACCCCAAGAATCCAGGACTTTTAGAGGCGCTCTGTGGCCCAGAGGTGACTGCAGGAGGTCCTTGTAGATTTGGAGGGATTTGATGGGGATGGAGAAGTGATTTGGCCCCTGGCTGGCTGTCGTGACAAGCTCTTGGTGTTGGCCCCTCTGACAGTGAAACAGCTCTAGTGCTTCACCACACACGCACTAAACCTTGGTTTGCTTATCTGTGGCATGGGTATGGTGACTGCTGTGGCAAAGAGATTAGGGCCGGTTAGGGCTGGTCGCCTTTTGGTGTAGCCTGGAAACTTCTTATCAATAACCAGTCCAATTAAGATGGAATTTCAAATGAAAATGATCGTTAAATAAAGACCAATCGGGGCCCGCAGGAGTTCGGAGGAGGCCTAACCGTGCTGCCTGTCTCTTTCCACAGACCCGAGCCCACCGGCGCGCCTCCTGGCCACCCGGCCGTGTTGTGGCCCCGGTCCGGAGCGGCGCCCGGTCCTGGGCGAGGCGCCGCGCTTCCACGCGCAGGCCAAGGGCAAGAACGTGCGGCTGGACGGCCACTCGCGCCGGGCCACGCGGCGCAACAGCTTCTGCAACGGCGTCACGTTCACGCAGAGGCCCATCCGGCTGTACGAGCAGGTGCGGCTGCGCCTGGTGGCCGTGCGCCCGGGCTGGAGCGGCGCGCTGCGCTTCGGCTTCACTGCGCACGATCCGTCGCTCATGAGCGCCCAGGACATCCCCAAGTACGCCTGCCCCGACCTGGTCACGCGGCCCGGCTACTGGGCCAAGGCACTGCCCGAGAACCTGGCGCTGCGCGACACGGTGCTGGCCTACTGGGCGGACCGCCACGGCCGCGTGTTCTACAGCGTGAACGACGGCGAGCCGGTGCTCTTCCACTGCGGCGTGGCCGTGGGCGGCCCGCTCTGGGCGCTCATTGACGTCTACGGCATCACGGACGAGGTGCAGCTTCTGGGTAAGTCGCGGGCGCGGCGCCCCCTGGGGACCTGGCAGCGGTACCCTTGCGCGTGGGTGTGTGTTTCATTAGTAGCCACAGTCACTTACGGAGGGCTCCTTTTGCCAGGCATGGCACGAAGCGCTTTACGCCTTTTAACTCATTTATTTCTCACAACAACCTACCCTCCCGTTTTACAGACGCGAAAACTGAGGCATGGAGAGGTTAAATTATTTGTGCTGCAAAGCCAGGATTGGGACCCACATGGCTTGAACCCATGCTCTGGCCCAGGTTCATTCACTCACTCATTCCTTCATTTCCTAGTTTATTTGTTCATTCATTCTTTCACTCATTCATTTACTCATTCGCACATGTATTCATTTGCTCGCTCCTTCGCCCATTCTTTCACACACTTCCATTTGCTCATTTAGTCTTTCATTCACCCACTCAGCATCAAACTTAGGCTCTGATCATAAACACCCGTGGAGTACCTCCACGGCACGTGCAGAGAGTAGTTAGGTGTGGCAAACCCTGGCCCACATTAAGGGGCTTGGGGTGCTGGGGAGGCTGACAGGTGTGAGCCCGATTCTCACGGAGGAGGCAGCCGCTAATGCCCAAATCCTGATGGTGAGAATTCATGGGTTTAGAAGTTTGCTGCCTGTATCTCAAGAGCTTTTTTAAAAAATTGTAAAATTCACATAATAGAACAGCAACCATTTTTAAGTGTACAACTGAGTGGCATATAGTTGGCAACCATCACCTCTATCCAGCTCTAAAACATGTCATTACCCCAAAGGGAAACCCTACCCATTAAGCAGCCACTCCCTATTCTCCCCTCGTTCCAGCCCGGGCAACCACTCATCTGCTTTCTGTTTGAAACCTTAGCGCTTGAACCTACAGGTTGCACCGGAACCAGCCCAGCCTCGACCTCTCGGGGAGTAAAGGGAGAGCAGGTTTGTCAGGGAATCTGGACACAGCTCTTGGTGTAGCTTACATGCATTGCTGAAATGCATGGATCTAAAGGTTTGCAGATGTTGACAGACTGATACACCTGTCCATAACCCCACAGGTGATCCTTCTGAGTCAAGCCTTCTCTTCTCCAGAGGTAGCCACTCTTCTGATTTTTCACCATAGGTTAGTTTTGCCTGTTTTTGAACTTCATGTGAATGGAATCACACAGCATTTACCCATTGGTATCTGGCTTCTTGATCTCGGCATCATATTTTTCAGATTCATCCACATTGTTGCTGTATCAGTAGTTTGTTCATTTTTATTGCTAAGTGTGCTAAGCAGTATCCCATGAGCTGGATGACCAGAGTTGGTATATCTGAATGTTTGGGCTATTTCTGGCTTTTCAGCTGCACCTTGTGGGAGAACCCTGGCCTGGGCTTCTTGCTTCTCTACCTCATCCCCTTCATTACCCCACCATTAGGCAAGGAGGAAAGATTCATGCATCCAAGCTATGCCCCAACCCACAGAAGTAGGGAGACAGTGGAACATCTGAGTAGTCAAGAGCAGGGTGTTGGATCACATAGACCTCTGTTCTGGAAGTGACTCTCCATTTGCCAGCTGTGTGGCCTTGGCCAGGTGACTGAACCTCTCTGTGCCTCAGTTTTGTTTTGTTTTTTTTCATCTGCAAAATGGACTCATGATAGCACCCACACCATGGGATTATTGATAAGGTTACATGAGATGATGTCTGAAAGGGATGCAGCACAGTTCCTGGCACAGAGAAGGCACTCAAGAAATTACAGTTAAGAAATAAGAAGCTCTGCCCATTTGCAAGTGAGCCGGAGCATGTGTCCAAATTCCAGGCTTAGACAAGATTGTGAAGTACTAGCCACCCTCCAAGCTGGAGCCTTACTTGGGCATTTTAACTGTGTCCCCTCATGCTCTTTTCCATGAAAACCTTTGTTATTTCACCTCCAGGAGATACAGGTTTCTGAAACCTAGATTTCCCATCATCTTTTTTGGAGCTCTTTGTTCCTATCCAGCAGGGAAGCAATCCCACCTCAGTCACCTGCTCATTCGCAGCCCATGTCTCTGAGTAACAGCCAAGAAATCATAGCCACTCCATAATCAGCTCAAGTGGATTCGGATTTTTTAAAAAAATACAAATGGGAAGCAGCCTCTGATGACTTAATGAGACTGCATAAATCTGTGAGGTGAACTCTCCCCCTCCCCACTCTATTTCCTTATTCAGCAAACCGTTATTGAACTCCTACAACATTCTAGGAAGGGAGAGGTAGAGTCTGCTGGAACGTCAGCGTGACATGGCAGACATGAGCCTCAGCTTCCCTTATCTACAAGTCGTCCCTGAGCTGTGCTCATTGATGGAAAGTACCTGGCACAGGTGCCACAGGACAATGATCACAGAATTATTCTGTCCTTTTTTTTTTCTCTGCCTCATATGATCTGCAGGAAACACAAACATATATAAAAGAGGAAAATGGTATTAGAAGGAATTTCATCCATGGGTGATAAAATCATGGGTGAATTTTACTTCCTTATATCTCTGAGTCACCTTTTAAAAATACATATATGTAAAGAGCTTGTATTGCTTTTACAGTCAGAAAGAGCAATAAGGTTTATTGTCCTTTCTGAAGGTTATATGAGATAACAGAGGGGAAGTTTCTGACACGTGATTGAGGCTCAGTGAATGTTTATTTTCTTCCCAGAGGAAAAGCAAGTTGTCATTGGTTACATCTGGGTAAAAGGATTATGAGTGACTTTTTTTTCCCAAGATAACAATGATTTATAATCAGGAAAAATGTTATAGTAACATAAGAAGCTAAGCAGTCATGATTTTGTATGGTGACAAATACCCTGCTGTTTCCAGGACAGGATGAGGCACCATGAGAACATCAAAAATCCCACCCAAAATCTCCCAATACCTGGGAGGATTTGGCTTCCTGAAGGTGGTGTCCAAGGTATCCAATGGATACGTAAAGAGACAGCCAGTTTCTGTGCTGTCCTGAGCACTCTGAACTCCTTTCCATCGCAGGGAACAAGGGGCTGACATGGTTCCTTTAGAGCTTCCCAGTTGTAAATTCTAGAATTGAAAAACCCCTGAGACCCCTTCATTCCTCCCTCACCACAATCAGGTCGCACTGGATAAAGCCTGAAAACCAACAAACAAAAGTGGCATTTGGGTAAATAGGGTTGTCAAACCAAGCAAATACAAATATAGGACACCCAGTTACATTTGAATTTCAGATAAACAAGGAAAAATAATTTTTTGACACAGGGTTTCATTCTTGTCACTCAGGCTGGAGTGCAGTGCCATGAACACAGCTCACTGCAACCTCGACCTCCTGGGCCCAAAGAATCCTCCTGTCTCAGCCTCCCGAGTAGCCAGGACCACAGGCTCATGCCTGGCTAATTAGGAAAATTTTTTGGTACAAGCATATCCCATGCAATATTTGGGACATACTTATGCAAAAAAAAAAAAAAGTGTTTATCAGAAATTCAAATGTGACTAAGTGCAGTGGCTCACGCCTGTAATCCCAGCACTTTGGGAGGCCGAGGCAGGTGGATCACCTGAGGTCAGGAGTTTGAGACCAGCCTGGCCAACATGGTGAAACCCCGTCTCTACTAAAAATGCAAAAATTAGCCAGGCCTGGTGGCAGGCACCTGTAATCCCAGCTACTTGGGAGGCTGAAGCAGAAGAATCGCTTGAACCTGGGAGGCGGAGGTTGCAGTGAGCCAAGATGGCACCACTGCACTCCAGCCTGGGTGACAGAGCAACACTCCATCTCAAAAAAATAAATTAAATTAAATAAAAACATGTAACTGAGCATCCTGCATTTCATCTGGCAATCCTTGTCTAGGAAGCATCCACCCCAGCTGTGGGGCTGGGGTGTGTTTTCTTTGCCCTCGATCTTGAGCCAAAGTCTCAGAAATAAAAAAGGGCTCGTAGGCCTCACATATTTTTTTTTTTTTTTTTGCCTGGTGGAACTGTGGGCCCAACCCAGTATCCTCCTGCATGGAGTCCAGCTGCAGGAGAGAGTGCTGCATCTATGGGCCAGACCCGGGGGTGCCCTTTCTAGATAAAGAATCCAGAGTTCTGAGAAGGAAAGTGACAAGCCAAGAACCACCAAGACGGTCAGTGGCAGAGCCAGGACTGGAAGACTGCTGCGGCAGTATTTAGTTCGCATTGTGTTTACCTGGGGAGCTCTGACAATCCCACTTCCCAGGCTGCACCCAGACCAATTAAATCAGAACCTCTGGGGGTGGCACCCAGGAGTTAGGATTTCTTAAGGGCCCCCAGGTGCTGCCACGGTTGTGCTCACGATCCCCTTTACATCCCCTTTGCGTAGGTGTATATTCTCCCTTCCTTCCTTCCTCCTTGCTTGGGAACCTTGGGTGTCAAGTTCTTCGGACTCCTCTGTCCAGGGGATGGAATCATTGGGCCATGTAGGCCCTGTCTCTTGCTTTAACTTTTTGCTTCATCCCCAATCCCCACTCCTTTTCATGCCTTCTCCTGACCAGACAGGCATCACTCTGATTCATAATCCCATGAATGTATCTTTTGGAGTCTCACTCTGTTGCCCAGGCTGGAGAGCAGTGGCGCGATCTTGGCTCGCTGCAACCTCTGCCTCCCGGGTTCAAGCTATTCTTCTGCCTCAGCCTCCTGAGTAGCTGGGATTATAGGCACCTGCCACCATGCCCGGCTAATTTTTGTATTTTTAGTAGAGACGGGGTTTCTACTGGGTACCTGTTGGTCAGGTTGGTCTCAAGCTCCTGACCTCAGGTGATCCGCCTGCCTCAGCCTCCAAAAGTGCTGGGATTATAGGCATGAGCCACCTCGCCCGGCCAAATGTATCTTTCAAAAATAGGTAGATTTGTTTTATATGCATATATGGATGGTATTGTGCTAAGGATCTTATTCTGTTTTTCTTTTTCCACTCACCCTTTTTTAGGATGTATCTGTACTGTTGTATGCCTATCTGGTTCCTTTCTCCCTTGTGGCCCCTGCCCACTGATGGACACCTGGGTTACTACCAGTCCCCCAAGCCACACATGCAGATAGTACTGTGGCGCGTATTGTCTCAGAGGGCTGCTCTATGCTTGTTTAATGTTCTCTGGGGTACAGATCAGGAGGGGCTTGTGGGTCCTGGAGTGAGTGGGTCCATCCTGAGAGGCTTAGATTTTCTGAGATGCTCCTCAGGGCCAAAGAGAAGGGACTGAGCGTGGGAAAATTACTTTTCGTTGAATTTAGCGGTTCCTGGAGCCAGGAGAGGAAGCTTCTGCCGGGCCATGCACTCCTTTCCCTCTCCTCTCCCTGGCTCCAGGAAGCATTTATTAGAGGTGGAGTATCCCTTATCAGAAATGCTTATGATCAGAAGCATTTCAGATTTTAGACGTGTTTGCATTTTGGAATATTTGTATTATAGTTAACATTTCAGCATCACTAATCTGATATCCGAAAATCACTGCTGATGATTCTAGATTAGTGTTTTTCATGTTTTGTGCTCCAAAACTTCAGAGGTTGTAGCATTTCACATTTCAGATTTTCAGATCAGAGATACTCAACTTACGGTTCTTTTCTGTAGAAGCCCTTTCCGGAGGTCCTTGAGTTCAGGCCCCGTGCTTTTTTGGGGCAGCCCTGCCCCTCTTGCTAGGCAGCTCCAGGGTGGTCAGTGTCAGCCCTGCCGTCCTTCCTCTGCCCAGTGGTGGAAAGCTGGTCAGATTGAACAAGCAATGGCAGTCGAGGGTCGTGGCATATCAGACCATATTGTCAGAAATCTTTGGTTGCAAGGGACAGAAACTCAGTTCAGTCTCGCTTAAGGAAAAAAAAAAAAAAAGAAAGCATTAATGTCTTATGTGGCCGAAAATTCCTGGGAATGGTTGCCTTTAAGCCTGGTTCAATGCAGGGACCCAAAGAACAGCACCTGGAATACTTGTCTGCCTTCATTTCTCATTTTGCCATCTTCTCTGGTGGCCTCATCCTCAGCTGGACTGTCCCTTTGGGGTGGAGGAAAGGCCACCAGCATTTCCAGTCTTGCGTCTCACGAGCTTAACAAATCCAACAGAAGAGCTGCTTTCCTAGAAGGTGTGCCCATTGTCTCTAGATGTAGCCTCATGGATCAGGCCTGAGTCACACGCCTATCTCTGAACCCATCTCCGTGGCCAGGGGGATGAGATGAAGTGATCGGCCAGGTTAAGGCCCCCCTCCCAACTCCTGAGGCAATGTGAGGTGGGGGTGGGGCAGTTCCCTCCAAAGAAAAGCTGGGTGCTGTTAGGAGAAGAAGGGGAGTGGATGCCAGGCAGCCAGAAGCAACAGCCCTGCATGGGCCTTGGAAAAGAGTCATTTGCCCAGCTTGGAAGCACTGAGATCCCTTGTTTTTTTTTTTTTTTTGTTTGTTTGTTTTTTTTTTGAGATGGAGTCTCGCTCTGTCACCCAAACTGGAGTGCTGTGGCCGGATCTCAGCTCACTGCAAGCTCTGCCTCCCGGGTTCACGCCATTCTCCTGCCTCAGCCTCCCGAGTAGCTGGGACTACAGGCGCCGCCACCTCGCCCGGCTAGTTTTTTGTAGTTTTTAGTAGAGACGGGGTTTCACCATGTTAGCCAGGATGGTCTCGATCTCCTGACCTCGTGATCCGCCCGTCTCGGCCTCCCAAAGTGCTGGGATTACAGGCTTGAGCCACCGCGCCCGGCCGATCCCTTGTTAAAGATAGTTACTACGCACTTACTCTGTGCCAGGCACAATGCTGAGAGCTTCACATGGGTCACGTCTTCTGTTCCTTACAAGAATCCTGTAAGGCAGGAAACTCATTTGCAGACTCCACATGGATAGAGAACTTGGCCAAGGTTACATAACTGTTGGTGGTCCTAAAGTCAGAGTTTGTTCATTATTGTTATAAACAAAGTGTTTGATAAAGACTTGAACTTACGGAGCTAAATGCAGGGTTCAGAGGTCTGGGCGCACCATTCCAGGCTGCAGGAGAGGAAACTGAGGCCCACAGAAGGGCAGGGACTTGCCCAAGGCCTCCCAGCTGGTCAGTGGCCATGGTGGGGGAGGGAGGTGTGGAGCCAGGGGCTGTCTCGGTGAGGAGCCTGTAAGCACACCTCAGGCCAGGAGGATCGCTGCTGTGCTGCTGGCTTGAGGCAGAGCCCCAGTGGGAGCCACACAGAGTCATTAGCTTTGCGGTTAGTGTTCTTTTTTCCAAACAGACCAGGCCAGCACCCACCTCCTCACCCCAACATAAATCATTTGCATGGCAGGGTGTCCTGAAGGGTTGTCCTTTCCCAGTCTGGAGCGAGACTGCCACTGCATGGCCGCCAGCCTGTCCCACCAAGGGCTTCTGAAGGCCTGTTCTGTGCAGGCACGGAGCTGGGCGCATCGTGATCCCTGTGTTCTGCCCTCTTTAATCTTCCCCACAGGCCACTGAGATGGGATGAGGGTCCCCACTTTGCAGGTAGGCAAACTGAGGTCACATCCAGAATTGGCCAGGGTCCAAATAAGGCCTGTGTCTGCAGTCCAGCCTTCTCTGGTTGGCAGAAGGGCATCTGGAAAACACGAGGTCAGTGGCCCGCAGACCCGGGTCCTGCCTCAGCACACCAAGGCCAGTGTTTGCCATCTTCTTTTCTAGAACCCCAAGCCCTCTCCCTTGGTGCCCACCCCCTTGGCCTTCCCCCTGTGGCCATGGACAAGGAGCTCTGCTCCTGTCCCCTCCTGCCTGCTCATGGCCATGGTTCCTGTCATTTGTCCACTTCCTCCACCTCCCCTGAATCATCCCCGTGAGCACACGCAAGAGCCCCAGTGGCGTCCATAACACCCTCCACCAGCCCCCTCACCAGCCACAGTCCTGTCTCTCTGCCCTCCCTCCCTCAGAGCAGGTCTTTCTTAAGTGCTGGTTATGCCACCCTCTCCTTTTCCCTCTTAAGCTGTGCCCTGAGGGGTGCGTCCCAGCCCATCACTGACCTTCAGCCTGTCAGACCCAGAGCCTGCATCCTGGGCCTACTACCGGGCCCCTCACTTTCAGCCCAGGTGACCTCTCCCGGCTGCTTGAATGTTGCTGCTTGTGGCTCCTGGGCCTTCCCGAGCCCCTGCCGTTCCTCCTGCTTTCCTGGCCACCCCTCGCCCTGCCTGTCCTCGCTATGTTGAAAGCCCCAGGGTTCTATCCTGGGCTCACTCTTTCCTTTTTACATTCTTAAATTGTGTCATACAATATGCATATTGGAAGGCATCTAAGAACAACTGTAGCATTCAACAGATTGTCATAAAGCCAGCCTGTTTCTATCTGCCCTCTTTCTCCAAGTCATCTGAGCCAATCATTGGACTTCACATCTAGGCTGTTGCCTCCCAAACCCATCTCCCCAGCCCTAACACCTCCCTTGAACCCCAGGCCTCCCACTCCTATCCAGCCTCTCCTCCTGCATCCGAGGGGCATCCCACACTGAACGTGCTCAGACACAACTCTTGAATCCCCCACCTCCTGCTCCTCAGCCAGCCCCATTGGCAGTAAGTAGCACCACCCACTTGGTTGGCCATTGGAAGTAAGTGGCACCACCCACTTGGTTGACCATTGGCAGTAAGTGGCACCACCCACTTGGTTGGTTGGCCAGTAACCCAGGTGTCATTCTTGGTTCCTCTTTTCCTTGCCTTGGATCCATTCTGTCAGTGAGTCCTGTCATTTCTGTCTCTAGTACATGCGCCAATTCAGTCCCACAGAGACAGAGTGGTGATTGATGGATGGGTTCCTCTGTCTCCAGTTGTCCCTGCCTTCACTTTCATGTCTACACAAAGATGGTTTCTCTTGAGACATACATTCTGCTTTACTTCCAGCCCAGATATATTGGACCTAAGAGAGAAAGGGGAGGGGAAAAAAGGGAAAAGCTGGGCCCTGGAAGTGGCTCGGGAGAGTGGGAGGTCAGGGGCCTCCTTGTACCCAGCCTTCTTGTACCTGCCTGGAGATTGCTGCTGTGTATTGGTGCTCAGTGGGTATTCATGGCCAGGAGGCGGGGACATTAGGCCCACGGAGACTGAAACTCCGACTTTGGCCCGGTGCTGGGCAGCTCTCAGAGCTGAACGAGAATAGCAGCATTGGGAGGCAATATTGCTAGCCAGGGGCCTTGCTCTGGACTCAAAGCCTGGGCTGGAATCCCATCTGTCATGCCCAGGCTAAGTGGCCTTCAGTAGCTCACTCCACCTCTCAGAGCCTCAATGTTCTCCCACTGTGAAATGTGCCCACTTTACAGAGCCATATAGGATAGTGGTGAGGACTGAAGGGGACAATCGGTGTATGGAGCTGCGTCTAGTAGATGCTTGAGAATATGGTTATGTGTGTACTTGTTTCAGCCACGGGTAGAAGCTGGGCAGTCTGGACATGCTCCCTCGGTGCCTCTTGATGTTGCTGGATTTCTGCCTATAGCCGTCTGGTTCTCCTTAGAAATGCCCCTTTGAGCAATGGATTCTGAAGTGTCTGGCCTAGGCCGGCGCTGTGCTGTCTTGGGCCTGTCTCAATCAAGGCCCATGCCCAAGAGGAACAAAGCTCCTTCCACAGAGAATAAGTGAGGCCATGCAACCTTTTCTGAGGGGCTGCCATGTGCCAGGTACCCAGCACAATGTCACATTCATTGTAACCCAGCCTTATAGACACACCATGCTTCCAGTACCTCAGAGTCTTCACATGTGCTGTTCTCTGTGCCTGGAGAACCTGCCCGGCCACCACTCTCTTATCTCCAGGTCGCAGCCCGTTGATCAGTCAGGGAGGCCTTTTCTGGCCTGCTTAGTCCCCATTTTTACACCCTCAGAGAATCCCGGTTCTGTCACTCTCCAGCTCTGTGACCTCTTGGAGCCTCAGAGTTCCCCCCACTGACACTTCCCCACATAGGACAGAGGCTCTTGGTGGCACTTGGCACAGTTTTCTGTAAGATAGCTTCATAGAGCCTTACTCTCCTGCTTGAAAGGGAGCTCCATAAGCACAGGAGCCACGCCTGTGTATTCACCTCCGTTCACCCAGCACACAGCAGCGCTGGGCCCACAATAAGTGCTCTATTACATTTTTATGATCATAATTAATGTTTTGAGCACTTAGTGCCATGCTCTGTATTACTCTTCATGAAAGTAATTTCCATAACATGGGGGTGTTTACCATTATCGCTCTATGTTATGCTGAGGGAGCTGAGGCTCTGGGAGGTGAAATGGCGTACCTAAGGTCACATAGCCAGGAAGAGCCAAAGCCAGGACTTGAACTTAAATCTGCCTGTCTCCATAGGCCATGCTCTTAATAAGGATGCTGCACTGATGCGCTCTGGCGTGGAGCCGCTGGGGGACAGGAGGGGAGAGTTAGGGGTGGGGGCAGAGACAGAGTGTTAGCAGGAGCAGGGCGAGTAAAGCCAGTGCCTTTAGGGGTGGGCGACTGTGAGTGGGGCAGGGAGCTCGGGAAAAGTGCGTTGCACCGAGACTTCCAGAAACACGTACTGTCTAAAATGCTTTTTCAAAAAAAACTGCCTGTTTTGTTCTACCGTTATTTATACGCCTTTTTTCTGATTATAAGAATCAATTTATGTTCATTAGAGAAAAAAAGAAAACTAGAAAACTACAAGAAGCAAATTTCTACCCAGAGATAACCACTCACATTTTAATGTATTTCTATATTTTTCCTATGAATCCTACGTACACATTTTCTACAAAAGTAGAATCAAACCATGTGTTCGGTTTTGAATCTTTTGTTCATTTAATGTTATAGGTATTTTCCCATATTATTAAATATTAATTGAAAACTCGATTTTTAAAAATTTTCTTCTGATAAAAATTTGTAGCTGTATTAGTCTGTTCTCGCACTGCTATAAAGAACCACCTGAGACTGGATAATTTGTAAAGAAAAGAAGTTTAATTAGCTTATGGTTCCCCGGGCTGTACAGGAAGCATGGCTGGGGCGGCCTTAGGAAACTTAAAATCATGGCAGAAGACAAAGGGGAAGCAGGCATAGCTTACCCGGCCAGAGAGGGAGGAGGAGGGAGGAAGAGTATGAAGCGGGAGGCGCTACACTTTTCAACCACCAGATCTTGTGAGAACTCACTGTCACAAGAACAGCAAGGGGAAAGTCCACCCCTATAAGCCAATCACCTCCAACACTAGGGATTACAATTTGACATGAGATTTGGGCGGGGACACAAATCCAAACTGCCATCAGTAGCGTACAAGTTTATTGTAGGAAAACTAGATAATACAGAAATATCTAAAGAAAAGCCTTTCATAATCTCACCCCGAGATAATTACTATTAATATTTTCTTATGCCTCTCCAGCACTTGATTTCCTATGCACATAAATAAAATGACACAGACAGACAAATGTAGACAAACGCAAACATATATACTTTTTTAAAGAAACAAATTGAAACCCCACTTCTTCCCTCGGGCTATGGGAAGCACCCTTGCTAAGGCAAAGCATACACACTCAGATGCCCACAGAGCCCAAACAAGTAGCTGAAGCTGACACCTTTTGGTGAGACCTTGAAGAGGGCCACCTCAGGGCCATCAAGAGAGATCAAACCACCTCAATACATGGGCAAGCTTTAGCCCATTGTGGCCAGGCCAGAATTCAGCTCCTACTGCCAGATTTACTGGTTTTCCAAGTGCTGTAAACCCAGTTTAAGTGAAAGGTGTCTGGGGGGGTGCATTTGGACCCACCGGGGCCTGGGGCATAGTTTGAAAAAGATGTGCATTCTTATGATTTCATTTCATATTTGGAAAACTAAAGAGGAAATATTTTTCAAGATACTATAGAATGATAACATTTAACAAAATCTTGGCTCAAAGTGGTCTGTTTAAAAAAGAAACACTTATTTTCCTATTATGATAAACAAAAATGTATCACTAAAAAAACCTTCAAAATATTTTAATGACTCCTGATGTTGTTATTTAGCATAGCAGTCTCTTCTAGACCTTAGTCATTCATTCATTCATCCAATAAACTATTAATAGTGAAGGCTATTTGCCAAGCCCTGAGAACATGGTGGTGACCAGACTGACACAGACCCTGCCCTGGAGAGATTCATATTCCAGCTAGGGAGGCAGAAAATAAACAGGTAATCTACTAAAGTACGAACACCTGTATTACCCAAGTGATTAAGCATTATTTTTGCTTTTTTACCTATGTCATATGAAGAACATTTTTTCAAATCACTAAAAATTACTTAAAAATGTTTTCATTACTCTAACTTTTTTTTTTTTTTTTGAGACAGAGTCTGGCTCTGTCTCCCAGGCTGGAGTGCAGTGGCGGGGTCTCAGCTCACTGCAAGCTCCGCCTCCCGGGTTTACGCCATTCTCCTGCCTCAACCTCCGGAGTAGCTGGGACTACAGGCGCCCATCACCATGCCCGGCTAGTTTTTTGTATTTTTAGTAGAGACGGGGTTTCACCGTGTTAGCCAGGATGGTCTCGATCTCCTGACCTCGTGATCCGCCCAGTCTCGGCCTCCCAAAGTGCTGGGATTACAGGCTTGAGCCACCGCGCCCGGCCCCATTACTCTAACTTTTAAAGAACTTTCCCTTCGGCCGGGCGTGGTGGCTCACGCCTACTATCCCAGCACTTTGGGAGGCCAAGGTGGGCGGATCACTTGCGGTCAGGAGTTCAAGACCAGCCTGGCCAACAGGGTGAAACTCCCGTCTCTACTAAAAATACAGAAATTAGCAGTGCGTGGTGGCAGGCACCTGTAATCCCATCTACTCGGGAGGCTGAGGCAGGAGAATCGCTTGAACCCAGGAGGCAGAGGCTGCAGTGAGCCGAGGTCATGCCATTGCACTCCAGCCTGGGTGACAAGAGCGAAACGCTGTTTCAAAAAATAAAAATAAAAAAACTTTCCCTTCATTTTGTTTTACCAACTGAGTCAATCTCCTGTAGACTTTTTTTTCTGTCAATGCTTAAACACCTGTCCAGGGCCAGGCACTGTGCTCTGTGCTGTGAACACAGCAGTGAGGACAGACCCAGGTCCTCCCTTCTTTCAGAGGCAGCATGTGTTGAAGAGCCCAGACTCTAGAGCCAGACAGCCTGGGTTCAAGTCATGGGTTCAGGTCATGGCTTTGCCACTTAGTAGCGGTGTGCCCTTGGTCATGTTCCCCAACCCCTCTGTGCCTCAGTTTCCCTGTGAGCTCAATGGCAGGTAACTACACATGCCTCGCAGGGTGGTTGTGTAAATTAAGGTAGCGTGCGAAAGCTTATAGGTGCCTGTTGCATAAGGCCACGAGCACAGGTTTGCTCTTTTTATTGGAGCTTATGTTCTAGCTGGGGAGACGGACAATAAACGATTTTTAGATGTCCTTTTAATAAAGTATGGAAGCCTCGGGAAAGAGGGAGAGAAGGGGAAAGGGTGGATGGAAAAGGAGGGCTGGAAGAAGAGAAGGAGGCAGGGAAAAAAGGGCCTTATCTGCCCATCCCAAAGGTAAGAGCATGTCAAGGAAACCGAGGATTGTGCTTAATGCAATTCTGTGCACCTGTGACTCACTAAATAACACAGATGGGCAAAAGGAGAGTTCGAAGCCAGGGTGGGGGCTGCTCGAGGCCCGGCTCAGTCTCAGAGGCCTGCAGGGAGCAGCGGTCGAGGAGCGGATCGCGACCAGCCTCATGTGCCGCCTCTCCCCACCTTGTCCCTCCCTTTGTCCGCACAGAGAGCGCCTTCGCCGACACGCTGACGCCCGCGCGCCTCAGCCAAGCCCGCTTCAGCGCCTGCCTGCCGCCCAGCAGCCACGACGCGGCCAACTTCGACAACAACGAGCTTGAGAACAACCAGGTGGTGGCCAAGCTGGGCCACCTGGCGCTGGGCCGCGCCCAGGGCCCGCCGCCCGCTGACGCCGCGGCCGCCGCCATCCCGTGCGGGCCCCGTGAGCGCCCGCGCCCCGCGTCGTCGCCGGCGCTGCTGGAGGCGGACCTGCGCTTCCACGCAACACGCGGGCCCGACGTGAGCCTGTCGGCCGACCGCAAAGTAGCCTGTGCGCCGCGGCCCGACGGCGGCCGCACGCTGGTCTTCTCCGAACGCCCGCTGCGGCCCGGCGAGAGCCTCTTCGTGGAGGTGGGCCGCCCGGGGCTGGCGGCGCCTGGCGCGCTGGCCTTCGGTATCACGTCGTGCGACCCGGGCGGGCTGCGGCCCAACGAGCTGCCCGCCGACCCAGACGCGCTGCTCGACCGCAAGGAGTACTGGGTGGTGGCGCGCGCCGGGCCCGTGCCGAGCGGCGGCGACGCGCTCAGCTTCACGCTGCGGCCCGGCGGTGACGTGCTCCTAGGCGTCAACGGGCGTCCGCGCGGCCGCCTGCTGTGCGTCGACACCACGCAGGCGCTCTGGGCCTTCTTCGCCGTGCGCGGCGGCGTCGCGGGCCAGCTGCGCCTACTCGGTGAGTCCCCGGCCCCGCGTGCGCGTGGCCCCGCCCCTCTCCAGTCCCGCCTGTTCTCGCCCTGCGGCGCTCCTGCCCGGCCCCGCCCTGCTCGCTAGGCGCTGCACCGAGTCCAGCCCGCGCTTCCCAACTGAGCGCCCAGCAGGATCCACGCCGTCCGAAATTGCCGGGCTCCACCCCGGAGTTCCCGATTCAGTGGGTCCACGGTGCGCCCCGAGAACGTGCATTTCCGGCAAGTGCCCGGGGATGCTGACGTTGCGGCTCTCTGGACCACATTTTATAAACCACCGACCTGGATAGGTAACTGGCTGGTCTCCAGGTTTGGCGGGCTGTATCCCCTAGTAAATGGTCAGTGCGATTTTTAGTTCCGTTGTTATGATTTGCTATATTAGGGTGTTTTTAACATGTAATGCACAGTAAGTGTAGGGAAAAAATAAATTCGACTGCACATGAAAGAGGAAATAAGAATAGTATCGTCCACAGAAAGTGGAATGGAGGCTTGAACCATCCTATTTTGAGATAATTTTTGCCTTTATTCATGCCACAAATAGGCAGAGAGCAGCCACCAGCTGTGGGCCCGGCCCTGGGAACCAGGATAGGGCCAGCAGAGAACAGGAGACACTCCGTGGCGGTTAGGAGCTCACAGACACCCTAATGGAGAGCTGCACGGTGTGACATTTGCTACAGCCAGGGGTCCTCTCCCAGCTTGGAGTGAAGATGTTCAGAGAAGGCTTCCCGGAGAGCCTGGCTCCAAGTTCATGGCTCAAAAAGTAGAGTCCAAGCAATAAGCAGACAACAGCTCATATGTTCCCTCATTAAATTGTATCCTCCCTTTGACCCTATGAAATCGGTATCATTATCCCCACCTACAGATAAGACAGTGAAGCAGAGAGAGATTAAATGACTGTCCCAGGGTCACATCGCTGGTCAGCTTTGAAGATGCTGGACAAATCACAGAGTCTCCTGCGCCTGTTTCCTTTGTGTAGAAAGAGAGGGATACCTGCTCCATGGTGTTGGCATTAGGGTGAAGTCAGGTGCATATAATGCCTTGAGTGGGGCCTGACACGGCCCTGGGTTTAATCAGTGGTAACAGTAACAACAGCAGCTGTTGCTGTCTTCATGAGGGCAGAGGAGGAGCCGGGTGGCAGTGGTGGTTATTTGTTCAGGGTGTTTTTGGGGGAGGGAGAAGGTTTGTTTTGTTTTGTGTTTTTGAGGAACCATCAGACATAGTCATCATTTCAGCCCGAGATGAAGTGCCCATTATCTGTCCGTTCGTTCTCAGGTAGGGCAAGGGAAGGGGCATCTCTTCATCCTAAGAAATAACCTGTTATTGTCTGAACCAGCAGCAGGCTTGGGGAAGAAAACTCATCCGTGTTGAGCACTGGTAGTCAGGGATCTTCTTGCAAGGGGCAAAACCCCACTCACAGTGCCCTAAGCAAAAAGGAAATGTCTGGGAGTATATTGGGTGAGTTCAGGAACAGCTGGATCTAGATACTGGAAGGATGTCAGCAGGATCCCACCTCTCTTTCCAACTCAAAGCTCTGCTTGCCTCTGTGTTGGCATCACTCTCAGGCAGGCCTTTGCCACAGGTTGGCTCTTCCAGCTCCAGGCTTCCCTCCCAATGAATGGAACGAGTTTCTTCTTTCCTAGCAGCTCCAGTAAAAGTTGCAGACTTGGGTCTCAGGGGCCTTATGTGGGTTATGTGCCCTTTCTTGAACCACTACTACTGAGACCAGGGAGTGGAAGTTCCTATAAGTTCCTGGCCCTTAGCCTATGAGGGAGGGCACATTAGTATCCCAAAAGGACATCCCAGGGCTGTTTCTGAAAGAAATGAGAATGGAGGCTGGGTAGACAAAGAACAGAGGCGCCACACTTGGACGTGCTCTTCAGTCCTCAGCTGAGCCCTGGGAGATAGCTCTGGTCCTCTCGTTAGACAGACGCGAAAGCTAAGGTGCAAAGCAGTGAAGAACTGTGGACTAGCAGGGCAGGTCCAACCTCCCACTGCCTCTGATGGAATCTCTTTGGGCCTCAGGTACCCTGCAGTCCAGCCCTGCGACCACGACTCCATCAGGGTCCCTCAGCGGCTCCCAGGACGATAGTGATTCAGATATGACCTTCAGTGTCAACCAGTCCTCCTCGGCATCTGAGTCATCCCTGGGTAAGGAAATGCAAACCCTGGCACGGGCAGGGGCTGGCGGCTGGCCTGGCTCTTTTGGCTGTGCCAACGGCCTTCCAGGGGCTGAGCAGGGTGGCCGCCTTTCCCCCGCATCCTCTCCTTCCCTCAGCTGTATGTTCAGCGGAGGGAGAAGTAGTGTCTAAATAGGACATTCCAAAGGGTGACAGTGGTGGCATTTTATCTTAGTGTTTGGGAGTAGAAGAGTAGGGAAAGGTGCAAAACCCAGAAGGTAAACTAAAATTAGTATCTCCCAAAAGTGTCCTCCCACTGGTCCCACCGAGAAGCACTGCATTCTTGGGGTTGCCCTAACAGAGCCCACCTGAGAGAGACATTATTAACGTATGTCCTCTTCTCCCTTTTGGCAGTGACGGCCCCCAGCTCCCCGCTGAGCCCCCCGGTGTCTCCCGTGTTCTCCCCACCGGAGCCGGCAGGCATCAAGAATGGCGAGTGCACGGTGTGCTTCGATGGCGAGGTGGACACGGTCATCTACACGTGTGGACACATGTGCCTGTGCCACAGCTGCGGCCTGCGGCTCAAACGGCAGGCCCGGGCCTGCTGCCCCATCTGCCGGCGGCCCATCAAGGACGTCATTAAGATCTACAGGCCATAGCCTAACCTGCCCACGGGCCTTGGCCAGAGCAAGGTCACCTTTCTGAAGCCCCCCTGGGCTGGGCAACCACAAGGCTGCCAGGGAGTCCAAGGGCAGCGGCCATCTCTCCAGTGGTGGGCAAGGCGTGACAGTCGTGTCGCGAGGCCCCCGGGGCCTCAGCCCAGGCAGGGGTTGCTTCCTGCTCCAAAGTGCTTTGCCCCCAAAAGGCCGTCTGAGAGCAAGCTCAGGAACTGCCTGGCAGATCACCCTGTCCCTTGGTGACCTTTCAACTGGGAAGCAGCGTCCTCTGTCTGTGCAATGCTTCTTGCTGGGGTTGGGTTGAGTGTGAGAGAGGGGGAGGGGTGGGAGGGAGAACAGAGAGTGTGTGTGTGAGAGAGAGAATGAACGCGTAGCGATTTTACCAGGGGTCCCGGCTCCGAGAGGGAACGTGCAATCCGGAGCCCCGACGTTGGCATGACGAGAAGTTGTTTGCTTTCTGGGGATGGGACGTAGCTGGTTTTGAATGTATGACGCCTGACCCTAACAGAACTCCCTGGGGTGGTGTAGAAAAGAGATGCTCAGATTCTCTAAGGGGAGGCAAAAATAACTCACTGTTGACAGCTCCAAAGCATCAGCTCCTTGAGGGGAAGGTGGGCAGAGAGCAGAACAATTCACTTCTTCATTTCTCAATGGGTCTTAGAGCTGGGTGTGATGGGCACCCAGGCCAAGCCCTCTGGGTTGTGTCATCTTTTCACCCCTTCACCCCCAGACCGTCTAATAATATACACATCATACCTTGTCTCTGTCTCTAGAGGCAAGTCTCTGTAATGCCCCTCCCCATCTCCAAGGAGAAGACCAGCACTAGGTGCTGTTTTTCTGTGGGAGAGAGAGAATCCTAGAGGCAGGTGACACAGCTAGAGCTGGAAAGCCCACTCCACGACGCAGACAGCTCTCTATCTTCCTGCAGTGGCCCCTGGGCTTGGCGTTCCCAGGGGACCTGCTGGCAGGAGGAGGAACGAGGGCTTTATAACTTTGGTTACAACTTTTGGTCTTTGTTCTGATTCTCAGTGTATCTTCCTCCACTGGTTACTAAAGTGTTCACTGATAAGTATGTTAAGTAATGATCGAGACAGTAACTACAAATGCTGGCATTGGGATTCTCTCCCTTCCCAGACCTGCCTGCTGGTATTTCCTGGGACCCTGGCCCTGACCCACCTCCTCACCGCTGTCCATCTCTGCAGACTCCCAGATCACACCTGGGCTGAGGGGCTGGCCCAGGTCTGTCCCTCCCTTCTTGCCCCCAGTTCTGGGCTCCACCTCTGCCCTCTTCTGTGCTGTCCCATTAGGGAAGTCCCTTGGCCTGTCTGTTTTTCAGTTCCCAATTAGAAGTCTAGAACCTGACAACTCCAAGAGTTCTTGGGAGGACCAGCACAATGTTCTAAAAAGCCTGAGACGGCTTGCAGAAAGCAAGTACCATTTGTATTACAATTCCTAATCTGTTCATATCCTGCTGAAGGAGGGAGAGGAAGCAGGGGAGTTGGTGCATTCATATAATAAACACTTGCTGGGTGTCTGGGTGCCCAGAGCGAAGCTGGGCCAGGCCCTCACCAGATCCAGCCCCATAGACCAGCTGGTGCCCATGCGATGCTGGCGGGTTCAGGGCCTCCTGTTCTCCTGTAGCTGGGAGTAGTCACAGTTGTCTGACCTGATTCTAACTTAAGGCCCCCACTCTCTTGCCCCCTCAAGAATCCCTGATTATTTACTTTTCCCTAGAAAATCTGGGGAAATTCCCACATTTTAATTTGGCAGCAGAATCTTTTGAGCAGCTTTCGGAACCGCAGTGTTTGCCAAAATAGGAGTTTGAGAATCCAGGCAGCCCTGGGTGCCTGGCTGAATTCGGTTTCCCGCATGTGCTGGGTGTGGGCGGGGCCACGCACAGGCCCTGCATGGGAGGAGGACTCACCCCGGGCCTGTGGTGCTCCAGGCAACCGTCTCCTGACTACTCTGAGGCCCAGTCACAAGCTGTGGGGTCTCAGTGGCCTGGGGGAAAGCAGCTCCACTCTCCTGCCCTTCCTGGCTGCCCCTTTGGGTTCCAGCCGGGGTCACATCCAGCCTCCACTGGGAAACCAGTGACTGAGGCCTGGACCTAGGGATGGACCAGGCATCTCCTGGCGACCTGTGACCTTGGGAAAAAGGGAGTCAGTGGCCCATTCAACCTGCTCTACAGCTGCTATAAATAGCATCCCTGTTTCCAAGAGGAGGTAAGGGGGTGTTTATCTTCTAAAAACCAGACGTTTCCTGATGCTCTGAGCGTTAGTGCTACAGAGGAGACGCACACATCCCCACTATGTTCTGTCTTGAGAAGGAGACAAGAGAAAGAGGAAAAGGAGCCACTATATTTTATTTTGCACCTACAGTGTGCCTTGGCACTGGGCTAGAGAGGCGCCTTCCTGCGTGAATCCTGTGAGGCAGGTCTTATTGCCATAAGTCACATCTAAGACACTGCCGGTCATAAAACACACTGTTTTACATACCAAAAGGAAAAAATGCCGCCAATCTTAACTAAGATGCTAAAACTGTACAGCTCCTTCCAATCAGAGATGTTCATGTGTGAAAAAGAAAAAATTGTGCTACTTACAATCTATGAAAGCTGATATTATCCCACGTGGCAGGTAAGGAAACTGAGGTCCTGTGAGTGAAGCGACCTCATGATCACACAACAGGAGGTGGCAGGGCTGGGATTCAAACCTGGGAGTGTCTGGCGCCACATCCCACACTCCCACTGCCTGGCTCCAAGTCACAGGAAACTCAAGACTGTGAGTTTTCTCCCTTGAAACTCACCTGGAGAGAGTCCAGGCACCTGTGCCTATGTGGAGGTTCCAGCCCCAGCCAGGGCCCCTCTGCTGCCCACACCCTGGGAGGGGAAGTGCCGTCCGTTCCAGGCTCGTCTGCTCACTGCCCACCTTCTGGCAGAGCCGAGCTCTGAGATCTGGACTCCACCCCAAGGGCCCTCTCGTTATGCAGGGGTGTCCACCGTTGGGGAGGGACCTGGGGCGCTGTCCCACCACCTTCCTAGGCCCTGTGATCACCACCCCCTCAAGCGGGGCCCCAGCCGCTTGAGCACCCCCTCACGTGACCCAGCCCTCGGCTGTTCCAGGCTCACCGTCCATCGTGTGCTCTTCGGGGCCACAGCAGCCAGGGCTCCAGGGCTAGGACAGGGGAGACCTGAAAACACCCCGTTGTCAATGGTCTTGTGCCCGTTCATTCGGAGCCTCCTGAAAAACTGAGCTGTTTCCAAGGCAAATCTGGCTCCTTGTCCTAGCAAGTTCTCAGAACCAGGAGTCCCCTGGGATGGAGCTGGTCCCCTCACTGCAGCACCACGTTTCCTTGATGCCCACTAATCAGCGTGGCCTGTATTCAGGACACAGGGTGAACTTTTCTCTGACCCCCTGGTGCTGGTCCTGTCCTAACACATAGTAGGTACCCAGTAAAGGTTTGCTGAGTCAACCAGAAATCAGATTATGAGTGCTCAGGGGTTTGGTAAAACAGCACCACATACACACGCAAAGATACTCCGCAAACATTTGCTGAGCACCTAATATGTGCGAGGTGCTGTGAGGATAGAGCAGAGAGGACTGTGCCCCAGCTCTGATGCCAGCAGGGGTGACACTAAGAGGGGAATGGGGTATTTGGGGCAGAATCCACTGGGCTCTCTTGGCCATCTGCTGCCTTGGGTCCGTGGAGATGGGTGTCTAAAGGCTGCCTTCTTGATCAGAACCTGCTGCGCGCTTCACAGACCCTTCTCTGCATTGGAAATGCTGGGCACGTGGAAATGCTGGGCACGTTGCAGGCAGTGAGCTGCTGCCAAAACGGCGTTAAGCAGAACCCCTGGAGGCCCCGCAGGTTGGTGATCACCTTCAGGTCCTGCCAGGGAGACGCAGTGGGGAAGTTGGCTAATTGCTGCTTTCAGGCCCTGGAAATCAGTCGCCAAGGCCCCGGAGAACCCCAGTGAGTCCGTCCAGTTGAGGCAGAGAGGCAATAACCTCCCACAGCTCGGCCCTGCCCCTGCCCCAGTCCTGGCACGGGGCACCGGCTCAGGAACACGCGGCCTCCTGGCATTTCTTGGTATTTAACTGTCTCGCTGTCTTATCCGAGTCCCTAATGAAACAACTTGTGCGACAATCTGTCTGTGCCTTACGAAAGTGTCTGTGCACTTTTTATCCTTTTTAAAAGCAACTTTTAAAAGTGGATGGGGATGGGGGGGCTAGCATACGTGGTAGGGTTCTAGAAATCTGTGATCATCGCTGAAATTCTTTTTGCATCCTGTTTTTGATGTTGGAGTGATGAAGTGTACATCCCCCACCCCACACACCACTACCTGTGTACAGACCTTTTAAAACATGTCTTCTTTTCTGATTCAATACTGTGACCTCTCCCATACAGTCTAATCCTTGGGGATCTGTAATCAAAGTTTCAAAACCTGGGAAGTGGGTTGGGAAGGGTTTGCACTGGTCTTGTGTGTTGTGCTTTTCTGTGTTGTGTGTTTTGATTTTTGTCTGTTTTTATCTGTTTTATATTGACATAATTTTCCTGTTTAAAAAAAAATACAACTTCGGCTTGTTAAAAAAAAAACTCTTCAGAACTCAATTTTTAAAATCCCACTTACATACACTGATGGGGAGTGAAGGTGAGGATCCAAATCATTGCCAGCCTTGGGGAAATAAATTGCAAAATGTTTATAGAACCCCGACAGTGTTTGATGCCTTTGCCAAATAACACACTTCTGTGAAAATCACAAGGAAATGATTCTAATCAAGGATGAAATCTACATGTAAAGATATTCACTGCAGCATTTTCTAGAGGGGTAAAAGTTGTGAGCAACCCTAATGTCCAACAACCAGGGTGTATTCACCAAGACTGTTGGTTACAAGTGACAGAAACCCAACTCAGATAGGTTTTAGGGGGATAAAGAGCTAGGGAACTGAAAAGTCCAGTAGCAGAACCCACTCTGTGTGCAAGTGGAACCAGGGTCTGAAATGCTGCATCAGGACTAGCCTCTCCCCTCTCGCTCAGCCCTGTGATCTGGCCCCATTCCCAGGCAGGTTCTCAAGATACCTCCTGCAGGGCCACCAGCATCCTGCCTTTGAGCAGTCCCTGCAGGGACCAGCTCAGATCACGTGTCCACTCCTGAACTAGTCACAGGACAGGGAGATACGGGGTTCTGATTGGTCAGACCCAGGATGGGTGCTCACCTGCACCCAATAGCTGCCCTGTCTGAACTCTGTGGGCTGAAAGTGGGGAATCGCAATCTCCAGAGAAAATGAGTCCTAAAGAATGCATGCCCGAGCGGGCAGATCATGAGGTCAAGAGTTCAAGACCATCCTGGCCAACATGATGAAACCCTGTCTACTCAAGATACAAAAACTTAGCCAGGCGTGGTGGTGTGTGCCTGTAATCCCAGCTTCTTGGGAGGCTGAGGCATGAGGATCACTTGAACCTGAGAGGCAGAGGTTGCAGTGAGCCGATATTGCGCCATTGCACTCTAGCCTGGGTGACGGAGCGAGACTCCGTCTCAAAGAAGAAAAGAAAAAACAGAGTGCATGCAGGTTGGGCAAAAACAACAGGCCTCTGTGTAGGGAACAGTCGAGTAAACCATGATACCAATACATATGGGGCTAATGGCATGAGCATGAAGCCAGACTGCCAGGGCCTCACCAAGACATTGGGGAAGACGCTTAACCTCCTTGTGCTTCAGTTTCCTCATCTTCAAAGCAAGAATAATAATAGTCCCCGATTTTAGAATGAGTGTAAGTGTTATTGAGATCATACAGTGATGTGCCAGGCACAGCATCTGGCGCCCAGCACCAAGCAACAATTGTTAGTTTATAACACAGGTTTATGTGAAAATGTGATTTAAAAAGACAAGATATAAAATTGCACATACACCTTGATCTCATAGATGAAAATAAAACAGACAAAAACACCAACAGCCCAAAAACCTGCCCATGCATTGGAAAGACCAGAAATAAAGCAGTGAAATGTCCATGAGGGCTGTGTTTGAGTGATGGTCTTATTGGTGCCTTTTTCTCATACTTGCTTATTATAGAAAATTTCCCAAATTTCCCAGATTTCCATAATGAGCAAGTATGACTTTTCATTTAAACTTGTTACTTGGAAAAAATGATCTCCCTACTCTGCAAAAGCCAGAGAACAGCTGGCCCTTGCTGGAATTTGTCAGGAATTCCCAGGCTGATTGTGAGTTTAAGATCCAAATTTAGTCATGGTGGAGATAAGGACCTGTACATTTCTAGCAGAGGCCAGGCCAGCCTGACCAGTTTGGTTGGGCTTCCTCTAGGCCAGGCTTTGGGGCCCAAATTTCTGGGGTGGAACATGGCAGTGGTAGCAGGAGTGGGAGCGGGGAGTAGGGGAGTGGGGTGAACAAGGAGAGGGAGCTGCCCAGGCCTGCTCCTTCTGGATGGTTAGAACAGCCTGGCTTGGTGACACTGAGTTTTAGGAAGCAATGGGATAAGAGAAACCAGCATTTATCAAGCATCACAAACCATGGTTCCCACACATTCTCACAATGAATCTTCACAATAGTGTTCTCATTTTACAGGCAAGGAGGCCAAAGGGAAAGCAGGATTGGCCCCCAGGCGGCCCTGCTCCAGGGTCAAGGCAAAATCTTTCAGATACACATTTCGCACCCCTTTATCAAAGTCTCAGTGAGGGGCCGAGTCTGCCCAAAACCCAGGATCCTTTCTCCCCTTCCAGATCTCCTTCCCACAACGCTATGTCCTTCTACTGGACCAGGCAACATTTTCACAGATGCTATCTGATGAGACTTTTTTGAGTAAAGAAAAAAAAGGTAGGGCCAGGCACGGTGGCTCAAGCCTGTAATCCCAGCACTTTGGAGGCCAAAGTGGGTGGATCACCTGAGGTCAGGAGTACAAGACCGGCCTGGCCCACATGGTGAAACATCGTCTCAGCTAAAAATACAAAAAATTAGCCAGGCGTGGTGGTGTGTGCCTGTAATCCCAGCTACTAGGGAGGCTGAGGCAGGAAAATGGCTCGAACCCAGGAGGTGGAGGTTGTGGTAAACTGAGATTGTGCCACAGCACTCCAGCCTGGGCAACAAGAGCGAAACTCTGTCAAGAAAGAAAAAGAGAGAGAGAGAGAGAGAGAGAGAAAGAAAGCAAGCAAGCAAGCAGGAAGGAAAGGAAGGAAAAGGAAAGGAAGGAAGGAAGGGAAAAAGGAAGAGAGAGAGAGAGAAAAAGAAAGAAAGAAAGAAAAGAAAGAAAGAAAAAAGAAAAGAAAGAAAGGTCATATTAATCTAGGCCCACTGCATTGTAAGAGACTGAAATCCAACTTAAGAAAAAAATAAAAATAAAAAAGAGAGGGAGCAGAATGTACTGATTCATGCCCAGAACAGATCAGTCTAGCTTCAGGAACAGCTAGATCTGGGTATTCACATGATGTCCTCAGGCCTCTGCCTCTGTCTCTCTGTTCCGCCTTCCTCTGAGCTGATGGCACTCTCAGGCAGGCTCTCCCTTTGCAGCCACCAGAGCAACCTCCAGTGACTCATATCATGCCAGTTTAGTGACCCTTTAAAGAAGTTTCAGGAAAAGTCCCAGTGCTGCTTCTCCTTTGACTCCTTGGATCAAAAGCTCAGTCTCTGAACCTATCACATGCCCACACCTGATACAAAACTAGTATGTTCTTACCCTCAAGAACCAACCTATCTGGTGGGGAAGGCAGACCCTTAAACAGATGTGTTCAGACCAGTGCACTTCTGAGGTGTGGGACTGATCCAATTCAGGCCATGAAGGCTCGGGATCATTTAGCAGTGTAGTTTAGACATCCTTCTTTCTCCTGCCCTTGTGTGTTCTCACCGACACCTGGGCCATGCTCCCTGGCACATCCGATTCCTCCTCCAGTGTTGCAGCACACATACCCTCACCAGCCCCTGCTGCCTGCAGCGCGCCTAGCCTGGCGGTAGGGCGAAGGGTTCACTACTGTGTCTGCAAATCTCTTTTCCTCATTCTCTGGGTTCCTGCAGGGCAAGCAATCCTCCAGAAAGATGATAATAATACCGGATCATTTAATGAGCACTTACTGCGTGCAAAGGACATCCATGACATCAGTACATTCTCACAAGAGTTCTCTGAATAGGCTCCATCAATACTTCCATTTTATAGGTGAGAAGCCAAGACTCAGAAGGAATCAGTAACTTTCTCCTACTTTATGTGGCCTCTCAAAGACAAAAGGTTTCTTCTCTTTCTGTTTATAGTTATGTCGTGGACCTAGACCCCCTGGTTCCCAAGGGCAAATGGGCACTTTTGATTTCACTTTGATTTCACTGAGTGAAATTTGCACTTGTGATTTCACTGAGTCCCGCCAGCCACACGTTGTATTACAGTCCCATTTTACAGGGAAGGGAAGGGCTGCCCCAGATCACACTGTTTAGGAGCTGTGGGGCCAGGATTTGAACCAGGCCTGGCTCTTTCCACCGCATCACAGCGTGTCTGTGGGCACGTCATCAGGAGGAGGGGGAGGGAGAGGAGGAAGAAGAATAAGAAGAAAAGGACAAGAAAAAAACAGGCAGATTCAGCACCTCGAAGGGCTTTTTCTAGAAGGACATCAGCTGTGTCCTGACTCACCCAATGTCTATCCGTTCAATTCCAGGGACAGGGAATCTTTGCTTTTCCCTTCAGGCTCGGATCTCCTGGCTCTTGGACGCTCCCACACAGGGATGTGCAAAACACGAATATTCCAGGCATTGAGCTATGGGAACAGAACCCCAACCTTGGCTGTTAAATACACCTACGGAGAAGTTTCCAGAAGCCCAGTGGCAGGGTGTGTTGGGGAGGAACTGCTTCAAAACAAAGTGCCTCAGGCATCCTGATCCCCTCTGCTCAGCCTCCTCCCCTCTCAGCTTGGGGTTTCCCGGGTCTAAACCCTTCTCCCCAGACAGACAGCCTGACTCTCCTGCTTCTCTGGCTGCCCAGGGAAGGCCTTGGCCATCCTTTCAGGAGCACAAGGGCCTGCTTGGGAGGGCTGGGCCAGCCTGACTGAGTTCACATCCATGCTCCACCCCAGCCAGCAGGGGGCCTGCCCTCCCCACCGGGCCTCCCGAGAGTGCCTTTCACATACCAAACTTTATGTGAACGTGCTCCCTGGAGCTGCACGATGGGGATGTCCCCTTCTGAGCCTACACATCGTGGCCCCTACCTGGGGCCTGTAAGACCACAGCCTCCCTCAGCCCTTAGGAGGCTGCATCCTGGCATCTCAGCTCAGAGCTGGGGTTTCCAGTGTGATGGGGTCTAGTGTGGTGCGTGAGTTCCCTCCAGCTGAGGGAACAGGCCTGCCCATGCTGTGGGATCCTGGGCAAGTTGCATACCCTCTCTGAACCTCACTTTCTGGAGCTTCAAAGGAAGAGGGATGTCAAATTGTGTCAGGAAGTGGCTGGCATTTAGCAGGTGCTAAATGCTTTTTAGGAGTATTCTAGACCCTGCTACACCAGCTACCCCTTGCTCATGCCCTCCCGTGTCCTATCTGGGCCAGGGGCAGCCTCCATCCTCCTACAACCTCCTGGGCCTCCCGTGCCACCTCAGTGAGCCTGCCCTGCGACACTGTCAGCGGCTTCCACAGGTGATGCTGCACATCCCCGGCTCCCAACACAGGGTCTATCAAACAGTAGAGCCTTAGTGCATACACCCCTCACCCACACCCAATGTGGAATTTCTGGCATTAGCACACCTCCCTTCCACAAAGAATGAACCGAAGTGGTGATCTGCTGGTAGGGTCGGGCCAGGCCTCGGGGCCGGCCCAGGCCCCCACCCCTTGCTTGTCTTGGTTCCCAGTTGAGAGCGCTGGCCCCAGGCCTGGGAGGCTGACCGACCTTAGACTCCAGGGGGAAAGCCACACTTTTGCTCAACTCCCAGGAGCAGCCCCGCATTCCAGGAGGGGCGTGGGAAGCACCAGGCCTTCCCCAACTGAGCTGAGCGGGGAGCTGCCTGCAGCCACACTGGCCCCCACAGCCTCAGCGCTGACCCAAGCCCACTTTGGGTTCCCCATGGACAACCGCCCCACCTCAGAGGTATGGAGATGGGGCTCTGAGAGATTGCTACTGCCATCCCAGGAGAGAAACACCAGGACGTTCCCAGGGAGCCCTCTCTAGCTTCCCCATCTGTCCGCAGTTTCCCACGCTGACTCCGTCTCCTTTTTCTGGTGCCACCCCACCGTGATCAGCATCAGAAGAGTTCCCTGCATGACTCTGAGCAACAGCAGACTCCCTTCCGCCTCCGTCCCCTCTGACAGGTGGTCCCAGGGCTGGCTACAACCCACTCGAGGGCCATCCCTCCCAGCTGACCTTGCTATCTTTCCACCCTGCAGCTATTTCAGCTGGAGTTGTTATGAACACAGACCCGGCTGGGGGAGCCTCCCGCAGTGTACCCCCCGAGCTGGACCTTGGAGGCTGGATGGCCCTCGGCCAGCAGAAGCTCCTCTTGGGCACTCCCTGCAGAAAGGAGCTGCCCAAACGCAGAAGCTGATGGGCCCCCGTGCTGCAGGAGCCCTCCAGGGTGGGGGCGAAGGTCCCAAGGGACATTTGCCTTCTGCAACAAACCAGACTTTCTCCAAGAGGTTCCCACGACCCTGCTGGCTGGCGCTGCTGAGCAGGCTTCCTCCCACAGGGCAGGTCCCCTTGGCCCGCCAGGAAAGGATGGACGGACAGGCAAAGGGCAATGAAACGGCCTGGGCCGGGAGTGATCCTGGGTGAGGGCTCCGTCCCCTCTGGCTTCTCTTAGGGCACCCTCACCATAAGGCAGTGAAACTGAAAGTCCTGAAGTACAGGGAGGCGGCTTTCCAGGCTCCTGGGGGGATTGCGTAGGGATCGGATGGTTTCTTTCTAGAAGATGGAGCATTGTCGCTCTCTAGTGGCCATGGTGAGAAGTGGCAGAGACCGGAGCCGAAAGACATTGGTCAAGGTCCAGGTGCTGGACAAATTTACTCCCCCTACCATCCCCCCCAGCACATCCTGCAGAAGCCGCGACGACCGGAAAGCCAGACTCCTGCAAATGGGTTTGTGGATCTGGGTAACCTTGAGGAGGCATGTCAGGGTGACACTGGGTCTGGGTCTGGGGTCAAGTCTGCGTTTGTGGGTGAACTGGAGCTGAGGGTGTGGTGGGCTGGGGCTGGGAAAGGATCTCCCCACCCCTGCAACGCTGGGAGGATGGCACATGGACTCGGTGCTTCTTTACTCTGGTCCTACTGATTTGACCCGCTCCGTTTAACCTGCACGTCTGACCCTGTGCCAGGCACATTAGAATAAAACCAGTAGGGGAGGAAAATGCAATATTTTTAAAACCCTCAAAGATAGACAGAAATGACAATGCAGCTAAAACTCCACTTTTGACCACCAAAAAAAAAAAAAAAATGCCTCCCCAGTGCTTAAGATATTTATGCCCCAGCTGGTTCATGAAGCTTGCTCTGGGGCCGGGCATGGTGGCTCATATCTGCACTTTAGGAGGCGAGGTAGGCAGATAACTTGAGGTCAGAAGTTTGAGACCAACCTGGCCAAAATGGTGAAACTCCACCTTTACCAAAAATAAAAAATTAGCCGGGTGTGGTGGCGGGCGCCTGGAATCCCAGCTACTCAAGAGGCTGAGGCAGGAGAATCACTTGAATGCAGGAGGCAGAGGTTGCAGTGAGCCGAGATTGCACCACTGCACTCCAGCCTGGGCAACACAGCCAGACTCTGTCTCACAAAAAAAAAAAAAGAAGAAGAAGAAGTTTGCTCTGGATTTGTGACAAGCTCTGTAGATTGGAAACCTCTGTAGGTTCTGCCTTTCAAGCAGGAGTAGCAGAAACCCAGCACAATCAGCCTGTATCAGTCTTGATGGAAGGTATTTACTGGCTGTGTGGCGCTGAAAGGGGTTGGACTAAATGGGTTTCCAATGATGATAGCACCGTCCTCCTCTTTCACTGCCTCTGCACACGGTAGCCCTGACATGCCCAGGGCTTGGACCTGGAATTCTCCCAGATTCAGGTCCAACCTTACAGCAAGATCTGGGATTGTATCTCCCTGGACTGATTTCAGTATGAGAAGAACATTAATGATACGTTGTTAAGTAAAAAAATGTAAAAGCTACAAAATCATATATACCATATGATACCATTAAAATATACATGAATACTTCGTCATGGGAAGAAAGGCTGAAGGACTGTACCAAAATGTTAGCAAAAGTCATCTTGATGGAAGTATGGTGGTGGTGAAGTAAGAGTGGTTTAATTTTCTTCTTTTGCTTCTCTACATGTAAGAAAAAATTTAAAATTCTATAAGGAACATTTATTGTTATAATAAGAAAAAAATTGTTATTATTGCTTAATACAACAAGGGTCTGGATAAGGACATAAAAAAAGAACTGACAAGAGGAGACAATCTTCTAAAGACAATGGTCAGGCCAACCGTGGGGCTCATGCCTGTAATCCCAGTACTTTTGGCTGCCGAGGCAGGCAGATCACCTGAGGTCAGGAGTTTGAGACCAGCCTGGTCAGCATGGCGAAACCCCATCTCTACTAAAAACACAAAAATTAGCCAGGTGTGGGGGTGGGCACATGTAATCCCAGCTATTCGGGAAGCTGAGACAGGAGAATCACCTGAACCAGGGAGGTAGAGGTTACAGTGAGCTGAGATCATGCCATTGCACTACAGCCTGGGCAACAAGAGCGAAACTCCGTCTCAAAAAATAGAAAATAAAAGACAGTGGTCAAAGTAGAGCACGGTGAATTAGCAAATCAATCTAACACGACAAATCTCTGCTCTCACCATCCTCATTGTCAGGGACCAGGGCCAGAAATGGAAGCAGATGTTACAACAGAATGGCCAGTGTTCTGGCCAGGGTAAAACCAGGACATTGTGGGAGCCCTGACTAACCTGAGAGGGTCGGGGAGGTGTTCAGGAAGAGGAAACTTGGAGGAGCATTTTGAAGGGGGAGGTGATAGCCTCCAGGTGGAGAAGAGGAAGAAAGGATTACCAGGCAGATGGAAGAGCACAGCAAAGGCCCAGGGGCAGCTTATTCCAGCTTGAGTGGCCCATCAGGCCAATAACCACAGTAACAATAAAAGGTATACGAAGAAGCTGGTTTGGAGAGGGTGCTGAACTCCACCTTGAGGGTTGCTTTTGAACATTTCTTTTTAAATAGTTCTTTTTGCTTTCCTTTCCTCCTTCATATAAAACAGAAAACACACTCTGATTCAGCTGCTAAGCCTCTCCCCAGGGACGTGGTTTGCCTAATAAATTGCAAAATTGACCTACTAATGCTAAGAAGTTAAGTCAAATTAAATCACAAGAGAGTTTTCAAGGACTACTTACCATTCCCTACTTGTCTGCCAGGGAAGAAGGAGCCATGCCCTGGGTGTGGATAAGATACGAGCTCTGTCAGCTCTGTGACCCCAGCACAGCCATTGGCACTTGCTACCCTTGGACCTCTAGGAACTGGTAGAGAATAACCCCAAACTGCCAAGAGTTTGCCTCTCTCGGGGCTCCAGTGAAGTTATGAGACTCCCACCCCTTAAAGAGCTTACAGAGCCCATCCCTGCTGTAGAGAGCAGCGACCGCTGCCAGGCTCAGCCCACCCCTCCTTCCCAGATAAATGAGAAGGGCCCTCCCCTCCTTCCCAGATAAATGAGAAGGCCCTCCCCCTCCTTCCCGGATAAATGAGAAGGGCCCTCCCCCTCCTTCCCGGATAAATGAGAAGGGCCCTCCTCCTTCCCGGATAAATGAGAAGGGCCCTCC
>NC_045437.1:117801807-117804117 GCF_002776525.5 Piliocolobus tephrosceles | reverse complement strand
AACAAGACCTTAGGAGGAAGCGGTTAATTTTCCTTTCCACTGTGGCGTGATCGACCTCAGCAATTTCTGCCAGTGGCTAGGCAAGTGGCCCGAAATTAATTATGTACAAGGCTTTTGGGCCTTAAGCTCTCGTCCCTCTACTCCTCCTTCTCTTCACCCCCTCCCTTCCTGCCCAGAATCCTCCTTATCTACTAGTAATCCACTCGGTCCCATGCCTCCTTCGGGGCCCCCAACTGGCTGTCTTGAGTCCCCTATCTCTGCCCACACCCTCCTACAGTGTTAGCACCTTTGCGAGAGGTGGCTGGGGCGGAGGGGGTAGTCAGAGTACATGTCCCTTTTTCATTGGCCGATCTTTCCAAAATTGAGAAGCGTTTAGGTGATTTCTCAGCTAATCCTACCATATACATAAAGGAATTTAGACACCTTTGTCAGGCCTATGACTTAACTTGGCATGACCTCCAGGTTATCCTAACCTCTACCCTAAACTGACTGAGGTTCTAACCCAATATACCCGGTTAGATCCGGCCTCCCCACAGGGGCCACTGTTTTGGCATCTTATTTCATTTCTCAATCAGCTCCTGACATTCGTAAAAAAAAAACTTCAAAAGGTAGAGGATGGTCCTCAGACACCAATACAAGACCTAGTTAAATTAGCCTTTAAGGTCTATAACTCCAGAGAGGAGATGGCAAGCTCGCCTTGAACAGAAGGTTCAGCTCCTAGCAGCGGCTTTACAGCCCAGTCGTAACCCCAGGCCAGAGAGCACACACCCCACAGACTCCAAGGCCACGAAAAGAGCCTGCTATATAAGTGCGGCAAGGCAGGACACTATGCCAACAGGTGTCCACAGGGTCCCCGAGCCCCAACGCAGCCTTGCTATAAGTGCAAGACATCAGGACATTAGGCCAGTGAATGTCCTAACCCTCATCCACCAGCAACCCCCTGCCCTGCTTGCCAGCAGGGAGGACAGTGGAAGTCTGATTGCCTCACCCTGAGAACAGGTGCTGCGTCTCCACGTGACCCCCTTTCCCAGGATCCTGGGAGCTCCTTCCAGCTCCTACATCTGGACGACGACAACTGAAGGTGCCGAGACTCGGGGACCCCCATCACCCTCGCCGAGCCACGGGTAACTCTCCTGGTAGTGGGTAAGACAATTAATTTTTTAATCGACAGCGAGGCTACCTATTCTGTTTTGCCGTCCTTCTCTGGACCTAGTCTTCCATCCAATATCCCTGTAGTAGGAGTAAGGGAAAAGCCATCCACTCCACGAAAAAACTCCACTCCTTAATTGCTGCCTGGCCAACAACTACTTTGCGCACTCGTTCCTCATTCCCAACTAAAAAGGGCCCCTACCGAAAGCAATCAGTGGAAATCAGTTTGGCTTTCCCCCACTCGCCTCAAACTTACTAAATTTTCTTAACTATCTCATACTCCCCAACCTTGCCAGGACCATCCTTCTGGGTTTTGCCCATATTCCAACAAATGCTTCCATTCCTCATTCCTATACTAATACTGTGCCTTATTTTATTCTTCATCCATACGTCCAAATACCAACCATGGGCCCCGACCTTAACGACGCCCCTTAACAGCAGGAAGTAGCCAGACAGACCACGGCGCCCCTTTATCACTATTATCAATAAAAAGTTGGACTGTTTGGACGAACGGAGGCAGGATGGTGCACTTTCGGGTTCTTCTTCACCACCAACTCTTCCCATGTGTGCGAGAATGCAGCTGACGCCTGGGAAGGTGCAGATTAATCAGGCATGCACCAGGTGATGTCAATCCGAGGAGACCAAGATTTACCTGGTGGCACCTGCGGAGCGGCCCCCCCTCCCCCAACATGCCCGTGCCCTGCCTATTGCCCTTCCACTCCTAGAAAAGTCGCTCCCAGCAGATGCGCCAGGGGCGGGCTTTCTCAGCCCCCACTCTTGTCGGGACTGTATTAGAAACTCCACCCCCCCACCCGGTCCCTGAAGCTAGATGACCAAAGAATAAATTTGCAGTTTTGCTTTTAGCCTTGCCTACTCGCTGGTTCTTTTGTGCCCACTCTGGTGGTCTTAGAAAAACAAATCAGGCCCTCCCCCTCCTTCCCAGATAAATGAGAAGGGCCCTCCACTCCTTCCTGGATAAATGAGAAGGGCCCTCCTCCTTCCCGGATAAATGAGAAGGGCCCTCCCCCTCCTTCCCGGATAAATGAGAAGGGCCCTCCTCCTTCCCGGATAAATGAGAAGGGCCCTCCACTCCTTCCTGGATAAATGAGAAGGGCCCTCCTCCTTCCCGGATAAATGAGAAGGGCCCTCCCCCTCCTTCCC
>NC_045437.1:117797706-117801707 GCF_002776525.5 Piliocolobus tephrosceles | reverse complement strand
AAGGGCCCTCCCCCTCCTTCCCGGATAAATGAGAAGGGCCCTCCCCTCCTTCCCGGATAAATGAGAAGGGCCCTCCCCTCCTTCCCGGATAAATGAGAAGGGCCCTCCCCTCCTTCCCGGATAAATGAGGGTGTGATAGGCCCACCCTTGTCTGCAAAACAGAATGCCAGGGCTGCTTTGGGATGTGTAACTCAGTGTTCACAGTCACCTTGGGAGTCAGAACCAGGCTCAGCCTCTGTGGCAGAACACCCAAGCTCTGTCATATCTGTGTCTTTGGCTCCTCCTGCCTCCCGCCTTGCTCCTCCACATCCCCCACAGCCACCCTGCACCTTGTAGTACCCTAGCCAGCTCGAGCCGCCTCTACAGATGCAGATTGCTCGTGGTTCCAGATATTAACTGAGTCCTCTTGACCCCTGGCATTTCCCCTGCTTACCTGAAACCTTTCCCTCCTTCCCTACTCCATGGAAAGATGCCTCAGGCAGAAAGCAAACAGAAAGGACTCTGGATTTACGCATAACTGATGCTCTCAGAGCAGCCTGGGCTGCCAGGGGAGCAGGCAGAATAGTGCTCTGCTCCTACTCCCCATCAGCACCTTGGCTCTATACCTCTGGAACTTGGCCGTGACCTTGAGGGAAAGGGAAGGAACCCCAGTGAAATGCATTCTCAAAATAGAAATTAAGTTGTTGGGAAAGCAAGCTTATTTCATGCATGCCCGAGTTTATGGGTTGAGACTCACACCTGTTGCACACAGGTGTCTGTCTCAGTCTGGAAGTTTCCCACCTATACCCCAAGTACACACACACACACAGCCTGAATCATGCCTACTTACGTGCTCACCATCCAAACCTCAGTTTCCCTATGACCTCCTCCAGAAAGCCTTCCCCAGTAGACCCCATCCCCGCTCCCACATCACCAGGCTGAGTTAATCTGTAACCTGTAAGCATGTTCTTACTTCTCTGTCTCCTTCAGTAGCTATTAGCTCCTCAAGAACAGGGATGAGATCTAGTTCACTGTGGCATCCCTAATGCTCAGAACAGTGCCTGGCACTTAGCGGGCACCCCACAAATATTTCTTCACTTAAACGAATGACCACATGGCAGGTGAGGAAGATAGGACTTGGGGAAGGTATCCTAAGAGGAAGTTCTTTCTGACAGCCGCAGACATCGGCATCAGGCTATGCCTGGGACATTCCTTCCACCTGGGTGCATGCTGAGCCTTTCTTGCCTCTGTCCTGCTAGCTTAGTTTGTTCCACTTCTCCCCTCTCCACCTTTTGGGAGGGTTCTGGGGAGGGTGGGCAGAAGGGGAGAAGTGTAAGAGGTATGCCGACTGGGGCTGGAGGGAGGATTTTGCAACATTTGGAAGACACAGTAGGTGGGAGACAAAGCTAGGGTGTCAGTCCCCTTGATGGTGACTGGGAATTACAGTAGAGAAACGGCGCTCTGTGGACACTGCTGGTTTTGTGTTCACAGGACTTTTCCTGACGCTGGCACATGGATCACAGCTTTACAAATGCCACATCCTCAAGAAAACACAGCAGACAGTTCCTGCCTCTTCCTCTACCTCCTCCTGAATCAGAAGGGAAGAGAGATTTCTATCTGCCTGGTGTGCACCACCCTCCATAGTTTATACCTGCGTCAACTCTTCAGTTAATAAACATTTACTGAGCCCCATGTGTCCCAGGTGTAAAAGGTCCTTCATTTTCTTACGCTCTTTATTTGCATAATATTTCCTTTTAGACACACCGCCTTGGTCGCTGAAGTGGACAGCTATTATTTTTCTCCTGCCCAGCCTCTTGGAAACAGCACCTCAGTCTTCTTCAGGGGCACCATCCCACCCCGCCCTGTCCCTGTCATCACACAGGCTGACCTCATTCCCTTGGCCAACAACTGTGGCCCGGCCCATCAGTGCCTCCCACCTCCACTGGACCCTGCCCCAGCCAAATTCATTGTCCACGCAGCCACAGCAGGGATTTTTCTTTTCCTTTTTTTTTGAGACAAAGTCTCACTCTCTCGCCCAGGCTGGAGTGCAATGGCACAATCTCAACTCACTGCAACTTCCACCTCCTGGGCTCAAGCGATTCTCCTGCCTCAGCCTCCCGAGTAACTGGTATTACAGGCGCCCACCGCTAAGCCCAGCTAATTTTTGTATTTTTAGTAGAGACAGGGTTTCACTATGTTGGCCAGGCTGGTCTCAAACTCCTGACCTCAGGTGATCCACCCGCCTGAGTCTCCCGAAGTGCTGGGATTACAGGCGTGAGCCACCACATCTGGCCGGGATTTTCTTAAAACATAAAACCAGATTCCATCATTCCTCTGCTTAAAATCCCTCAGAGATTCTCGTATCAAACTCTAAGCTCTTCACCAGGGCCCGCAGGGCCTTGTATGACCTGCATAGAAGTCTCAACTGAAATGTGACTTGCTCAGAAGGACCCTTTGTAACCACACTATGGAGACCTTTGTCTATCTCAGCACCCTGCTTCTTTGGTTTGTTTGTTTTGTTTTGTTTTTGAGACAGGATCTTGCTGTGTTGTCCAGGCTGAAGTGCAATGGCAAGAACAGGGCTCACTGTGGCCATGACTTCCTGGTCTCAAGCGGACCTCCCATCTCAGCCTCCAAAGTGCTGGGATTACAGGCATGAGCCACTGCACCCAGCCACTCTGTTTCTATTCTTTGGAGCATTTATCACATTTTGTCAGTTTAGCTTCCCCCTCACTATGGAGAGGGTGAGGGAGGGCAGGGACAGCCCTCTCCCCCTCACTTCTTATTCCCAGCACATGGCACGTGGTAGGTGCTCAATCCATCTTTGAAGAAGGCTGGGATAATGACCTTGGGGTGGGGGAGGCCAAGCAGGGATGTGCTGGGCTAGTGCAGTAGCCCAGGACAGAGATGGAGAAGGTCTGTGCTTAGGGGCTGTGAAGCCAATAGACATAACTGGACGGAGGGTGTGTCTTATCCATCTGGGCTACTCTGACAGAATACCATAGACTGGGCGGCTTGTCCACAGCAGGCACTTTCTTATAGTTCTGGAGGCTGGGAAGTCCAAGATCAAGGTGCCAGCAGATTCCATGTCTGGTGAGGGCCACTTTCTCATAGACAGTGACTTCTCGCTGAGTCCGCACATGGTACAAGGGGCAAGGAATGTCTCTGGGAACTCTTTTATAAGGGCACTGATCCCATTCGCACGGGCTTCATACTCATGACCTAATCACCTCCCAAATGCCCCATCTCCTAACACCATTACGTGGTGGGCAGTGGGGTCGAATTTAAACATGGATTTTAGGGTGATACAAACATTCAGACCATAGCAGAGAGGATGTATTTTGGAGGCAGAGAAAACAGAATGGAAACTGCCTTTGCAAAAATCATAGCTGAGAAAATTACGACAGTGAAAGATACCAGACCTAAGTGACCCCATCTTGCTTCTAACCTCGAAACTGTCCTTGTTCATTCCTGGGCATAGGCCGAACTCGCTTTGGGAAGGAATTTAGTGTATGGTTTATAAAATAGGCCCTCCCAAAAGGCTAAACTGTTCTTGTAAAACAAATGAAAGGCTACCAGCCACCAAGTCAAGATGAGAGGGGCTGGAATTCCCAATATTACCAGCCATTATTCCGGAAGTTCTAAGATTTGCAACTTCCCCAATTACTCTTGAAGGTAACATCACTATTGTGAACCTACGATCGGCCTTTGGAGGTATCTTTTTAGGATTTTGCATTTCTGTCAACTAAATGGCCCCACCTGGACCTGCCGACCAATTCTGTGGCTCCCACCCAGGAACTGACTCAGCAGAAGAGAACAGCTTCGATGCCCTGAGTTCATCCCCAAACCAACCAATCAGCACCCCCAATTCACTGGCCCCCTACCCACCAAATTCTCCTTAAAAACTCTGATCCCTGAGTTTTCAGAGAGACTGATTTGAATAATAATAAAACTTCAGTCTCCCACACAGCCGGCTCTGTGTGGATTACTCTTTTTTTTTTTTTTTTTTTTTTTTTTTTTTT
>NC_045437.1:117782959-117797606 GCF_002776525.5 Piliocolobus tephrosceles | reverse complement strand
GCTCTGCCACCCAGGCTGGAGTGCAGTGGCCGGATCTCAGCTCACTGCAAGCTCCGCCTCCCGGGTTTACGCCATTCTCCTGCCTCAGCCTCTCGAGTAGCTGGGACGACAGGCGCCCGCCACCTCGCCCAGCTAGTTTTTTGTATTTTTAGTAGAGACGGGGTTTCACCGTGTTAGCCAGGATGGTCTCCATCTACTGACCTTGTAATCCACCCGTCTCGGCCTTCCAAAGTGCTGGGATTACAGGCTTGAGCCACCGCGCCTGGCAGATTACTCTTTCTCAATTGCAATTCCCCTGTCTTGATAAATCAGCTCTGTCTAGCCAGCAGGCAAGGCGAACCCCTTGGGCGGTTACAGAATGTGCTGGCAGGCTGAATGGTGCGGTAGGGGGAGAAGGACGAACCCTACCTTTCCCACTTGAGCACCTGTGTGGGACGGTGGTGCCAGGGCACTTGGGACGGTGGGAGGGCAGGCGTTACAGGAAAACCCACACATTATGTTTGGGATACATTCATGGTGGGATGTCCGTGAGACATTTAAGGGAGGGGTTGTGTAGGCAGCTAGACTATGAGTCTGGAGTCAGAGGGAAGGTCTAGATTCAAGACCTAAGTATGGGGCTCAACAGCACATTGATGGTGATGAAAATCACAAATGGTGTGAGATCCATTGGAGAGAGCACGTGTGGAGAGAGGACGGGAGCTCGGGCCTTTAAGGATGTCCAAGATTCTGAGATCACATAGAGAAAGAGCAGTCAGCAAAGGATACTGAACAGAAGAGGCCAGTGCAGGCCCTGAGCTGAGGAAAGAGTTTCTCAAGGAGAGAGAAGTCAACAGTGAAGACACTGCTGAAAGATGTGCTGTGATAGGAATGGAGACGTGGCCTTTGGATTCACAAAAGGAAGGTCCTGGGAGCTTGACAAGAGCTATTGCAGGGCCAGGCTCTGTGGCTCATGCTTGTAATCCCAGGACTTTGGGAAGCCAAGGAGGATCACTTGAGGCCAGGAGTTTGAGACCAGCCTGGGCAATATAGTGAGAACCCATCTCTACAGAAAAAAAAAAAAAAAAAACATTAGGCCAGGCACAGTGGCTCACGCCTGTAGTACCAGCACTTTGGGAAGCCTAGGCAGATGGATCACCTGAGGTCACGAGTTCGAGACCATGCTGGCCAACATGGTGAAACCCCATCTCTACTAAAAAGTACTAAAATATTAGGCAGGCATGGTGGCACACGCCTATAATCCCAGCTTCTGGGGACGTTGAGGCAGGAGAATCGCTTGAACCTGGGAGGTGGAGGTTGCAGTGAGTCAAGATTGCACCACTGCACTCCAGCCTGGGAGACAGAGCAAGACTCTGTCTCAAAATATAAAATAAAATAATAAAAAATTAGCTAGGTGTGGTAGTTCACTCCTGTGGTCCCAGCTACTCACGAAGCTGAGGTGGGAGCATCACTTGAGCCCAGGAGTTTGAGGCTGCAGTGAGCTGTGATCACACCACTGTACTTCAGCCTAGGTGACCAAGCGAGATCCTGTCTCAAAAAAGAAATGAATAAAATGAAATAATGAATAAATAAAAGCCATCCCCCATTTTCCAAAGCCCTCCTCAAGAGCAATGCTGAATCACAACTAAGAACCATTGCTCTAGCACAAATGTCAACAAACTTGTTCTGTAAGAGACAGATGGTAAAGTTTTTCAGCTTTGCAAGCCATGTGATTTACTGGCACAACTATGCAATTCCATCATTGTAGTTTGATAGCAACCATGGACAATTCCTAAGCAAATGAGTGGGACTGTGTTCCAATAAAACTTTATTTAAAAACACAATTGGTGGGCCAGATTTGGCCCATGAGCTACAGTTTGCCGGCCCTTGCCCTAGCATGTGTGCTGATGAGGATCACCTAAAGAAGAAGGCATTGGTGATGTGGAAGGGAGGGAAAACCAAACAAGTGAGGCTTCCAAGAAAGCAGGAGGGGATCCAGGGCCCAAAAGCTGTGGTGGCTGTGGTGGGGAGAAGGACATTTGCTGCTGTATGGCAGGCAGAAAGAAGATGCAGGAAGGAGGTAGGTTTGGTGGTGGGCATATGCAGCTTGCCCCTGGAGACCTTCTATTTTTCCGTGATAAGGGAGTGGAAGCCTCAGCTGAGAGTGAGGAAGAAGAAGGGGTACTGAGAATATACAGACAAGGGAAAACCATCCTCTAGAGAACCACGGTAAGAGTGCAGGGTGATGAGAGACCATTTGGGAATCATAAAACTGAATGGAAAGTGAACTCAGTCAGCTTGGCAGTGGTATTTATGTCTCCTCCCCTCCCAAATTCATATGCTGAAGCCCGAATTCCCAGTATGATGATCCTGGGACTTGGGGCCTTTGAAAGGCAATTAAGTCCTGGTGGAGCCCTTGTGATGGAATTAGTGCCCTTAGAAGAAGAGATATGGGAGCTCTCTCGCTCTCTCTCTCTCTCGCTGTCTCTCTCTCTCGCTGTCTCTCTCTCTCTCACTCTCCCCCCCGCCCCCTCACCCCCGCATCCCTCTCCCTCTTCCTCCTGTCCCCAACATGGTGTGAAGACACAGCAAGAAGGTGGCCATCTGCAAGCCAGGGAGAGAGCCCTCCCCAGGAACCAAGTCACCAGCACATTGACCTTGGACTTCCAGCCTCCAGAGCTATAGGAAATAACCATCTGCTGTTTAAGCCCTGAGTCGGTGGGATTTTGTGACAGTAGCTGAGCTGTGACAAGTGGGATTTTACTCAGCAACACTCAGCTGCTCCAGAGTGCCCTGGAAAGGGGAAAGGGTGGGTTTATCCAGGGTCAGGACTTTGCAGGCAAGCAAGAGGGAAGAAGCGGGGCACAGCAGGGGGCAGGAGGAAGTGACAAGGCGTGGATGGCAGACCACAGGCCCTGAGCTAGGGAAGGTGGGAAATGGTGGCTGCCGGGCAGGATGGATGGTGAGAAGAAGATGGGGCCAGTTGGCTGGAGGTCGAGGACCAGGGACCGGACATCGAGGAATACTGAGCAAGTGGCCTGGAGGGGTGAGAAGTGGTGGCCGAGAGCTGGGACCTAGACTTGACACATCAAAGTTGAGGCCCCTTCTGAGAATGGCGGAGAATGGTGCGATGGGGGCAAGTGGCTGAGCGGGAGGAGCAGGTGGCTGCAGGTGAGGAAGGGGTGAAGCTGTGAGGCCTGGGGACTTGTCTGGGTCACTCCCATGTGGATTAAAGTCCCCCCAACCTCCCAGTGAACTCAAGTCTTCTGTAAATACAGGGGCGGGTCAGGGGCACAAAGTGTCCTAGGGGCCGGCGGATGGCACCAGTGACTCGGGAGAGAGCAGCACAGTCTGCGGCTCCCAAAGGAGAGGAAGGAGCCAGGAATCCATATATCCGCTCCAGCTCCCAGGGCCCCAGTGTGGGGAAACTTCTACCTGAGATACCCAGGGCACTGTGTCCAGGACATAGCCCATTTTAGGCGGGGGAGGAGATGGAGATGCTGCTCAGAGGAGTGGGGCATGAAGGCCTGCTGAACTCAGAGGGGACAGGACGCACAGGGAGGGGAGCGTGGGCTGGGAGTGGGGTGAGCACCTGAGAGCAAATGTGCGTGAGCTGAGGGTGTGGGAACGTGCATGCGTATGCAAGTGACTGCAGGTGTGTACGTGAGTGTGGGGGTGTGAGTAACCGTGTTAGTGTATGAATGTAGATGTGTGAGAGTGTGAGGGTGAATGTGTGTGTGAATGTGTGGGTGGGTGAGTGTCAGTGTGGATGAGTGAGTGTGTGGTGTGGGTGTGTCTGTGAGAGAGAGAGAGAGACAGGAGAGAGAGAGAGAGAAAGACAGAGAGACAGAGATGGATAGAATGGGGTTGGCTAGCAGGTGGTACAGGGCAGTGCGGGGTGAAATCCAGAAGCTGCTGGAAGGCCTTGAAGGCTGACAGGTGAGCTGGGGTAGTCGGGGGCCTCAGGGAGGGCTGTCACCGCCTCTCCTCCTGTGTACTCCTGAGGCCTCCCCAGCTGAGTGGCGGCTCTGGGGCAGCTGCTCCTCCTCAGAGTTCCTTTCATCCACGTTATTGGCATTTTCTGGATTGCTGCTGTAGGTTTTCCTCATTAATTTTAAGAATTGCAGCCAGGTGCAATGGCTCACGCCTGTAGTCCCACCTCCTCAGGAGGCTGAGGTGGGAGGATCCCCTGAGCCCAGGAGGTCAAGGCCACAGTGAGCCATGGTCGCAATCACCGCACTCCAGCCTGTACGACAGAATGATATCCTGTCTCAACAACAACAAAAAAAGACTTGCATGGTATTCCATGGATTGTCTACTGCATTATTTATTCAGCATTCCCCTATTAATATAACACACATTCTCATGGTATGCAGAAATGATCAATTGCCAACATCACTGTCACACAAGTCCCGAAGCCATCTTTTGGCTCATCCCACAATTGCTTCTACAGGATAAATTCCTTGAATGGGAATTGTTAGGTTAAAAACTCTGCAAAGATCTAAGATGATAAACCTATGCTGCCAAAATGCTCTCCCAAGGGCTGAGGCAATTTACAAGTAAGCCAGCAATGTGAGAATATCCACTTCTCTTCCATCTCACCAATTCTGGGTATTATTTATTTTTCATCTCTGATCAGTTAGATACTTTAGACATATGGCATCTCATTGTTCTTGCAAAATACTGTTATTTGATTATTAGCAAGCATATACATTTTATTATTTGAGTATTGTCTATCTTCCTGTGAATTGCCTTTCCTTGTCTTTTGCTGATTTTGAAGCAAAGTGTTCCTGGTTTGTAAGAGTGCTAATAAAAACGAAAATCCTTTGTTAGCAATACGTGTTAAAAATATTCCTCCCAGTTTATTATTTGACTTTCTCTTCCAATGGGGAAATTGTGCATTTTCCTATTCCCCAAATCCTATTATTCTTTATATTTAAATCACATAAACATCCTAAGGTAATTACTGAGAATTTATATCTTTCAAATATTAAATTTTCCCCTCCAGATACATAATAGCTATCTCCGTTTTTTTTCAAGTTTTCTTTTTTATTCCTTATAAACTTTTATTGTTTTCTATGTTAGCTACTTCCCGTGTTGCAGGAGGCTGACTACATGAAGATTTCTCCTTCATGGTGGGCAGGGCACTAACTCGGTTAAATCAGTCCTCCCACTTAGAACAACAAGAGAACCTGGACAATTTTTTCTTTTTCTTTTCTTTTTTTTTTTTGAGGCAGAGTCTTGCTCTGTCACCCAGGCTGGAGTGCAGTGGCGCAATCTCGGCTCACTGCAAGCTCCGCCTCCCAGATTCAAGCAATTCTGCCTCAGCCTCCTGAGTAGCTGGGATTATAGGCGTCCACCACCACATCTGGCTAATTTTTGTATGTTTAGTAGAGAGGAGGTATCACCATGTTGGCCAGGCTGCTCTTGAACTCCTGACCTCAAGTGATCTGCCTTGGCCGCCCAGGGTGCTGGGATTACAGCGTGAGCCACCATGCCCAGTCCTTGGATGAAATATTTTTTAATCTAGGTGAAGGCATTGTGAAGTACCCAAGCAGACAGGCCTTCCGGGGCCAGTGTTTGAGGCTGCCTTTCACTGAGAGCAGCTGCCTGTTCAGGAACAGCAATGCAGCAGCAGTAGCAGTGGCAAGGCTGAGACAAGCAGAGCTTCCATGGTCTCCTGAGACCAAAATGCAGACTTCAGGGCTGGCCACAGGCTGAGGGGAACACGTGAACACCCCGGGTTTTCCGTTGAGATCCCTCCCAAAGGGAAATTCTCTAGAAATAAGGGGAAATCAGAAATAGGTCAGACTGGCCGGGCACAGTGGCTCACAGCAGTAATCCCAACACTTCGGGAGGTCGAGGCAGGTGGATCACTTAAGGTCAGGAGTTTGTGACCAGCCTGGCCAACATGGTGAAACCTCGTCTCTAGTAAAAATACAAAACAATTAACTGGATGTGGTGCATGCACCTGTAATCTCAGCTACTCAGGAGGCTGAGGCAGGAGAATCATTTGAACCCAGGAGGCAGAGGTTGCAGTGAGCCGAGATCATACCACTGCACTCCAGCCTGGGTGACGGAGCAAGACTCTGTCTAAAAAAAAAAGAAATAGGTCAATCTTTAAAATGATGAAAGCCCACTGGCTCATAAATATTTTCTAATTTTCTTTCAACTCTCCTTCCTTTCCGATTCATGATCTAATCTGTAATCTAATCTTTAATCTAATACATGTATTGCATACCTTTTTATATGTTGTATTTCCATTTTTATTCAGTTTCTATTTCCATTTTTATTTAGTTCCAAATATTGATATTTTCTTTTTTCCACTGAGTTCTTCTTTGACCCAGATTATTTAGAATTGCATTGCTTAATTTCTAAGTAGTTGGGGATTTTCTAATTATCTTTTGGCTGTTGGTTTCTAACATAATTCTACAATGTTTGGATAACATACTCTGTATTAGTTGGATCTTTTGAAATTTGTTTTTCCCCTGGCACATGGTAAATCTTCACAAATGCTCTGCGTGTACTTGAGAACAATGGATATTTTGACATTGTGGAGTGTGGTGTTTGAAATACGTTAATTAGGTCAAGTTTGTTTATCATGTGGTTGAAATCTATTTTTTTTAATTTGTCGTCTGCTTCAGTTGTGTTAAAAGGCTTGCTCTGTGACTGTGGATTGAATATGTCTCCTTTAGTTCTGTTGACTTTTACTTTATATATTTTGGAGTTAGGGCATTAAGAGCATAAACACTTAGAATTGTTATAGCTTCATAGTACACTACAATTTTTATCCTTATGAAATGTCTCTATCCTTAGTAATGTTTGGCTTAAAATCTACTTTTCGGGGTCCCTTCTGGCTCATCCTTCTCTAAGCAGCCATCACAGGTGGGGTCGGGATCAGCCCTCACCTCCTCCACCTCCACACCCTTTCTCACCATGGCATCCTCCCCTGCAGCTTTTTTTTTTTTTTCTGAGACGGAGTCTTGCTCTGTCACCCAGGCTGGAGTGCAGTGGCACAATCTCAGTTCACTGCAACCTCCACCTCCCTGGTTCAAGCAATTCTCCTGCCTCAGCCTCCGAGTAGCTGGGACTACAGATGCGCACCACCACACCCGGCTAATTTTTGTTTGTTTGTTTGTTTGTTTGTTTTTTAGTAGAGACGGGGTTTCACCATATTGGTCAGGCTGGTCTTGAACTCCTGACCTCGTGATCCGCCTGCCTTGGCCTCCCAAAGTGCTGGGATTACAGGTGTGAGCCACCGCGCCCAGTCCCTTGCAGCTTTAATAACCCAGGTGACTCCAGAATCCATTTCTTCCTTGGGCCACTCTCCAGAGCACTGTACCCTGTAGCCACTGGACAGCTCCTCCAAGCCACCACCTAGGAACTGCAAACCAACACTCATTTCTAGCACTTCCCCCCATCAATCAATTACTCAATCTGTCAATCAATCAAATAACAACACCCTGGTCCTCATCTTACATTCTCTCCAGCTGAGAAGTCCTGGTTTGTGGAGTCATGTCAGACCTTGTCTCTCCCTAAACCCCCCCACTCAACCCATCAACCAAGTGCCACTGGTTTTACCTCCTAATTATATCTGGGGTGTGCTCTCCACTGCCCACCAGAATCCTTGTCCACAAGGCCTCCATCTCCCCTTAGGAGGGCTGCAGCAGCCCCTAACAGATCTCCCTGTTCCCATGCTGCTTTAAGCTGTCTCATGCAGAGGCTGGAGTCCTCCTGCCACTAGGATTCTCACCCTGTCACCTCCAGCTCAGAACCCTCCAATAAAAATAACAGCAACAACAATAACACATCGGCCGGGTGTGGTGGCTCACGCCTGTAATCCCAGCACTTTGGGAGGCTGAGATGGGTGGGTCACCTGAGGTCAGGAGTTCGAGACCAGCCTGGCCAACATTGTGAAACCTCGTCTCTACTAAAAATACAAAATTAGCCCTGCATGGTGGTGCACGTCTGTAGTCCCAGCTACTCGGGAGGCTGAGGCAGGAGAATTACCGAACCCAAGAGGTGGAGGTTGCAGTGAGCCAAGATCGCACCACTGCACTCCAGCCTGGGCAACAGAGGAGACTCTGCCTCAAAAACAAACAAACAAAAAAAAAAACCAGTAACAAATCTGCCAGCCCTCACTGAGCACTGCCAAGAACCTGCCCCATTCCAGGCATGTTACTTGTGCAGATTCATATAATCGTTACGGAAGCCCTATGAAGGGGCCTCTGTTACCCCCCCCCCCGCCATTACCCGAGCGAGAAAGCAGGCACAGAGAGCTTAAGCAACTTGCCCAAGGTCACCCAGCTGACCAAGGTAAAAACAGGACTGAAACCCAGGCAGCCTAGAGCCAGAGATCACCCCCCTAACCACGCATCACCCCGATGTGCCAAGGAGATAAATGAATCTCCTCACTGAGGCTGAGAAGGCCTTTTGAAATCAGGCCTGCCACCCTCCCAGCCATTCTTCCACAACTGCCTCCTCCCATCCGACGTCTCCGGCTTTCACACTCACCAGACTTCCTCCCTGCCGAGGGCCTTTGCACATGCTACGTGCTCTAGGAAAACTCGCCCCATTCCCTGCTCATAACTTCCAATCAGCCTTCTCCCCCAGGGGCCTTGGCTGCCTGGGCCACCGGGCAGTCCCTTGGGCATACGCTCTCATGCACCCTGAATTTCTCCTCCACCGGTTTCTAACAAAGGCTGTATTAATACATCTGTGCAGGTGTGTGAATACGGTCCCTGATGGACTGTGAATGTGGCCAGAGCAGCCATCGTGTCTAGCTTCGTCCAATGTGGCCTCCTGTGCCTATCCCAGTGGCACTCAAACAATGCTTGTGGAATGGATGGGTGAATAAAGAAATGAATGCATCCCCGCAGATGGGAGGCTGCAAAGTCCTGGGGTCAGGCTCTCTGCCTTCCTCGCCTTTGTTCCTTTGTTCGCTGACCGCCAGAGGGCGCCAAAACCCGGGAAATCGCCTGCCTGATGCGCGGCACAGCCGCGTGGACTCCAGGGGCGGGTTTCCCAGCAAGGCGAAAGGGCCGAGCGCCCAGTGGGTGGGCGCCGTGGCCTCCCTGAAAAGCACGGTGGGCAAATAGAGACTAAGGCCTAGTTTGACTGCTTCCCCGGCAGTTTCTCAGCTGTGACCAGCAGACACCCTGCCCCTCAGGGGGATGGCAGAAATCCTTGCTGCCCCCGTAGGAACTGAGCCCAAGGGCCTGGGGTAGGAAGGGATGTGTCTGCACAGCAAACATTCGTGGATGGAGCCAGCCTGAAAGGGGGCTTCTAAGTGGGAAAGAAAAACAAATACTGGTCCCTTACTCTCCCATGCCTTCAATCCTGGCAACTCCCATAGGTAGGTAGGCATTGCTGTTCTCCATGTCTGCAGATGGGGAAACTGAGGCACAGCTGTACCCAGTGGAGCGTGGTGATGCCTTCCCACCCCTTGCCTGCCTACTGGCCACCCCTGCATCTAGCTGCCTCCACGTCAGTGGTTCTCACAGTGCAGTCCCTGGAGCAGCAGCAACACCTGTCCACCCAGACCTCCCGATTTAGAGACTCTGGGGTTGAGCCCAGCAACCTGTGGCTAAAAGCGCTCCAGAACATTCTGATGTGCAGTCAAGTATGAGAACCTCTGGTCTGCACCAGCCCTTTCTCGGGCCTGCGCAACACACCTGTGAGGACAGTGAGGCAGGACCCCGAGGGAGGGCAGTGAGAGGTCACGCTTCTCCATGGGAGAGGTGAGGCCAGTGCCCCAGGCTGACCAGAGCCCCCTGCGTGGGCAGGGCCCACCAGGTGGAAAAGCCCCAGAAGATATCTTGCAGCTTCTGTACCCACTCAAAGCCCAACAGACAGCCCAAGGGCTGCAGAGGGTTGGCAAGCACGGGCCATGCAGGTTCCCAGGACCCTCCCCTGCCTCCTTCAGGGTGGGCCTGGACAGCTGCCATCCCAACTGGTCCCCAGCCATTCCTCTGCATCCTAACATTGGAGAACTGCAGGCTCTGGAAGTTTTGGACCAGCCAGTCCCAGGTGTGAATTCTAACACATCTGTGACCCAATATAAATCCTGTCCCTCCTTTGATCCTTGGACTGCTCCCGAATAGAAGATGGTCATATGGAAAAAAAAAGGGAGAGAGAGAGAGAGAGCGTGGTTTAGAGAATCGGAGGTGGCTTGGGACATTCAGAGCAGGAAATGGGGCTTACCGGGTGGGACCAGCAGCAGATCACAAGCAATGAATGCCATCCTCAGAGCACGGAATTTGTCCCTGGGGCAAAAGCATTATCCCAGGTGGGCAAGATAATCAGATTTGCATGTTCCAACGTTACACCTGAGGGTCTGAGCTGATGAGGAGGCTGTCCCTGGTGGGCTCCTGGCATCAGCTCTGAGCCAGACCACCTGGGTCCAAATTCCTACCCTGCCCCATCCCCACGGCTGCAGGACTTTGTACAACAGACATAACCTGCCAGTGCCTCAGTGGCCTCATCTGTCAAAGGAAGATAAGACGAGTAGTGTTTACGAGCACCAGATGAGAGACCTCATGTAAAGTCCATGGCGGAAGGACCCCATCTGTGACAGCCGTTATTGTCAGTCAGTGATATTGGCCCCAATGGGTGGGAGCCAGCTGAGGAGAGCAGTCCGTAAGGCCCTCTATAGGCAGCCCTAGGAACAGCATGGCCCCGTGGGCACAGTGTAATAGGATTCCCTCCACTCCTGGGTGCCCCAGGGAGGGAACTGATGCCCGGATTGGACACTAGCCCCCTCCTCCTCCCGAGGCCTTGGGCCTGGCCCTGCACACATGACCCAGCTTCCTGTTTGTGATGCCAGCGCTGGAGGGAGGAAATTCAGTGCCCCCGCCCCGGGGCTGGAGGGCAGGAATGTGGACGTGTTGACGTCAAAGCGTGTCCTAGTTCTGGGGAAGTGGGATGGGAAGGGCTTCCTGCTGAGCCGCCTTTGATTCCAGGTCTGAGCTGGGAGAGTGACCCTGGACAGCCGGCCCAGAGGTAGTTCGGACACCCAAAGCTTTCTCTGATGGCCATGATGGGCGCCAAGCCCAGGGTCCTTCCCCAACATAGCTGTGTGGCCTTGGGCAAATCACCACGCCCCTCCAAATCCCCCACCTGTAAAGCGGGATTAAAAATGTGTATCTCACAGTATCAGCCACTCATCACATGCATAGTAAGCTCCTACTGTGTGCTTCATCCTAGGGATGAAACCTGCCCTGGCTGTGGTGGGCTCTGGCCAGCATCCCCCAGGCTGGTGGACCAGGGAGTGAGAGGGGCCGGGAGGAGAGGACACTCATAGACAGAGGCACAAAGCATGTCCGGAGGTGGCCACGAGGAGGTTTCCCAGCACTAGGGCTGTGACTCAGGCTGAAGCCTGAGCCCAGGCACTTCCTGGCTGGTGACTCAGTTTCCCCAATTCTACAGCAGCATCACACAACACCTTCTCAGCATGGAAGAGGCGTTGCTGCATGGCCAGTATGTGTCTGTGGGGTCCTTCAAAATCTGATTTGTCAAGCAGTTAGAGGGTGCTCCGGGTTTTGTGTACGTGTTTTCTCTCTCAGGTAAGCCTGAAAAGATCAGGACTACGACTCCCATTCTACAGAGGGACAACCTGAGGCTCAGAGAGGCAAAGGCATTTCAAGATCCTTTAACAGAGGCTCCAGATCACTGTGCTAGAAAGTGGCAGGGTGGGGAAAGAGCGCTGGGCTTTCTGACTTCAGCAACACGTTCTCCAGTAACCAGACTTCCGAGCAGTGGCAGACAGGGCCCTCAGCCTGGCAAGCACACCATGGGACCTGTCCCACAGAGGGCCCCCCAGCCCGCTCTGCCAACCTCACCCGCAGATCCCCGAACTTGATGGGGTTGACATAGGCCGTGGAGACCTGTGCAAATGTCTGTCTTCCCTTCTCCAGTCGACCCCTTGCATCCCCCAGAGAACCAGGCCAGGGCCTGGAGTCACACTGTCCTCTGCCCAGCACTCCCGGGAAGGCAGAAGGTGAGACACAGGAGAGAATGCAAGGCAAGAGTAGGCATTTATTTGGCACGTTCTAGGTGGGCTGTGCTGCTCGATGAGATTTTAGGTACATTATCATCTTCAAGAAGATTCTAGAGGTAATGAAACTGGCATCCAAGAGGGGAGGTGACCTCTCCAGGGTGTCCATCCTGTGCACCTCAGTTTCCCCAACTGTGACATTGGATGAGGGAGCTCATGCTCAGGGAGGCTGGGAGGAGTCCTGAGGAGGGCTCAGAGCAAGGCCTTGAGACAGCATAGTCCCTGCAAGGGAGTGACCGCTAGGGGCCTTCCTGGGAGCCCTCAGCCCCAGCCCCCCGCCCTCCCTGCCCACCCTCCTGTTCACACTCTTCCTTTCTCTAGAGCACAGTTCAGCCCTTTGGGGCTCTGCACTTTGGGACCAGAGAGACCTGAGTTAGAATCCAGACTTGCCACTCACTGGTTATGCAACCTGGGCTGAGCGGTTCTTTTTCTCTGAGTCTCAGTTTCCTCATCCGTCTGCATAAATAAATGAGGATAATACCAGCCGCATTACAAGGGGTCTGGAGATTAGGACATCATATCTTTCACTAGAAAGTACCTGGTACTAGTACCTGGTACGCTGTCTGACGCAGAGGACTATTTAATAAAGCGGAGCTGTTGTTGTTGTTGTCACTGTCATTGCTGGCCTGTATTTATGAATGTCCAGGCGGCCGGCGGGCCTTGGTGGGACTGTACGGCCATTTCCCTGATGCCCAACAGGTGGCGCTAGAGACCCCTTGTTGGCTCCCAAGACAGCGCTAAGAATGAAGTCTTCACACCATCGGGAAGAAGCCAGACTTAGGCGCCGGGATGGTTTCCAGCTCTGTTAATTCCCTGGGCAGATGCTTCCTGAACACCCCAACAATGTTCCCAGGTCCACTACTGGGGCTGCAGGCCTGGGGCTCCTCCCCACCAGCCACCCCGCCCTGCCCCTACAGGCCTCCACTGCCTTTCTCTCCCTCCCTTTATCTCTCCTGCTTCCTCCCTCCCTTCCTCTCTTCCTTCCTCCTTACAAATAGGCATTGTGCACCTACTGTGTGCTGGGCTGGGCACGATGAACTGGGGGTGCCCAGGGAATAAGACCTTTGAAAGGCTGTGCCCTTTGGAACCTCCAGACTACGTGAGGACACAGAAATAAACAAGAGAAAGGAAAAAAAAAAAAAAACAAAGATGCTTTCAGATCCTGGCAAGCATTGGGAGAAAACACAACAGGATAGTGGGATAGAGGGACGGAGAAGATGGGGTGAGGAGAAGGCGGAAGGGGGTCAGAGGGAAGGGCCAGTGCGGAGGGGGCCACTGGAGCAAGGACCCTCGGACATGCAGCCCAGCATATCATGGAGAAGAGACAAGAGGAAGCAGTCGGGTGGGGGCAGATGCCGCCAGAATCAGAAGCGGGTCTGCGAGGTACAGACTAAAGGGCTGGTCAACTGCTGTAGCAACCACAGCCACCACTAATGCTTTACCAAGCACCTACTAGGTGCCAGGCACTGGCATTGTCCCATTTTATTGGCGGGGAAACTGCGGAAGGGACTGCAGCCAAAACAGAGTTTCCAGGGGCCCTGGAAGTCCCCAGGGCCACTGGTGGAAGAAGGAAGAGAGAATGCTCAGTGACAGTGGGCATGTATTTGGCATGTCCTAGGTAGGCTGGGCTGCTTTATGCTATTTTAGGTACATTGTCACCATCAGGAGGATTCTAGAGTTCATGAAACTGGCTTCCAAGAGGGGAGGTGACCTGCCCAAGGTCACAGTTGGGGAGTGGCAACCCTGAGACTTGAACCCAGGTCTTCCCCATTTGGGCAGATGGCCCCCTGTGTCCAGAAGCCTCAGAGCCCTCTGGAAGGCTATCTTCCTTGGACCTCACAAATTTTCTGACCACAGTTTGCCCCTGAGCCCACCTGTCAGCAAATCCACTCCACATCCTTCAGGGATCCTGCTCTATTCCACCTCCAACACTCCCACCAATCCCCGTCTCTCCCTGGATGGCTGGATCCTATTTCCTCCTTTCATGACACTCTGACCATCCAAAGTTATCAGACCTACTTGTGTACATTCATCTCCCCCACCAGACTATACCCTGACCCCAGTGGGTCTCCCCAGCCTCCTGCCTCAACCCCCCAACCTTGCACCCTACCCTTCACCACATGGACATGCTTACATCTTCCTGAACAAGCACACCACTCATGAGAGCAGGCACAGACCCATCTTCATCCCCCTCTCCCCACAGCTGAGCACAGTGTATGCATGGAGAAGGGGCTCAGTGAAGATGGATGGATGGATGGATGGATGGATGGATGGATGGATGGATGGACAAATAGATGAATGGATGGGTGGATGGATAGAAGTCAAATGGATGGATAATGATGGTGGACAAATGGATGAATGATGGATGGGTGGAAGGATGATTGGATGGGTGGATGGGTGGATGGATGGATGGATGGATGGATGGATGGATGGATGGAATGGATGGATAGGATGGATAGACAGGATGGATGAATGGATAGATGGATGGATGGATGGATGGATGGGTGGATGGATGCATGGATTGGATGGATGGATGAATAGATGGATGGATACATGGATAGATGGATGGATGGATGGGTGAGTGGATGGATGGATGGATAAATGGAATGGATGGAT
>NC_045437.1:117751054-117782949 GCF_002776525.5 Piliocolobus tephrosceles | reverse complement strand
ATGCATGCATGGACGGATGGATGTTTGAAAGACTACTTGACCTAAGCCTATGTTTGCTTCTTGACCCACAGGAAGGAGGTCAGAATGAAAGATGGCAGCAGTGACCCAGGTAAATAAGTCCTCCAGTGTGGAGCTATGGTAGGAAAAGGGGGTTAGGTGTCAGTGCTGGGGATGGGCCACCAGCAAATTCTGGTAACATCTAATGTGCATGGAGCAATGATGAGTAAACCCCAAGACGTGACCTAGAGCATCTCTTGTAAAGAACAGAGAGAGGGTGTAGTCCCTGAAGCTGGGACCAGGGCAGCAAAGCACGTCAAGGCTCTGACTCAGCCAGGAGCCATGGGAGTTTGAGAAACTGGGTACAAACACCCACTCCATACATGAACACAGCCCTGTATAGGCACAAAGGACTCTCACTTGTGGTGCCATGACTAAGCTTCCAACCATGGTTCTTAAAGCCAGTGGGACTCTACTCATGGTGCAGATGGAGAAACAGATGCTTCCAGAGGGGAAGTGACTTGTCCAAGACCACTCAGCCAGAAAATGGCTCATAGTTGGCTCAGGTAGGAGTTGGTGGGGTCAAGTGGCTCTGGAGGGGGCAGAGGCTTGGGGTACTGGACTGTGAGGCCAGACTCAAGGGTCCTCAGGTGTAGACTCAGACCTGCTGCTCCAAGCTACGTCCTGAGTACCCTGAGTGCCCTTCCCCAAATTCAATCTGACCATGTCATGCTCTTTGTTGGAATCCTTAGGTGGCTCCCCAGTGGTGCAGGATCCTGTCCTAGACACTGGCTTGGCCTTCTGGCTCCTTCATCTCCTGCCCTGCAGACTTCTCCAACCTTGTGCCTCCACCTTCCACTCTCTGCACGCTGCCCTCCACCACCCTGACATGCTTATGTTTTCCTGAACAAACAGACCACATGTGCTTTCTAAGGCCCACACACATTTACACAGGCTGAGCCCTCTGTTGGAAACACCTTACCAACCTTCTTCACTCCAGTAATTACTACGATGTCTTCAAGATGTAGCTCTGGCCTCAACTGTCTCTGATCCACCCACTTACACGTAGGCGGGGCAAGGTAGTCCCACTCCTTTCTGCCCCAATTACATGCTGTGCTGAACTCTACCATCAAGACAATTACCATAGGTGATAATTAGCTGGTTACTAGTCTGCCTCCCCAAATGGACTGTGAATTCCAAGAGAATGAGCTTTGGGACTTATTCACCTCTGTATCTGTAACGCCTGGCACAGCAGCTAGTTATTATTTGCGGAAGGGAGGGAGGGAAGGCAGGGAGCACCTTACAATCTGTGAAGTGTTCTTTCATGCATCTTATTATTTTTAAACTTGAGGCAGCAAGGAAACATGCTGGGAAGGGTCCGCACCTCGTGAAAAGTTGTCCCATAGCAATCCTTTGTAAACCTGATGTCTGGAACTCAAAACATAGAGGAAAATGGGGCCAAGTGTTGGACTTTTGGAATACAGATATGCAGAGAAGCAACTTATGCTAGGGAAAGGACTCAAGCTTTGGAAGTACTGCAGTTTCAGAATGTTTCTAGCTGCACAAAAGGAAACCCAACTCCAAGCCTCCACCTGACTTAGATAACAAGGGAGCTTATTGGCTGGTGTGAGCAGAGCTGAATCTTCAGAGTGATGCAGGCTGTCAAGGAGCTGAGTAAAGCTTTCGAGGACCTCTGTCCTCTTCATAGGTTCCCAAGTCAGTGCTACCCTGAGCACATGGCACGTGCTTCTCATTCCTCTATTGGAGGGGACATATTCCAATATCCATCCAGGAGTCCATTGGGCAGTTTTTCTGATTGGACAGTCTTGGGTCACATGAGTACCCCTGAACCAATGCCTGTGGCCAAGGGAATGGGAGGCATTAACGGGTTCCAGCCCATCGGAGCCCTCCTTGGAGCTGAGGGGGCTCCCCTCCAAGCATGCTGGCTGTGATTGGGGGTGGGGGGTGGTAGGTACTTAGAAGGAGATCTGGGGATTTTTAGAAGGAATGGGTGCTGGGTCGGCAGCCAACAAGTGTCCCCATCTCCTGCGTTCAAACTTTAACCCTGCTCCTTCTGTCACCGTGGGCAAGTCTCTCCACCTCTCTAGGCCTCAGTTTCCCCACCTGTAAAATGGAAGAGTTGTGTTTCCATCACAGAGTGGTTGTGAAGACTCAGGGAGACAGAGTGTAAGAGCCTAGCCCAGTGGGAGGGGCCCAGGGGTGGGTGCCAGGGTCCCACCTTCCTGGTTCCTGAGGTTCTCAGGCGAGACCACATTTCTCCACAAGGGAGCAGTGGTCCAGCCTATGAGAAATGCCACATGAGAAATATTTCTTGTTGTTTGTGAGACAGGAGAGCACGTTTGTCCCAACGGGGCCAGCCAAGCCATTCAGAGGACAAGAAGGGCCTGTATCTCACCTGGCCTTGGAGTCCATCTTAGCAGCACTGGGCACATCCTCATGCTCAGTCCCTGATCCGTCCCAGACTTACTGGTGTCCCTTGGCACCTCAAGTGTTCTCTTCTGCAAAAGGGGCCTGCCTGGCCATGCGGCCAAGAGCACAAACTCTGGAGCCACATGGCCCAAGGTCACCTCCCGGCTGTGCAATTTGGGGGCAGTTAATTGACCTCTCTGTGCTTCTGTCCCCTCATCTGAAGAACAGGGACAATCATCATTCCTACCTCCCAGAGTTGTTACAAAACTTCAAGTAAGTCAAATCTTTATAAAGCATTTTATGAATGGCTAGCACAAAGCTAAAGCTATTGGACCCTGTTCAATGAACGCCAGAGCATTATTTTCCAAACTCAGTCAGTTCCAGAGCGCTTTGATGATTTTTGCTAAATCTGCAGAGCACTTGTTTTCAAACTTAATATTTGTTTTTAATTGGCTCACTGAACTAAATGTATCTTAAAAGGAAACGTTGCATCACCACCCTGAATGGAAAACTGTAATCATTTCCCATCAACACAAAAATGAATATAACAAGTGCTTACCATGTGCCAGGCACTCTGCTAAGCACATTAGAAATATTAACTCATTCATCCCCATGAAAACCTTATAAGATGGACACCACTGTATCTCGGTTATATAGAGGGGGAAACTGAGGCACGGGGCTCTTAAGTAACTTGCACGAGGTCACAGCTGGAATGCAGCAGCATTATGATTTGAAACAAGGCAGTCTGGCTCCAAGAAACAGATAGATAAATAAAACAAGGTCACCTCTTCTGTCTCAAGGTGGTTGCCTCCTGCAGGCTCTGTGCTAGGGCCCCTATCTGTTTGTCATGAAGGTAGATCAGCAAGTGGTAAAGAGGTGTTAAAGCCACAGTAGCACCAACCTGAGACTTTCTCCTTGAAGCAATCAGAGAATGGAAGGACAGCCAGAAAAAAACAAATTTTTCACTGCAGGATTTACTGATGCCCTTAATGCGAGTGTATATAAAATCGTCTTTCCTGGAGCCAGCAGTGTGCAGCCCGTATTTTGTGAAAGCCTAAAGCGAAGGGAGTGCCCAGCAGCACCACCAGCATTTGCATACCCCCATCCACACCCCCAGCCCGTGGCATTTTTTAGGTCAGGACATTGTTCAACGTCGAGATGGGCAAAGCCAAACACAGGGATTAAGAAAGACATTAAAGCCACTTAATAAGAATAGGTGAAACCTAAAATTAATCACCAGTAAAAGCAAATTAACTACCTGTAGAGCAGTAATATCATATCACTGTCATACAGAGAGGGGGGAAAAGAGCAAACTCATATAACCTCTTAACAACCTGAAGACTACGTTACCCTTGTTCTAAAGGCAATAGAACTAACTGTATTTAATAGATTTATTGTTCACCACGCCTGAAATGATTTTGTGGCTACTGTAGCTTTGAGCAAATGAGCAAATATCTTAATGTTGGAGAGTCAAGGTTTTCACCAAGGAAGCTATAGATACGGAATAGCGGAGATAAGAAAGAAGCCTGTGGTGTTGGACTGGAATTTGAGGTAAAAGCATGAGCTCATGACTTAAATACACCCAAACATATTCTGTCTGCTGCAAGGGCCTGAGCCCAGTGTCAACAAGCCCACCTACCACCCCAATCTTGGTTTCTTTTCTTTTTTTTTTTTTTTTATTTAGACAGAGCCTCACCCAGGCTGGAGCGCAGTGCAGCGGTGCAATCTCAGCTCACCGCAACCTCTACCTCCCCCAGGTTCAAGCGATTCTCCTGCCTCAGTCTCCTGAGTAGCTGAGATTACAGATGCATACCAACATGCCTGGCTAATTCTTGTATTTTTAGTAGAGACAGGGTTTCACCATGTTGGCCAGGCTGGTCTCGAACTCCTGACCTCAAGTGATCCACCTACCTTGGCTTCCCAAAGTGGTGGGATTACAGGCGTGAGCCACCGTGCCTGGCCCCCAATCTTGGTTTCTAAATCTCCTTCCCCAACAAAAGGAACCAGGGCAATTTGGGGAAATGGACAAGTCCAAGGCTGAAGCAGGAAAGATACAAGATGAGCCTGGAACATCAAGTTTTGCCAAGAAATAAGGAAGTGAACAAAGAATGCTGGGGACACATCAAAAGGACACAGGAGCCGGTTTAAAGAGGCCACTGTTCCAACTGTGGAACAATTTGGGCATTGACTCATGGTGGACAATTGAGCATTGAATAATGATGGCAGTGGATTATAACATATTAAATGAAAGAGAACCCATGAATGCACCCTGGTAAATATAAAATAAAGGGAAAAAAGGAAGGAGAGAAAGAGGGAGGAAGGGGGAAAGAAAAGCTTTTCCTAATGGAAAAAATGTCACCTAATAAATGAAGAGGGAAAAATGGGTTTATACAATCCTCATTTATTAACAATTATAGTAAACATTAATTCATTTATCATCAGTGGATGCCAGAGGATCATCAGGTCAGAATCACCCAAGAATGGTGGAGCTAGAAAATCATTTGGCTCTGTAAAAGAAAATTGATTTGGGTAAGGGAGAGAGGTTTGTTGGGAAGTGGGCAGGACCTACACACAGTCTGGGAGCATCATCCTCCCTATCGCTTACGGATCCCAAAAGGGAAAAGTGGCCCTTGGCAGTGGAGAAGTCTGGCAGATACCAGCTTAACCAAGGGATCAGCTGGGACCATCCCACGTCGAGCGCCTCTTGATACGATGTGCTAAGGACACGGCCGCACTGCTGTGCAATCCTTGCCAAAAATGTGAACCCTGAATCTAATCATGAGGAAACAATCTAACAGACCCAAACTGAGCTGGAGGACATGCCAAAACAATGGGCCTGTGTCCTGCAGAAAATGTCAAGGTTGTGAATGAGGAAGAGAGCTGAGGATGCAACTACTCCAGATTAAAGTGGGGAAAGAGGCATGACAGCCGAGCATCGGCTGGATTCCGAGCTGGAGTTTGGGTGGTTGAAAGAAGCGCTATCAAAGGTGTTATTGAGACAAAATGGGCAACATCTAAATAGAAACTTATATACGATCCTCATATCAGAGCAATGTTGCCTTATCACATTTCTACTGTGATTATGTGGCGGGGGATACTGAAGTATTAATATTTAGAGATGAAACGTCATGATCATGATGTCTACAACTTACCCTCAAAGGGTTAAGCAAAATTGTGTGTGTGTGTGTGTGTGTGTGTGTGTGTGTGCAGAGAGAAAGAGAGAGAGAGAGAGCACGTGAGTCAAACATTAGCCATTGGTCAATTTAGGGAAGAGTTTCTCAAGCTTGTCACAACTGACATTTTGGACCAGATAATCCCGTGTTGTGGGGACAGCTGGCCCTGTGTATTGTATGATGTTTAGCAGCATCCCTGGCCTGTACCCACAAGGCGCCAGCAGCGTTCCCTAGTTGTAACAACCAAAAATGTTTCCAGACATTGCCTGCAGACATGTCCCTGTGGGGAGCGGGCATACCCGATGGCTGAGAGCCACTGGTGAAGGACAGAGAGGTGTTTATTAAGCTATCCTCGGACCTTTTGAACTTTTTTCAAATAAAAATGTTTTAACATTAGGTTATACACCAAAGCGAGAGGGCTGCAGGTAGTGGGAGCAGGGTAAATGGAGGGTCATTTACTCCCCTGGCTGAGCTTTTACAGCTCTGCCATTCCCGCCACCATCAAGAGTTAGATGACTTTTTCATCTCCATCGCCCCGCAAAGGGGCTTGGCCACAGTGATGGGCACCAATGCTGAGCAAATTCACAACACTGTCATTTACAACGGGAGGTCAGCTACTCAGCCATCAGATGGGCCTTGTCACCAGTCGATGGAGCCAGCGTCAAGTCAGCAGAGGTGAGGCTAGCAATGGAAGCCAGACCCAAAGGGCGAAGGTTAGGGGGACAGATGCAGAGGGAGGCTCAGAGCCACGGCCTGGACTAGAGCTCCCAGTGGGTCCAGTGTGGGATGTGGAGACTTTTGATGGAGCTGGACAGAGGGGATGTGAAGTAAATATTGATTGGGGTCTTAGGACCTCAGTCAGACAGAACAGCCACATCTGAGAGTGAGGGGACATCGGGCCCCCAAATGCACCCCTCCAAAGGCAGTGAGATCCCTGACTGCAGCCTTCCACCCCTGCAGTCACCACGGCCATCCCAAACTGGACTGATGGAACATTCTAGAAGAAAAGACTCAGGCAAGAAGGAGGAGAAAGTGGTGGGGGGCATCTGTGGGATCTCAGTCCCTCTGCACAAAGCAGGTGTCTTATCTGGCCTTGCCTGGGAGAAGACTGCTGACTTGAACCTAGCCTTGCTAGAACATCCGTGGCAGTTCCAGAGCCCCAAAGACACGGGTCTGGCAGCCCCGCATGGCCTGGCTCTCGGTACCTCTCCGACCTCCTCTCCTAGCACTGCTCTCCTCCCTTACCCTGCTGCAACCACGCTGGCCTCCCTGCTGCTCCTCAGGCTCATTCCACCAGTACCCCAGCCGCAGGGCCTTTGCCCTTGCTGTTCCCGCTACTGGGAACACTTTACCTCACATCCTCTCAGCATTCCTCTCTCGCTTGTTTCAGGTCTCTGCTCAAGGATCACCTTCTCAGGGAGGTCCAATCCGGCCACCACCCCCACCCCTACCCCCACCCCAACCCCTACCCCCACCTACCCCAACTCCCAGCCATCCTACCCCTCTTATTTTCTTCACAGCACTTATCACGCCCTGAAATGACATTTTCATTGGCTCTCTTGGTCATTGCCTTTCTCTCTTGCTAGCAAGTAAGTTTTGTGAAGATGAGGACTTTGTTCTATTTGCAGTCATATAACCTGCACTAGAACAATGCCTGGCACATAGTGTGTGCTCAATACATACTTTAATCAATGAAATGACTTCATTAATTCATTTTCCTTCTGCTCTTTGGTAAGGTTGCTTTCCTCTTCAGAGGAAAAATGCGAAACCTGCCTCTCTTCCTCTCAAGTCCTTGCTTGGCCACACCCTTTTCTCCTACTCCAGGGGAGAATTTGATGAAGTGCTTTTTGTTTTTTGAAGGGCGGGGAGACCACAGTAAGCATGCTATTGAGCCTCACTTATCACCGCTTTGCTCTTGAAAGTAGATCCCTGAATGCCGATTCTGACCAACCCCGGAAAACCCAACATCCTATTGGACAGCACTAGGGCCTGGCTTCTGAGCCCCGCCACAGCTGTTCCCTCCGCTGGAATGCCCTTCCCCCGCTGTGTGTATGAACACCTCCTGCTAACAACCCTTTTCACCTTGGCTCAAATGTCGTTTTCTCTAGAAGGACTTCCCCGATCTTCCAGTCTAAATTAATCTCTCCCACGAAAGGCAAATTCTCTTCATTGTGGGGCTCACATTTATAATGAAATACTCTCTGCTCGTTGGTTGATTTTCTGCCTCCCGTCCTAGACTGTCAGCCTAGGAGGGCAGGGGTCTGCCTGTGCCGTGTCCCGCTGCACACCTAGTGCCCGGCGACGCCCTGCAGCAGGTGCTGGCCGAGTTTGTGTTGGAGGAGCTGGAGAACAGCCCCATCCTGGAAGCCGGCAGCCTACAGAGCCCATCTCACTGGTCCTCCTTGGTGAGAGCTCATCTGGGTCCCGTCTGCCCATAGGGGAGCCCCACAGCCCTGCTGTGCTCCCTGTGTCCCAGGAATTCTGCTGGAACATTCCAGAGACAGGCAGCTGGAACACGCCAGAGACAGGCAGCTCCTCCCCAGCACTGCACTAGGCATGGGATGGAAGGAGGGCGCCTCTGGAGAATTTTCTTGAGCAGTAGAAGAGCCCCTTCTGGCCATGGGGGCGGGCACGGAGATTGTCCCTTTAGGCAGGATTCAGCCCCTCAGTCCCCACCCCCCATGGTGCAATAAAGTTTCCAGTTCAAAGTCATGACCTTCACTGTTAAGACCTCCAAGGGAACAGGTCCTGGTTCTCATCCTCCCCAACTTTCCAAAGCCCTCCCGAGGCTCCCCCTGGCACTCAGAGAAACCCCTTAGCCTGACATTCCAGGATCTCAACTGGTGACAGCTCTGGCCTCATTTGCCACCACTCCTCCCTCCCCCACACCTGCTCTGCCACACCTGGCTGCCTAGCATCCCGGGGCACCCGAGCCCTTTCACAACCTCTCGAGTCTGCATGTGTGGAGCCACTTCCAGGCACCCTCCTGGCAGGGCAGAGCTGGCTTTTCCTACAGCAGTGCACCCTTCATCCAGCTGGGTCCCCGAGCCTCTGCAGCAAAGGCAAACCTGTGCTGACCACTGACCCATGTCGGACATGGCCAAGGTGCCACTCATGAGCTCATTCAATCCTCACAACAAACCTATGGGAAGGTGCTGTTCATTCATTCAGCACGTGTTAGTTAAATATTGACTGTGGGCCACACACTCTTCTAGGTGCTACGGATACAGCAGACAACAAAACACACAAAAACCCTGCCCTCTGCAGCTTCCATTTTAGTGAGGGGAGGCAGTCGCTAAGTAAAATGTAGGAGATATTCAGTGATGATTGGAGTTATGTGGAAAAATAAAACAAAGAGGGTGACAGAGAGATCCTGGGGGGATGGAAACTGCCCTCTAAATATGGGGGTCAAACTTTGGGAGGCTGAGGTGGGCAGATCACCTGAGGTTGGAAGTTTGAGACCAGCCTGACCAACATGGAGAAACCCCACCTCTACTAAAAATACAAAATTAACCGGGTGTGGGGGCGGGCAACTGTAATCCCAGCTACTAGGAAGGCTGAGGCAGGAAAATTGCTTGAACCCAGAAGGTGGAGATTGCAATGAGCGGAGATTGTGCCATTGCACTCCAGCCTGGGCAACAAGAGCGAAACTCCATCTCAAAAAAAAAAAAAATGGGGGTCAAATAAAATACTTGAAACAAAGACCTGACAAAGGCGAAAAAGTGAAGGCCCATGTCTGGGGAAGAGCATTCCAGGCAGAAGGCACAGCCAGTGCAAAGTGCCAGGGCAGGACTTGGCCCTGCTAGTGAGAGGGAGGTCAGCGTGGCCCAGGCAGAGAGAGCAAGAGTGGGTGGTAGGAGAGGAGGCAGGGAGGTGAGGGGAGGCCACATGGAGAGACCCCGAGCCACAGGAGGACTGCAGTTTGTACTTTGATTGAAACAGGTAACCACTGCAGAGCACTGGGAGTGAGCTATCGGGAGCTGTGGTGGGGAGCAAAGAAAACAGACAGATGATTCCTACAATATGCCAGGTGGGAGGCAATGGCTCTGAGCAGGGGAATAAACTGGAAGGAGAAAGACACAAGTGGGCTCTGGAAATATTTGAAGGTAGGGCCACCTGAACTTCCTGATGGATCTGATTTGGGTGTGAGTAAAAGAAAAGAGTTAAAGATGTCCCCCAGGCTCTGATCCGAGCCACTAGAAGGATATAATTGTCAACTCTTTTACAGATAAGGACACTGAGGCCCAGGGAGTCAAGCAACCTGCCCAAGATCACATAGCTGGTCATTGGCCAAGCTGGGATTTGAACCCAGACCTCTGGCCTTGGAAATTTTGACCTCACCAATCTGCTCCAATTCACTGGGATGCTTGACAAGTGTTGAACTTTGGAAGTAGGGTTTTCAAGAGAAAGAGACACAGAGAGATAGAGTCAGTCCCTGATCTTGAAACACAACTGTTTCCAGGGTTGAGATGGAAAGTGTAGCTTTGGAGCACATGGACTTGGGTTTACAGAGCCTCCCCAGGACTGGCTGGTCTACACACCCTGGGTCTGCCATGGGTCTCACTTTCCAATGCATAAAACAGAAGAATCATGATCACTGCCACCACTTACAGAGCAGTCCCGGACCTACTTCACATTATCCCGCCTAATTCTCCTAACAACTGTATGAAGTGGGTGTTAATATCCCTTTTTCACTGATGAGGAACCTGAGGGTCAGACAGGTCCACAGCTAAGAACCAGCAGTCTTGGGATTTGAACCAGAACCAAATGGACAATGGGGCCTGGGTAACTTAACTCTTGCCTAGACCTGTCAGAATAGAGGACTGAGTACTGCACACAGTAAGCCTTCAACCCATGCAAGTTCCTTCTCTCCCTCCCCATGTTCCCCTACCCGTGACCCAGTATGGGAGGCGTCCACACCCATTTGCAGATTCTCAAGAAAGTGCCTGTGTGCCAGTGCCCAAGACCTAGCTGCCCCTATGGGTTCACTTGGCTGGCCCTGGCCTGTGTGAGCCAGCTGTTTCCTGCAGTGTCCCAGGATGGGGACAGCACCTGCGGGTGCCTGACACAGAGGACACTCCCTCTCCCCCATGCAGCTTGGGGCACCATCACCATGGAGAGGCACCATCACCATGGAGAGGCACCACCAGGCCTCCGCAATATTTGGGCAATACGAGCTGGAAGGGCTCCTCCTTGTTCCAGGACCCAGGCCTGGGCACGTCGGAGTGTGGGCTTGGGGAGGGGCCTGGGGAATTCTGGGGCGCAGCCTGACAACCCCAGAGGAAAGCAGAATCCACGACCAACACCAGTGGGGTTCCCAGCACCCTCCGTCTCAGCGCTTCCTCCCTCAACCCCACTAAAGAACAACGGCTAATCCCAATTTCTGTATAGGGAAGCTGAGGCTCAAAGAGGCAAGGTCACTTGGCTGGAGTGAAACAACCCAGAAATGGTAGAACCAGGATCTGCACCCCAAAGCCTATGCCGTCACGCTGCCACAGGACCCTCACTAAGCCCAGCACGAGGGTCGTCCATTCTGGCTCACGATCCCTTACCCATAATTCCAAAACCCTGAAAACCAAAAGATAGCTCGCAAGTTTGGCCCCAGAGCTCATTTGGCACGACCCGGCTCCACCATTCACAAGCTGTGAGGCCTTGAACAAGTCATGTCATCTCTCTGAGCCCCACAGTCCTGTAAAATCTGTAACACCGGAGAGTCGCCATGCTGTCCTTACCAGCAGCCAGGAGGCCTGAGTGACTGTGGGGGCCCAGGATTCTGCATTTAACAAGCCCTTGAGGGACTTCTGCTGCATACTCTGCTTGGGCACCACTCTTTTAAGGCATCTACCTGACCATGCCACTTCCACGCTCTAAAGTCCTCCATAGCTTCTTATTGCCTGCTGGATAAAGTCCAAGAGCCTTAGCATGGCCGGAACTAATGGGAAGCTACATATTGATAGTTTTTATTTTTTTCCACTTTGCGTATGCATGCTTTGATGCAGAAACATCTGTGTGTTTGTTTATGGATGAAGACCATCCATAAATGTGTTAAGTGATGAAGGGTGTACAGTTTAGGTGATAAAGGGTGTACAGTTAACCCTTGAATAACACAGGTTTGAACTAAGTCTACTCATACGTGGATGTTCTTCTGCCTCTGCCACCCCGAGACACCAGGACCAACCCCTCCTCTGCCTCTCCCTCCTCCGGCTACTCACCGTGAAAAGGATAAGGATGACGATCTTTATGATGATCCACTTCCGCTTAATGAACAGTAACTATATTTTCTCTTCTTTATGATTTTCTTAATGACATCTCCTTTTCTCTGGCTTACTTATTGTAAGGATATAGTATATACAACATATAACCACAAAATATGTGTTAATTGACCACTTACGTTATGGCTTCCAGTCAGCAGCAGGCTATCAGTCATGAAGTTTGGGGGGGGCGTCCAAAGTTATAGGTGGATTTTGACTGTGTGTGGCGGTCGGCACCCCTAACCCCCACGTTGTTCAAGGGTCAGCTGTATTTCCCTTTTTGAAACCCGAAAAACCCAGAATCCTGAAGCCTCCAGCCTCAAGATAAGGGATTGTGGGCCCTTAGTATTCTAAGGCACCTGTTGTTTGCTAGGCACCAGGCTGAGCGCTTTGCACAGGTGATCGTACTTTGTCCTAGCCGACCTAGGCAGGTGCGCTGTTATCATCCCCACCGGACAGGTGAGAACACTGAGGCTCCAGAGAGTGAAGCAACTTGGCCAGTTCACACAGCAGTAACAGAATGAGCCTCGAACCACCACCAGGTTCAAACCGCCACATGCGTCATTAGCATAGGCCATCCTTCTCTCCTGCCCTCGCCCCTGTCTGCCAGCCTGGCTGGGCACCAGGCAAACAGGTCTGAGGCATGAGTCACCTCCAGCAGCCTATCATGGGGCTGGGAAAACAAGCTGCCACCTCCTGTCAGCGAGGGCCATAAGGGGAGGGCTTCGAATGCTGGTTAGAGCCTTTCAATTTTATCCAGAAAACAATAGGGAGCCATGGAAGGGTTTAGAGCAGGGAAGTGTTGTGGTTATGTAGATGCCTTAAAGGAGTGGTCCCCAAACCTGTGTGCACGTCTGAATCCCCAGAAGGCTTGTTCAACACAGAGCGCTGGGCCCCACCCCAGGGTTTCTGATTCAGTCGTTCTGAGGTGGGGCTGGGGAATTTTCACTTCTAACAGGTTCCTGGGCAACACTGTTGCAGGTGGTGCAATGATTACACTTTGAGAACCAATGTTCTAGACCAACACAGTGGGGGAAGGGTAGCAGGTGCGCCTGGACTTTCCACTGTAATAAGGGCCATCATTTTGGGGTGCCAGGGATATGCCACATTCGTCACTTAACCCTCACAGCTCACACATGATGAACTGAGCCTCAATTAGGAGAAACTGCCTTCCCCGGGGCCACACAGCTCAGAAGTGGTGGCCAGGGACTCCATTTTGGGGACTGGGGTTCCAGAAGGATTTCCCCCCTCACTGCCCTACCTCTTCCATGGTACCTGTGACAGGGCCCTTGGAGGATAGCATGGGTGGTCTGTCCTTAGTAAGCTGCGCTGAACTGTTATGGACTAGGTCAAGGCACTCTGGAGTCAATCAAACAGATGTGGGAATTGGCATTCCCGAGCTCTGGACCCCCAGACCCGCTCCTCCTGTGGGTCCCCAGCTGTGAAGAGACTGCTCTGACTCCCTGTCACTCAGGCAAGGCAAGGAGCAGTTTCAAGCAGACTCAATTACAGATGCTGCAGAGGGAGGGAGGGGTCGTCAGAGCGAGCCTGGAGACCCCCATCCCTGGAGAAGCCTCTGCCTCCAATCCCCCAAATGGCTGCATCAGAGAAATCCAGGCCATTTCTCCCACAAGCCCTGATCTCCAGCCGGATCGTGCCCTCAGCCTCCCCTCCGAAGGGCTCATCCTGGAGATGGCCCTCCTCCATGTACCCCCAGGAAGGGATGGCACTGGGGGAAAAGGAGCCCATCAGTGGCTGTCATCACTCTGCTCCCAACAAGGACTTGGCTCATCGTCCTGGTCCCCTTTTGGCTGAGTGACCTTGAGCCCCAATCTGGGCTTCTGTTTCCTCGTTTGCAGACTACCTGCCTGTCTCACTGGCTTTGAGGTGGGATGCAACAGTATCAGGAAAACCACTGCTCCCTGAGGACCTAGTATGGTGCCAGGCCTATTGTCAGAGACCTGCTAGACATTCACGACGGATGTGATGGACATTGAAACACACACAAAGACGCTGTGCCTTCCAGAGCCCTGCTGTTCAGCTTGCTCCCCAGACAGGCCTGGGGACACCCCACCATCACCCCCTGAAACAAATCAGGCAGATCATTAAGGGTTAAATAGGAGTGGCGGCTGTTTGGCTGAAAAATGATTTTCTGAACTTTTCCATATGCTTGAGATATTTTACGGTACAATCACGCCGGCCCACTGAGTGTGAAGCCGGCCTGGGAGAGAGGAAGCAGGATGGAGGAACTGGGTCAGGAGCCGGCCAATCTCCTGGCCATCCAGATGTAATGGTGGAGCAGATGGGAGGCTGTGAGTCACCGAGAAATGCCCGGATGATTGGGATGTTGCTAAAACTCTGAAGTCCCAGATTCCCTTGTGGGCTCCTGGCAAGGGTGTGGAGCCAGTGAGTCCATCAACCAGCGAAGCAAACCAGGATGTCCAAAGTGACTGAGTCTGGGAGCAAGGACCAGCCAACAATACCCTTCTCAGTCTCTCCACGTGGTGGAATGGGGAAGTGCAGCCATTCCTGGGAGCCCTTGTGGTTCTGTGTCCAGGCTGAGCCACAGCTTCACCCCACTGGCGCCGGCCAGGTGGACCTCCTGAGGTCTTGGGGTGGGCCCCTGGTTCCACAAACCAGCCAGAAGCGGCAGATCAGCTTCCAGCTCCTAACCCCTGGGCCTGGCTGGAAAGCACCTCAGCTCCAGGGACGGGTCAGCTGCAGCTTGTTGTGCTGTTGCTAAGTTCTTCGCTGATCAATCCGGGCCTCATGGGTTTTTTCCCTCTGGTTTCATGTTCTGACGGGAACTGAGTGAATCTGGAGCGAGTTAATTGCAGCCACAGCATTCCAGAGGGTGTTACGCTGCAAGTTCCTCCCTGGCCCCAGCTCCCCAAGTCCACACCCTCCCCGGCTGTGGGCTGGAGGCTGGAATATGAGCAGCTCTACAGGACCGGACCCCGAGGAATCCGCTGTCCTTTCTAGACACTAACTTGTCTTCCAGGGAGGAAAAGGTTTAGGGTCAAAACACAGAACTTCTCCTTGGTTCCACAGCTCTCTTTTCTGGCATTTAGGCTCCACACATTTTGTTCCAAAAGTCATCCCCCAGCCTCTTGTCCCACAATGGCCTGTGTTCTCTCTGAGCCAGCTGGACCAGGCTGTTCCCCAGATAACCCCGCACGGGCTCACCTCTCCTCTCCTTGCTGTCTCTGCCCAGCCAAATCTGACCCTCCTTCCCTCCCTCCCTCCCTCCCTTCCTTCCTTCCTCCCTTCCTTCATTTTTCCTTCCTTCTCTCCTGCAGACAGTATTTGTGCTGTCATTCAATGAGTCAGGCAATATTGTGAAGCTTAGAGATAATTGATTTATACCTTTCATAAATAAAATTACCAGAGAATATAATTTCAGGTGGAAATGAGCACCTTGAAAAAAATTAAGGAAACAGATGAAGAGGGGACTAGGCTGTGTGTGTGTGTGTATGTGTGCGTGTGACATATATACCCTAGTCCCTTCTTTATTGCTTCCCTCCTATTTATTTATTTATTTTTGAAACAGTGTCTTCTCTCTTGCCCAGGCTGGAGTACAGTGGCGCAATCTTGGCTCACTGCAACCTCCACCTGGCAGGTTCAAGTGATTCTCCTGCCTCAGCCTCCCAAGTAGCTGGGATAACAGGCGCCCGCCACCACATCTGGCTAATTTTTGTATTTTTAATAGAGACGGGGTTTCACCATGTTGGCGGCCAGGCTGGTCTTGAACTCCTGACCTCAGGTGACCCGCCCATTTCGGCCTCCCAAAGTTCTGGGATTACAGGTGTGAGCTACCACGCCTTTCCACCTCCTTAGCTTTATAAAGTGCGTATTTCCACCCAAAATAATATTCTCTTTTTTTTTTTTTTTTTTTGAGACGGAGTCTTGCTCTGTCCCCCGGGCTGGAGTGCAGTGGCCGGATCTCAGCTCACTGCAAGCTCCGCCTCCCGGGTTTACGCCATTCTCCTGCCTCAGCCTCCGGAGTAGCTGGGACTACAGGTGCCCGCCACCTCGCCCGGCTAGTTTTTTGTATTTTTTTAGTAGAGACGGGGTTTCACCGTGTTAGCCAGGATGGTCTCGATCTCCTGACCTCGTGATCCGCCCGTCTCAGCCTCCCAAAGTGCTGGGATTACAGGCTTGAGCCACCGCGCCCGGCAATAATATTCTCTTTTAATTTTATGTACGAAATGCACAAATCACTGATTTATAAACTTTACAATATTGTCCATCTCTCTAAAGTGTAAGCTCTATAGCTCTATGACAATATATTATATGTATGTGGACTTGTGTGTGTATGCTGTGCCTGCGTATGTATAAGTGTGTGTGTGTATATCTATGTGTGTGTGCATGTGTGTGTGTGTTTGTGTGTATGGGGGCCAGCTGGGGAGACGAGGGAAGGCCTCTCTGAGCAGGTGAATTTGGGCAGAGACCTGGGGGAGATGCTTGCGCTGTGGGGCAGGTGCCCAGGCTCTGCGGGCACCTGGGAGGGAGGCCTGCAGGGTAAAGTAAGGAGAGTGAAGGCAAGGGAGGGGCTGGCAGGGCCTGAGCAGCGGGGCTTGGTACACTGGCCAGGCACTGGGGGTGTCCCCAAGCGTGTTGGGGAGGTGACACTCTCAGAGTCATATTTTCAAAGGACCCCTCTGGCTGCCACGTGGCCAAGGATGGAAGCCCAGTACGGACTCGAGGCCAGGCGAGAGACAGCCGGGCGGTCCTGAGGGGTGGGCACTGGAGGGGAGGGTGGCAGCTGGGCCAGCATATATTTTGGAGGAAGAGCTGTGAGGCAGCCCTAGGTGGGAGGGAGATAAAGTCACCAAAACAGCCCCAGGGTTTGGGGCTGATCCACTTGCAGGAAGGGATGGAGACCGCGGTGGGGAAGGTGGGAACAGAGCAGGGTCACAGAGGCAAAACCCAGAGGTGGGTAGGGTTCCAGCCCACAAGGAGCCTTGGGAGCCCTGCAGGCAACCAACAAACCTCCTCTGGACTGCTCTGAGGATAGCAGAGGAGCCACCGAAGACTTGCAGGCAGGAGAGTTCCAGGGCAATTCTGCTGTGACCTCCTCACAAGAGCCTCTTGGTGCATGTGGCCTCTCCCCTGCCTAAAGTCATAAAGTCACTTCATCTGGTAATCTTGACTCAGTTTCCCCAATAATTTGTTGCATTCTAAATCTTTTGCTCTGCGTCAGGCACTGGACTAACTTCTATACCAGCGCTGTTGCATGAATGATGAGGTAGAGACTATTTACAACCCTCCACTATTTCACAGAGACAAAGACACAGAGAGGGACAGCCACTTGCCCAAGGGCACACAGCTGAGAAGCTGGGATTCAGACCCCAGCAGTCTGGCTCCTGAGTCTGCATGTCCAACCACTCCACTCCACCTCCTGGCTCCCCACACACATACACACGTGCACACACACAGAAACATACACACGTGTGCATCTGCACGTGAGGCGTGGACAGCCTGTGCTGGATGATGCTGCCCCAGCCTGGTTTTATGTGCAGGGCCCCTCTCTGTGTTGATTCATTCACTGGATAAATATTTCCAGGGGAGGGCCAGAATGGGGCTGCTGGGAAGCTGAGGTGAGGAGCCTGCGTTTCCTGCCTGCACAGGGATAGGGAGAGGTGGGCACCCGGGGCGGTGAAGTTCATCAGGCAGAATGCTCGGTGCCTGGAGAGAGGCGAGCCCCACACAGGGCCAGGGGCGGGCCAGAGCAGGGGCAGGAGAGCATGGGGAGTCACCCCAGCCCTGTGCGACCATAGGCAAGTCACCTCTGCTCCCAGCCCCAGATTCCACCTTGCTGTCACTGAGACAGTGATGCCTGCCTCCTAGAGCTGCTGTGAAGGTTCTGCAGGAATAGTCACAGCACGAAACCTCTCACAGTTGTTCTTTCTTTCCTACCTTGGTGAAAACATGATGACTGTTACACTGCCACTCCGTGGAGAGAAGCAGGACTTCTGTTTCACAGACTGGGTTTAACATTCCCAGAGCCTCTTTTTTTTTCTCTCTCTCAGAAGTTCCTTTGCTCAGCAAGGCTGTCGGGGGCACTAGTAAAGGTTGGCTGCACCCCACTTCCCATCCCCCACCCCCCAGTGACTCTGGCAGCGGATGCGGGGACACCAAGCCACGGGGATTCTCAGCTGTCGCTTGACACAGCAGATCCAGAGCCCTTATTTACAACCTTGGCTTGGGGGCCCGGGGCAGACACTCTCTGTCTCAACAGCAATTCCCTTGCTCTCCCCACCTCCTCACCCTCCTGGGGGTGGGGCTCAAGAGCTCAGACTCCCCAACCTTGGGCCCAGGTTCAGAACCTTTCCTGGGCCCTTCCAGAAACCCTCCCTGCCACTGGCTGACCAGTGGCCTGGACTCCTCCACTTAGTGGCTGCTGCAGAGTGAGCTGGTGACCTGGAGAGAAGGAAATAGAGGCTCCCTCTGGAAGGGAGGTGTGTTATCAAAATGTTTCCCTCTGCTGGGACACCCAGACCCCTACCAGTATCATTGAAATTGAACACCACATTAGACAACACGCGTCTTCATAAGAACACACATAGCACAGCAGACAGCCTAGAAGGAAGACTAGAAGGAAAGATGGCAACATGTTGATATTCCTGTCAGTCTCTGGGTGGTGTGAGGTTATGAGTGGTCTTTATTTACATGTCTTTTTTTTTTTTCTGTATTTGCTAAATTTTCTCCATTGAAAATGTACTACTATTAAAATCACAAGAAAAAAGTACTTTTTAAAAAGGATATAATATTTTGTTAAATGGAAGCATAAGATATAAAATATCTCACTTATGGATGCAAAAATATAAGTGTAGCATTGAAAAGTGAAAATTATAAAATTACATATAACCCGCATGAGAACAGAATATATGTCAGATCTGCGACTAAAATAATGTGTATGTGCATTTGTAGATTCTGAATAAGAAAATTATATGTGAGAGAGAATGAAAGTACTATGCCCTGTATGGGGGATAGAATGAAAGTACTATCCCCCATTACAACACAAAGAGAGGGCTCCCATTTATTTATGTCTGACTGTCTTGCTAGGCTGTGAGGCACGTGAGTGTCAAGAGAAACTTTTACTTCTCTCTCTGTCCTTCTGAGGACATTTGTGGATGAACAAGCAAATATCTTCTTTAAAAATAAATGGGCTGGGCGTGGTGGCTCATACCTGTAATCCAGCACTTCAGGAAGCCAAAGTGGGCAGATCACTTGAAGTCAGGAGTTCAAGACCAGCCTGGGCAACATGGTGAAACCCCGTCTCTACTAAAAATACAAAAATTAGCCGGGCATGTTGGTGGGCGCCTGTAATCCCAGCTACTTGGGAGGCTGAAGCAGGAGAATAGTTTGAACCTGGGAGGTAGAGGTTATAGTGAGCTGAGATGGTGCCACTGCACTCCAGCCTGGGTGACAGAGACTCCATCTCAAAAATTAAAAACTAAATAAATAAACACATTACAATTCTACAAACAAAAAGCATACCAGGAAGTGACGCACGAATGTGTCTCATAAGTTAGTAAAACACAGAGGGTTGTATATTTTCAAATAGATATCTTCAAGGGCCCTTGGGCCTGCTTGTGGGCCCTCTGCTGTGCTCACCAGGCTGGGAGGTCCAGGTGGACAGGGGCTATCTTTGTCAATCTCAGAACCTGAGGCACCCAGTGCAGTTTGGACATACTTGCGAATACAATGAAAATACGTGGAAGTGGCCAGGCGTGGTGGTTCACACCTGTAATCCTGGCACTTTGGGAGGCCAAGGCAGGTGGATCACCTGAGGTCAGGACTTCAAGACCAGCCTGGCCAATATGGTGAAACCCTGTCTTTACTAAGGATACAAAAATTAGCTGGGTGTAGTGGCACGCACCTATAATCCCGGCTACTTGGGAAGCTGAGGCAGGAGAATTGCTTGAACTCTGGAGGTGGAGGTTGCAGTGAGCCGAGATCGCACCACTGCACTCCAGCCTGGGCAACAGAGTGAGACTCCATCTCAAAAAAAAAAACATGGAAGCATAGGTCCTCAATGTCAGACACAAAGATAGGGGCAGGTGTGTCCCAAGTACAGGCCAACATCCTCCTGAAGATGGCGCTTTCTCTTCCTACTGGGTTCTCCCATGGAGACAAGAGGCAGCCCACACCAGGAATTTAGGGGAAGTGCCATTGGCTCAAGAAGGAAATGCCAAAAGTGAGGAGGACAGAGAAGAGTCCCCTGCTGTCCTTCCTGTGTCCTGGTGCTGGGTTTACTTGTCTGCGTTTCCCTCTAGACTGAGTTCCTTACATGCTGGGGCTAGGGGTTGGGGGTGCTTCTCTGTCTTTGTCTAGGAAACCCAAAACAATCAATTAAATTCAACTAGTATTTTTGTCACATTTCTACTCCCGGGCCTTTTCACTGGGGACAACAGAATGAGTGAGCATTTGGGCATTTGTTCGAAAATATTCATTGGGCTTCCAGGATATGCCAGGCACAGCGTGGCTCCCACACTTGTGAAGTTCACTTGTGCTATTGCAACTGCAACTGACATTTTAAATCCACTCCACATTGTATGTATTTCGACTTGGGGAATTTTTTTTTTTCTTTTTAAAAGAAAATAGTGGCCGGGCATGGTGGCTCACATCTGTAATCACAGCACTTTGGGAGGCCAAGGCAGGCAGATCACTTGAGGTCAGGAGGTTGAGACTAGCGTGGCCAACACGGTGAAACCCGATCTCTACCAAAAATACAAAAATTAGCCGGACGTGGTGGTGCATGCCTGTGATCCCAGCTACTCGGGAGGCTGAGGTGGGAGAATCACTTGAACCCAGGAGACAGAGGTTGCAGTGAGCCAAGATCATGTCATTGCACTCCAGCCTGGGCAACAGAGTGAGACTCTGTCTCAAGAAAATAAAAAAAAAAAAAAAGAAAAGAAAACAGATTTCCACTCCTAGGAATATACTAGGTATATACTCAAGAGAAATGAAAATATACATCCACACAAAAACTTGTACACTCACAAATGTTCATAGCAGCATTCTTCATAATAGCAAAGAAAAAAATGGAAACAACCCAAATGTCCACCAGTCAAAGAATGAATAAATAAAATATAATTTATTCATACACTGATGGATATTTGGCCCTAAAAAGGAATACAGTACTGATACGTGCTATGATGTGGATGGCTTGAGAACGTGAAGCGAGGTGTAAGGAAACAGTCACAGAAGGTCACATCTTGTATGATTCCATGTATCTAAAATGTCCAGAGTAGACAAAACTATGGAGACAGACACTGGATTATCGGCTGCTTATGCTGGTGGTGAAGGGGAAGAGGAGTGACTGCTAATGGGGTAGGGGTTTCTTTCTGGGGTGATGAAAATGTTCTTCAACTGATTGTGGTGGTGGTTGCACAACTGTGAATACACTAAAAACCATGGAATTGTCCATTTTGCATGGGTGAAGTATATGGTATGTGATTATATTTCAATAAAGCTGTTATAAAACAAAAAAGAAAGAAAATAGAGAATTTCCCCTTTCAAGCACGCCAAGTGTCGCGGAAATTGATTTCACAACCGAGTGGTCTGCTTTGGTTTATGAGTGGAATTTTTATTTTTCAATAGCTTTGGGCTCATTCTTCAAGACTCCTTTTCTCAAGATTCACTTTGTCCTCAGAAGCCTCTGGTTTCCCTTGTCACCACCTGTCCCCGGTCCAGAGTATGCTATCTGTGGCCCTCGGCCCATCTCGGTCCTCGGCCGCCACTGCCCCCACCCCCAGTGCCCACCCTGCCAGGCTGCTGCCAGCTCCCAAATGCCAGAGCTGCCACCTGGGGCCCTGGAGACGTCGGGGCCCACAATGTTGTGATGTGTTTGGATAGGGAGTGCATTCGGTGCCAGCGTTACCAGGCTCAAAGGGTGACTAATCTCATCTGCATTTTTGGTTTCAGCTGCCTGGCCTGCCCAGCTGGAGAACCTCGCATCTGTCAGCTGTTTTCGGAGAAGCTCACCTCACAGTTGTGGATGCCAGAGTGTAAGCCCACTCCCCAGCCCCTCAGCACCGCTTACACATGAGTGTGTGCCACAGAAATCGATTGAACACCTACTATGTGCTGGGCACTGTTCTGAGGACACAGCAGTGACAAGAAAGAGTACTTGCTCTAACAGAATAACAAAAATACATAGGAAGGAAGGAAGGAAGGAAGGAAGGAAGGAAGGAAGGAAGGAAGGAAGGAAAAGAAAGAAAGAGAAAGAAGAGAGAGAAAGGAAGAGAGAAAGAAAGAAAGAAGGAAAGAAAGAAAGAAAAGAAAGAGAAAGATCTAGATAATGTTAGAGGCTCTGCTCATCTAAATTAAACAAGATGAAGCGATTGTGAATACTTAGAAGAATTTCTGATTGGGTGGTCAGTGTGGGGACGCAGCCTCTCTGAGGAGGTGGCTGAGGACAAACTGCGTGAAGATCTGGAAAGAGCATGAGCCAACATGGTTCCTGCCTCATAGCCTAGGGGGAAGGAGAAAAAATGAAGTTGGGGCAGTGGGCAGGCCAGGTTTTCCTTTTTAAATGCAACAGGGCCAGGCGTGGTGGCTCACGCCTGTAATCCCAGCACTTTGGGAGGCCACGGTAGGTGGATCATGAGGTCAAGAGATCGAGATCTTCCTGGCTAACACGGTAAAATCTCATGTCTACTAAAAATACAAAAAATTAGCTGGGAGTGGTGGCATGCACCTTTGGTCCCAGCTACTTGGGAGGCTGAGGCAGGAGAATCGCTTGAACCTGGGAGGCGCAGGTTGCTGTAAGCCGAGATCATGCCACTGCACTCCAGAGTCTAGGCGACAGACTAGAAAAAAAAAAAGCAACAGGAAACCATTAACGGAGTTTCACTATAGAGGAACAGAATTTTACTTACATTTTCTGAAGCTCACTCTGGCTGCTGGGTGGGGAGTGAACAGGTATTGGGTAATGGGAAAGTTGGGACCAGGACAGCCTTCAATCCTGGTTCAGGCCCCACTCTGTCTGCCCCCTACTTCTTCCAATGGGACCTGGGCAAGAGTCCCCGCCTCACTCTGGTAACACTGTAGTGGTTTTTGTTGAGTTTTTGTTTTTGTTTTTTCAGCCTCGATTTCTTGCTTTGTTGCTAGGCTGAAGTGCAGTGGGCTCAAGCAATCCTTCCGCCTCAGCCTTCCAAGTATCTGGAGTCACAGCATGACCCATGGCACCCAGCTAACTTTTTTTTTTTTTACTTTTTGTGGAAGAACAGGATTTTGCTGTGTTGCCCAGGCTGGTCTCAAACTCCTGGTCTCAAGCAATCCTCCAGCCTCAGCCTCCCGAAGTGCTGGGATTATAGATACTAGCCACTGCACCTGGCCTAACTTTACTTTTTAATATCATAGTCAAAGGCCATGGGTTTGATGCACAGGTTACATGTTTTCTAATCCACATGAACATAAATATATAACTTTTTTTTTTTTTTTTTGAGATGGAGTATCACTCTGTTGCCCAGGCTGAAGTGCAGTGGTGTGATCTCAGCTCACTGCAACCTCCACCTCTCGGGTTCAAGTGATTCTCCTGCCTCAGCCTCCCAAGTAACCGTGATTACAGGCATGCACCACCACGCCTGGCTAATTTTTGTATTTTTATATGACAGGGTCTTGCCATGTTGGCCAGGCTGATCTCAAACTCCTGACCTCAGGTGGTCCACCCACCTCGGCCCCCACAAAATGCTGGGTTCACAGGCATGAGCTACAGTGCCCAGCCTCCAAAATATGTAACTATTTTGAAAGTTTAGGTGACTGAGTAAATATAGTCTTAATACTAAAGATGAATAGTGAAATTATAAGAATAAAGGTTTATGGGAACACATGGATTTGATACAATATTTTTTTCTAACATACATTAAAATAAAATAATTATTTTTTAAAAAAGTTAACCCAAGTACCAGTTTGAATCATCTCATGCAAGTTTGGGAAATAGCAATACGTAAGCTAGGGTTGGGGACTTCACACCAGCTGGGTTCTGGCTATGGTACTTCCTGGCTGTGAGGCTTTGCCCTGGTTACTTAACCTCTCTGAGCCTGAGTTTCCTCTTCAGTGAAGTGGAGACAATGACCCAACCTCATCAGGGTGTTGTGAAAACTAAATGTGTGAGAAGTGTTTAGAATGATGCTGCACAGAGCACTGGCTGAACACACAATATCTAGTTACACAAATCAAACAGGCGCAATTAAATTCCACCAGGTGGCCGGGTGCACCACTGCACTCCAACCTGGGTGACAGAGTGAGACACTGTCTCAAGAACAAAAAAAAAATTCCACCAGGCTTTCCTGAGCACCTACTATGTCCTGGACCCTGCAATAAAGACTAAGGGTCCAGAGGTAAACAAGAACAGTCCCTGCCCTGTTAGCCATTAATCATCTAACTGGAAAGACAGATAAGCCTCTACGTAATCATAACCCACGGTAAAAGGGGCATAGTAAAAGGATGCTACAAGGGGTACAGGTGGTCCAGAGGAAGGAGGGATTGCTGCTGCCTAGGGCAAAGTCATGGGCAGCTTCTAGGAGAAGGTGCTGGTTAATCTGGGTTTTGATGGATGAATAGGAGTTTGCCAGGCAGACAGAGAGGAATCAGAACATTCCAGGCACAGGGAACAGCATATGCAAAGGTATGGAGGCCTGAAGTAGGAAACTACTAGAGCATAAAGTGCAAGAGGTTGATGGAGATACCCCCAGGTCCTACCTTTACCTCAAGCTTGGAAGGCACCTAAATCAATGGAGGCTGTGAACCCACGCCCCCACCTCCATTTTCTTCTGAGCCTGAGTGGAGATAAAGAAACTGGTGGTTCAAAGATGAATAGAAAGAACTCAGCCTCCAGAGTAGATGGCCATGGCGTGAAACCTTTTACCCTGTGCAAACTGGGTTCATATTTTCCTCATTTGTGACATGGGAATGAGGTACCTGATTTGCTGAGAGTTAAACAAGACAATGTGAGTAAAGGGCTGGGCACAGGCCTGGCTCACGGTAGGCACTCAATGCCAGGCTTCCTCGTTCTTGTCCCCACCCCCCATCCCACCCCCACTGCAGTGAGCAGCGAGCTGAGCCACCCAGGGAGGGTGGGAAGGAGACTCCCAGCAGTCTGCATGCCCAGCCCAGCAGACGCCAGACCAGCTAAGCCAGCCCCAGCCTGTCCTTCCCCTGGCCCCACCATGCCACTCTCCATACCCGGGAGTTCCCAGGTGGGCAGGTCATGGTGAATGAGATGCATACACATTGCTAAGGACAGCTGAGTGACCCGTGTGCTCTGGCCTCTGCACACACGATCCCAACCAAGGACTCCTTTGCTGGATCATATCACAGCCCATTTTATCCTCTAGTGTGCAGACAGAGGCCTTGCCCAAGGTCACACAGTCAGGATCAGGATTTAAACTCAGGTAGGGGCTCCAGGATTCCTTCTCTGTCTCCTGTACACACAAGTGCATGTGTCTGTGTGGTCTGAGTCCCTCCAAGGGCCCCCCAACCAGACTTTCTGGCCACCAGCCCCACCCCTGATTTCCTCCCTCACTCCCTCCACCCACGTCATAGGGAACCACTTGCAGTCCCTGAAGACTCTGCTTACTTCACACCCTGTGCCTTCTGCGGGCTATCCTCCACACCTGAAATATTCTTCCTTAACCCTCGCTCCCCACTTCACTCCTCTCCCATCTGCCAAACTCCTACTCATCCTTTGGGGCCCAGCCCAATTGCCTCCTCCAAGAAGCCTCGCCCAACAGAGTCAGTCTTATCATCCTCCTTGATCATAGGGTATCTTTAAATCACAACAACCAAAGAGAGAACAGACTTTCAACTTTGATCCTCTTAGTGTCTACTAGTAACTTACTTTTTGTTTGTTTTGTTGTTGCTGTTTTGTTGGTTTGTTTTTGAGATGGAGTCTCGCTCTATCACCCAGGCTGGAGTGCAGTGGATCGATCTCGGCTCACTGCAAGCTCTGCCTCCCAGGTTCACACCATTCTCCTGCCTCAGCTTCCCGAGTAGCTGGGACTACAGGCCCCCGCCACTGCATCCGGCTAATTTTTTGTTTTTTTAGTAGAGACGGGGTTTCACCAGGCTGATCTCAATCTCCTGACTTCGTGATCCACCCGCCTTGGCCTCCCAAAGTGCTGGGATTACAGGCATAAGCCTCCGCGTGCAGCCTACTAATAACTTCTTAATGAACAAATAAGAGAATTCATAAATCAACTACTTTGCCATTGCATGCTTTTAAGAGCTGCAATTGTGTTTATTGATTTTTGTGGTTGTTGAGAGCAGAGTGTGGCATGCTGATGGGGTTGCCATGTGCAACCTCATAGACTGTGCACTGCACAATGCCTTGGGGTGGTGAGCACACAGGCAGCGATGTGAATTACACTGTCTAGAGATGGGCAACATGCCAGCCCTGACCCTTGGCCATTCTGGAAATACTTGAAAGCCACCAGGTAGTGGAGCAAAGGGGGCACAGGCATTGCATTCAGACTTACTTGGGTTCAAATCTCTCAGTTTTGCCACTTCCCCACTGTGTGCTCCCAGACAAATGACTTAACCTCTCTGAGCTTCTGGAAACAGGCACCCACCTCACAGAGCTTCTGCTAGAGATATATAAGTCAATAGAAAATGTCTAACATGTAGCAGGCCCACAATAAGTGTTCATTCCCCTCCTTGAACATCTGGAATTCCTGTTCTTCTCCGCTAACTTCCAGATTGTTTGCATGTCTAGGATGCAAATGAGATATCCTAAGCCAGGCTCTTCCTAGACCGGCTGCAATACCTTTTTTGTCCTTGCTCCTCTAAGCTTTGGCAATAGGTCCAGTTCTGACACAAATTAGTAAGGTCCTATTCCTCCAGGAATTTCTCACTGGTGCCCTCACAGATGTGCGTGAGAATGTGCACTGAAGTATTGTGAATAGAGGCCAAAGACTGGAAACAACCTCCATGCCCATTAGAAAAAACAGATCAATGAATTGCTTGCATGTGTGCAGTGGGTGCCACACAGTCGTAACAAAGAGGCAGCTCTCCACAAACTCACAGTAAGTCAACTCCCGGATAACGTAAGAGAAAAAGAAAGGTATGGAATAATTTGTTGAATTGAGCAGCTGGGGGTCAGGGTCTACCCACAGAACAGAGAAAATGGCATGAGGGACCAATGCTTAGTTTGCCCAAGGATGGTGCAGACCTGGTACTGTCGGAATGTAGAGGAGAGAAGTTAATTCCTTACACACCACAGATGCCATGGGGCATTGAGACCTAGTTCTCTTGTGGAAGCCCCCTGAGAAAGCCTGGCCAGACAATCTCTGGAAGGACATGCTAGAAACTGATAACATCAGTTCCTGGAATAGAGAATGAGGTGACTGGGGGTAGGTTTGCAAAGAAGTCACTTGTCACAGATCAGACCCTTGAGTAGTTTTAAGTATTTTGCTATGGATGTGATTTAACCTGTAAAAATGAAAGCAACCCATTTTAAATAAGGATTTTGTAAGGCCCATATGTATGAAATAATAATAACTTGCTGTTTGACCTTGGGTGGGACTCATGGGGACTCCATATCTCCATCTTTGAAATGAAAAGACTGTCTCAAGAAGAAATGCAGGCTCCACATCAGAGACCCATTCCTGAGTCCCAGCACCCAGGGCTGTGGGCCTGGGCAGAACATTGCATTTCAGTGGGACCAAACCAATCAAGGCAGGTTTGTCCTCAGAGGGAATGGGACATCAGCCATCCTGAGCCACTCCAGATTCAAGCACACAATTTATGTCCCAATAACAGAAGCTTGTTGCTTACACCGTTTCCAGGGAGCAGGATTACAGCAGCCCCTGGCGCAAGGGGCCTAATTTTAAACACTGGGTTCTGGGCAGACAGAATAAAAAGGCCAGCCCCTGGCTACCTATAGGACACATGTACTGAAAAAAAAAAAGGTGACTGAGGGCAGATAATGGAAAAGAGAAAACAGTCTCTCCCTCCTACCTTTCTCCTCCCACAGACCAACTTCTCCAGCAAGTACCTATCCTCCAGGAGCTCCAAGGAGCAGGAGACAGGCAGATATCACTGCCTTGGGGGCAGTTCCCATTTTACCCAAGTCTCAAAGTTGCGTGATCCTAAGAATTCCATCTGGAACCATCAGCTCTGAACAGGTCACTAGGCCCCAGACAGGTGGTTCTTAGGGATCTATTTGAATTTCCTGATTGTATCATAATGTTTTTCATTTGTTTGATTGGTGAGTTTGCTTTACAGTTTGTTTAGATCAGAGTCCTAATGAGGTCCAGACATGGCGACTGGTTGACATGTCTCCTAATCTGCTTTACTCTAGAGATTCCCCCCCGCCCTGTGTTTATTTATTTACTGTTTGTTTATTATTTGTCTCTCTTTTCTCTTGCATTTTATTTGTAGAAGAGACCAGTTGTTTATCTATAGAATGTCCCACATCTGAAGAGTGCTGACTACATCCCTGTGGTGCCACTTAACATGTTCCTCTGTCCCCTGTAGCTTCTGTAACCTGGTTGAATCTAGGGACTTGTTCAGATTCAGGTTACAGTTTTGGGCAAGACTGCTTCATGGGCGGTGCCACGTTGTTCCACCCAGAGGCTCATACTACCTGCTTCTCTCTCTCTTTGTGATGTGAGCAGCCATAGTTGCCTAATGCCTAGTTCCATTATCCCAACAGGAGTGGAACAATGACTTTCTAGTCTATCATCCCTTCTACATTTTTAAGCAGAAATAGAAACTTCCATTCATCAACCATTTGACTACCTGGAGGTGCCGTTTATATAGAAAAGGCAGAATTAATTATTCAAATCCTTTTTGGCACAGTGAATATGAGCTTGCAGTGTGAGTGGGCAGGTTCCTCTGAGCCTGTCTCCACAGGTGTAAACTGGAGGTGCTGGTGACCTCACAGCTTTATCCTGGCATCTGGGGAGAGCTCATTCTCTTAGCAAATGCTGTGTGCATATGCATGTTTTCCAGGGCACCTGGCAAAGTTTCCCAGCCTCTTCCCTGGCCCCAGCCTCAGCCCCAAACCCACTGTTGAAAGATGGCCAATGCCAGTAGGACCCTCCCTAAGCAATGCACAAATTCTAAGCAAGACACAAATCCAGTTTGCCTCTGTGGCCCGCTCTGCAGATGAGAATGCCAGTGCCTCCCTCCCAGGGTGGTTGTGGGTACCACACGAGATAATGCCGAAGGGCCTGACACTTGGGGAAACCCAGTAAGGAGTCCTCCCTTTTCCCCCTCAGGAAGCATAGGGCTCTAGGGCCCTCCTACCCTAAGGATCGCGCGCGCGCACGCGCGCACACACACACACACACACACACACACCGGGCATCAGTCCCTCCCAGCAGCCCCGGCAGGCAGCCGGGCAGCCCTATTGTTCAGCCACTTTCCCAGCCCGAAGGGGACCGCAGGGAACGCGAGGAGGCCCCGGCCCTTCCTGCTCCGTCGCTGACGCGCGGCCTGCGGAAGGAACAGCGCGTCTCTAGGGACCAAACGCATTCCATTCATGCCCCGGCCGGCCGCACGCACGTCCGCACCTCCGCTCCCAGCGCATAGGCTAACTGGCGATCGGGGCCCGGCCTGCGTAGGGAAAGAGAGACTTTTTCGGAGAAGTCAGAGGAGCAGATCCCACTTGATCTCCCGAACCCTCCCTCCGGGAGCCCTGCGAGGATGGGCGCATCAGCCCATTCTAAGAAATGTGGAGCCCAGAGGCCGGGTGCGGGAGCTCACTCCTGTAATCCCAGTTCTTTGGGAGGCCGAGGCGGGCAGATCGCTTGAGCCCAGGAGTCGAGACCAGCCTGGCCAACATGGTGAAACTTTGTCTCTACAAAAATACAAAAATTTGCCTGTTATGATGGCGCAAGCCTGTAGTCCCAGCTACTTTGGAGGCTGAGGTGGGAAGATCGCTTGAGCCAGGGAGCCCGAGGCTGCAGTGAGCCACGATCGCACCGCTGCACTCCAGCCTGTGTGACAGAGCAAGACCGTGGAGAGAGAGAGACAGAGAGAGACAGAGAGAGAGAGCGAGAGAGAGAGCGCCAGTACCTCCTAAGCACCTACTTTTCTCCTTCCATCCTCCTGACAACCTGGCCAAATACAGTGTCTTTCCAGGAAGTAACTGAATCCAGGTTTTCCCGGGTCCAAAGACATCATTTCTCCATACAGCACAATGGTGGACTCTGACCCAGCACAACAGAACTTAAATCCTGGCTTCATCACTCAGCTAGCGGCCAGGCAAAGGCCAGTTGCAGCATTTCTCTGTGCCTCAGTTTCTTACGTGTAAAATGGAGATGATAACAGTCCATACTGATAGGGTTATTGTGAACATTCTAGAAAACGATACATGTAGTTCAAGCTATTGTTGTAATTTAGCTTCTAGAACTTTAAAACCTGTGAAATGGAGCCGGAGTGACTGATTGTCCCAGTTTGCTGGAGCTGAGAGCCCTGCACGCAGGAATTTCCATGCTAAAACCAAGACAGTCCCTGGCAGACCAAGACAGATGGTCACCCATAACAAAGCTGTTGGGGTTTTTTGTTTGTTTGTTTTTGTTTTGTTTTGTTTTTAAGACGGAGTCTCACTCTGTTGCGCAGGCTGGAATGCAGTGGTACGATCTCAGCTCACTGAAACCTCCACCTCTCAGGTTCAATGGATTCTCCCGCCTCAACTTCCCAAGTAACAAAGCTGTTTTTAAAAGTCCATGCTCCTCTCTAAAGGACAGGACGAGGGCCATTTCATGCTCTCACTATTGAGATTTTCCCAGAATTCCTTGGGCCTCCAGCCCTTTGTCCTGCTCTCCCTGCTCCACCCTTTCTTAGCCAAAGGGAAACCAGACATTCTTGACATGAAAATTTTCCACATCCTTCAGGGCAATCTTTTGGTGCCAGAAATAGTCAGTAGGATTTGGGAGTTAGCCCAGGCCACTAAAAATAGCTTTCATTGCCCCCCGGAAGGCCTGCGCCATCTCAACCCCAGATGGCCTATTGAGCTGCCTGCCTGGGCCAGCGCCTTAAATGACCAAGAGCTCTGCTGGTCTGGCTGACCAAGGGCGCAGAGGAGGTCAGCTCCCACTCAGCTTCTTCAAACCAGCTATCAGGCCAGGACCACCCAGGCCGCCCATCCAGAGACATCCCCTCCTCCACCCGCTGGCGTGCTTATGTCCTTGACTCAGGCAAGCGCGGCACCGTCGCACGCGTCCACACCTGGACAATCACCCACAGCCTCACAGGCATCCATACAAACGGGAACACACAGCCACACTCTCCCTGCCTTCTGTACACTTCAACATACACAAAACAGCCACACATATGCATTCATGGCTAACATATCATTTTCACTACATAAATGTCAAGCTGTCCTCTGCATTCCTAACACAATGGTTCCAAACTTCTCTATCTTTGCATCTATTCCTCCGCAACTCCCACTCCATCCCAGGAAGAGTTTTGTTAAATTTGCATTTTTCTGTTGGGACCTGGAGCTTGAGAATGAAAAAACAAGAAGTTTGAATATACATTCTCAAAATATTTTCAAACTGTCTGCTGCTCCCCCCAATCTGACATCTGTCCTCTATCTGCCTCCTATCAAATCAATGAGAATCCAAGGCCAATAAAGAAAGAGGATCCAGCCAGGTGTGGTGGCTCATGCTTGTAATCCCAACACTTTGGGAGGCCAAGGCAGATGGATCACTTGAAGTCAGGAGTTCGAGACCAGCCTGGCCAACACAGTGAAACCCTGTCTGTACTAAAAATACAAAAATTAGCTGGGCGTGGTGGCAGGAACCTGTAATCCCAGCTACTTGGGAGGCTGAGGCAGGAGAATCGCTTGAACCCAGGAGGTGGAGGTTGCAGTGAGCTGAGATTGTGCCACTGCATTCCAGCCTGGGCAAGAGAGCAAGACTCTGTTTTAAAAAAGAAAGAAAAGGCCGGGTGCGGTGGCTCAAGCCTGTAATCCCAACACTTTGGGAGGCCGAGGTGGGCGGATCACGAGGTCAGGAGATCGAGACCATCCTGGCTATCCCGGTGAAACCCCGTCTCTACTAAAAAATACAAAAAACTAGCC
>NC_045437.1:117726009-117750654 GCF_002776525.5 Piliocolobus tephrosceles | reverse complement strand
AAGGAAGGAAGGAAGGAAGGAAGGAAGGAAGGAAGGAAGGAAGGAAGAAAGAAAGAAGGAAAGAAATGAAGGAAGAAAAGAAAAGAAAGGAGGGAGGCAAAGAGGGAGGGAAGAAAGAAAGAAAAAAAGAAAGGAAGGAAAGAAATTCCTGGGGAGCACCCATGGGGTTCCAGATGCTCAGCCCAGCCTTGAGGCTTGACCCTCACAGCCTGGGGAGGGAGAAGGTGGGAAGGTGCCCTGCCCAGGGTGAGGAGCCAGGGCTAGGAGGCCAGGACACCTGGGGTTCATTGCTACACGCAGGAGCAGAAGCATTTGCTGGTGCTTCTGCCTAGATTCAGCCCCAGGCTGCCTGCCTGCTCTCTGAAGGGGAAACAGAAGAGGAAGAAGAGAGACCTATACTGGAACTAGCCCACCAAAAATGTGGAGGCCACATCCTTGCCCTGTGGAAAAGCAGAGAAAGAAGAACTGCCTGCCAGGGTCTGACAAGACCCCAGCAGGGGGCAGGAAGTGGAGTTCCCATCAGGACCCTCCCACTCACATTCTGACCTGTGCCGGGAACTTTCCCTTCACTAAGCTTCAGCTCCCACTGGCAGGTGGTGTACACAGGGCACCTTCCTGTGCAGACAGCCCATGGTCCTTCCTGTTCATCTACTCATCCATTTATTCCAAAACACATTTCTTGGGTACCCACTATGTTCTAGTCCTGGGCTGGCGCTGGGAGAAACAACTGTGAACAAGACCGCCAAGGTCCCTGCCCTACAAGTGCCTACAGGGCAGTCAGGGAGACAACACAAAGCCACAGTCACCCTTTAACAGAAGCTGGAGCAGTGCCTGGGCCGTCGTGTGCTCAGGGAATGCGGGCTGCATGGGACAGCCATGGCTGAGGGTGCTATGGAACCAAGGAATGGATGCCCAGACAGAGCAACGTAGGCCACAGGAGGTAATGCGGTCGATAAGACCTTCTGAGCAGGGGGAGAAGTCAGCCTCACAAAAGGGTGTGGAGAGGGGTGGGAATGTGTTGGGTGAGTGTGCATGTTTGTGACTGCACATGAGTGTGTATGGGAATGAGTATTGTGTGAGCAAACGTATTTGGGTGTGAATATTACGCGTGTGTGGGTGTGTGTGTGGTTGCTTGTGAGCGTGTGCGTGTGTTAGTGTTCAGGAATGTGCGGGTGGGTGTGAGCATGTGTGAGCATGAGCATGCGTGAGTGCATGTATTGGAGCGTGTATGTGAGCATGCATGGTGTGTGTTTGTTGGGTGGAGGGGTTAGAGTTCCAGGCAGAGGGAAAGGTGCAAACGCTCTGTGGTGGGAGTAAGCTCAGTTTCTTGAAGAAATGAAAGAAAACCCATGTGTTGTTTGCAGTGGTCAGTGGAAGGGATACTATCCGTAGTGATACATAGTGAGGGCTCGCCATGTGCCTGACCCTGTGCTTACTGCAGTAACCCATTTGGCTCTCTCCACAACCTGATGAGCTATATTCTATTACTAACCCATTTTACAGATGAGGAACCTGAGACACTGAGAAGTTAAATAACTTGCCCAAGGTCACAGACATCGGAAGCAACACCACTAGAATTTCAACCACAAGCCTTGCTCTTAACCACTCTGCCAGAGACCCAGACTAGCTGAGTCTATGGAGGACACAGAAAGAGTTGGGCTTTATCCTGGATATGATGGCAAGCCACTGGAAGGTTCTAAGCAGAAATATGACTTCATGTATTAGAATTACGTTCATTTCCAATAAAAGCCCAGCATCACACTGGCTTAAACAACATAGGAAGATAAAAATATACTTTGCTCACATACACAAAAAGCCCACCAGATTCAAGGGAATGAGAAGACAAGCCACAGACTGGGAGAAAATATTTGCAAAAGATATATCTGATAAAGAGCTGTCGTCCAAAATACATATAGAGCTCTTAAAATTCAACAGTAAGAAAACAAACAACCCACCTTAAAAATGAGTAAAACATACCTTAGATACCTTACAAAGAAGATACACAGATGGCAGGTGAGCCTGTGAAAAAATGCTCAGTATTATGTGTCATCAGAGAAATACAAATTAAAGCAACAATTACACACTTAGTTAAATGGCCAAAATCCAAAACTCTGATGCCACCGAATGCTGGAAAGGATGTGGGGCAATAGGAAGTCTCATCCAGGGCTGGTGAAAATGAAAAATGCTACGGCCACTTTGGAAGACAGTTTGACAGCTTCTTTCAAAACTAAACATACTCTTGCCATGCAACTCAGTAATGGCACTTCTTGACATTTGCCTAAGGGAATTGAAAATATTTCCACGCAAAAACCTGCATGTGGATGTTTATAGCATCCAAATTCACAATTGCCAAAACTTGGAAGCAAGCATGATGTCCTTTAGTAGGTAAGTGAATAAACTGTAATACATCCAGAGAATGAAATACTATTCTGTGTTAAAAAGAAAAGAGCTATCAAAGCCACAGAAGAGACATGGATGAATCTCAAATGCATACTACTAAGTGAAAGACATCGATCTGAAAAGGCTGCATATCATATGACATTCTGAAAAGGCAAAACTACGGAGACAGTGGTTGCCAGGAGTTATGGGGAGGGAGGGCTGAACAGGCAGAGTACAGAGGATTTTGAAGGCAGTGAAACTCCTCTGTATGATACTGCAATGGGAGATGCCTATCACTACACATTTGTCCAAACCCACAGAATGTCCAATACCAAGGGCGAACCCTAATGTAAACTACGGACTTCGGGTGATACTGATGTGTCAGTGTCGTTAACAGACTGTAACAAATGCACCACTCACTCTGGTGGGGAATGTTGATAGTGGAGGAGTCTAAGTGTATGTGAGGACAGGGAGTATATGTGAAATCTCTGTACCTTCTGCTCAATTTTGCTATGAGCCAAAACTGCTCTAAGAAATGGAGTCCACTGAAAAAAATTGTTTAAAAAGAGTCAATGATGCACACAAAAACATGGATTAATCAAAAAAAGCATGCTAATTGAAATAGACACGATGAAGGAATACTATATAATTCCATTTATAGAAAACTCTAGAAAACACAGCTTTAATCTACAGTGACAGAAAGCATAACGCTAGTTGACTAAGGTGGGGAGGTTAGGGATTGATTGGGAAGGAGCACAAAGGAATTTTTGATGATGGATATGTTCCATATCTTAAATGTATTGGTAGGTATAATACACTCTGTAAGCATTTGTTGAAATTTAAAAATATATGAAACTGTAAAAATCTGTCAGAATTTATTAAACTGTAGGCTTAAGTGAGATATATTTATTAAAATAAATATTAGCTCAATGAAGTTAGAAAAAGGAAAACTTTAAAAAGTGCACCAGAGCTAATGATAGCACTCTGCTCCATGAAGTCCTTGTCAGACATACAAAGAATCTGAGATTTATTTTCTCCCACTTGCAAACAACTGAGCTTATCACAATTGCACAGATGCTAGCAGAAGACATAGGACTCTTAGATCAGAGACAAAGGACTTTATTACTCACAACACAGTAGGCAGCACAAGCTTTATCTTTGCTCTGGTTTACTTGCCCCCTAAGTTCCATGGGACTGGAGCAGGAGGCCCAGGTGGATGCCGTGCACACAGTGGGCTCATGTCAGAGCTGAGATATACTGAGCTTAGGAAACTCCTAATCTTATAAGCGTAAGAAGCTGATAACAAACCTGGTCAACATTCGACCTGGGGAAAGGCATTATCTTTATAATCCTGGTCAGGAAATAAATCTGTCCTCTGCTCCAGAGTGAGACACTATTCCTGCTCCCCCAGGCTATTTGCCATACAACATCCTTGAAAAGATGGTTCCACACAAAAGGTGTCACAAGAGGTATAAGAATGCCTTATACAGTCCTAAGGGAAGGAGACTCCTTCTGTCTTGCTGCTCTGCCAACATTCCCAACATCACTTCATGGTTAAAAATGGCTGCCTCAGCTCCAGCCATCACTCTGTATTCCAGACCACAGGAAGGACAAAACAGGGAGGAAATGTATCAGCCCTCTCTTTAAGGACACTCCCTGGAAGTTGCACACACATTAGGTTTGACTTATTCAAATAGCTATGCCTGGCTGCAAGAGAGGCTGGGGAATGTGGGACATATACCTGGCTAAAAGCCTATTACTAAGGAAGACTAGAGCCTGGGGAACAACCAGCCTTTCTGCTCTACATAGTCAGTGTCACAGTAGTCTGTGAATCTCTACATAGTCAGCGTCACAATGGTCTGTCACAATGGTCTGTGAGTGGTCTATCAAGTGCTGAGGACACATGAACCTTTATTCCAGGAGTCCGTGGGGGAGCTTCTCATTTAGTAGCCATCCTTGGCACTTCCTACCTTCCCCAACCTTAAAGGGGATGTTAGGCCCCTGAGTGAGGGTGGGATTCACCCTTGTCTTGCCCAGTACAGTGGAAGGCCCTGCCAGGCTTGGGTCTTGGAACACACACTCTGTTAAACCTGAGGTGTGGGCAAGTCCTCTCCTTCTCCAGGCCTCAGCTACTTACTCCAGATGACACGGTGTATTAGTTTGTTTTGCATTGCTATAAAGGGATACCTGAGACTGGGTAATTTATAAAGAAAAGAGGTTTATTTGGCTCGCGGCTCTGCAGGCTGTAGAGGCAGCAGTGGTGCCAGCATCTGCTCAGCTTCTGGTGAGGCCTTTGGAAGCTTCTAGTCATGGTGGAAGGTAAAGAAGGGAGCCTGTGTATCAAATGGTGAGAGGGTGCAAGAAGGAGAGGGAGGAAGGGCCAGGCTCTTTTAAACAGCCAGATCTCGGCAGGTGCAATGGCTCATACCTGTAATCCCAGCACTTTGGGAGGCCGAGGCGGGCAGATCACTTGAGGTCAGGAGTTCAAGACCAGCCTGGCCAACGTGGTGAAACCCCGTCTGTAATAAATATACAAAAATTAGCCTGGCATGGTGGCAGGTGCCTATAATCCCAGCTACTCGAGAGGCTGAGGCAGGAGAATTGCTTGAACCTGGGAGGCAGAGGTTGCAGTGAGCCGAGATTGCACCACTGCACTCCAGCCTAGGCAATAGAGTGAGACTCCATCTTTAAAAATAAATAAATAGGCCGGGCGCGGTGGCTCAAGCCTATAATCCCAGCACTTTGGGAGGCCGAGACGGGTGGATCACGAGGTCAGGAGATCGAGACCATTCTGGCTAACACGGTGAAACCCCGTCTCTACTAAAAAATACAAAAAACTAGCCGGGCGAGGTGGCGGGCGCCTGTAGTCCCAGCTACTCGGGAGGCTGAGGCAGGAGAATGGCGTAAACCCAGGAGGCGGAGTTTGCAGTGAGCTGAGATCCGGCCACCGTACTCCAGCCTGGGCGACAGAGCGAGACTCCGTCTCAAAAAAATATATAATAATAAATAAATAAATAAATAAACAAACAAACAGCCAGATCACACATGAACTCATAGAGTGAGAACTCACTTGGCCGGGCACGGTGGCTCATGCCTGTAATCCCACACTTTGGAAGGCCGAGGCAGGCAGATCACTTGAGGTCAGGAGTTTAAGACCAGCTTGGCCAACATGGTGAAACCCCGTCTCTACCAAAAATACAAAAATTAGCCCAGTGTGGTGGTGGGTGCCTGTAGTCCCAGCTACTCAGGAGGCTGAGGCAGGAGAATCATTTGAACCCAGTAGGCAGAGGTTGCAGTGAGCCGAGATCGCACCACTGTACTCTCCAGCCTGGGTGACAGAGCGAGACTCTGTCTCAAAAAAAGAAAAAAAAGGAACTCACTCATTCACTCATTACCCTGAGGACAGCACCAAGCCATTCATGAGGGACGAAGCCATCCCCATGGCCTGAACACCTCCCACTAGTCCACACCTCCAATACTGGAGGTCACATTTCAAGGTGAGATTTGGAGAGGACAAAACATCCAAACCCTATCAGCCGTTTGCTAAACGCAGCAATAAGAAGAAGCCCGTCCAGCAGGCTAAATGGATGTACTAAATAAGTCACATATGTAAAGCACATGTTGGGTGAGACTCTGTCTTAAAACACAAAATAAAACAGATAAGTAGGAATCTGAAGCCCAGAGAGGTGATGTAACTTGCTGAGATTCACACAGCAAGGAAATGCTACACTTGGGGCCAGAACACAAAGCTGTTGCCTGAAGTCTTTGGCGATGGCTCAGAAAGTGTTAAGTTGTTGGTGATGATGAGGATATGAGGAAGGAGAGTGGCCAGTGAAACCTACAACAGACCCTTCCTCTGGCTCGTGGTAAAGGGAGAACAGCCTAAACTGTTCATCCGATGATGACATTGAGGGGAGCTGGGGCCAGCGGCCAAGCTAGTTCTTTCCAGTCCTTCTTCCCGGCTGGTCATTTCCTTGGCTTCAGAGCAGCACGGTGCCCACACTCCAGAGAGGTCATGGGGCTCTGATCCTTTTTGCGTAAAATAGTAGGATAAGGGCAGTGACCCTTATGAGGGCTCTTGGGAATTCAATTCTAGGGAAGAAGGTTGGGCCTGGAACAAGTACTGGGGCCTTTATTCCTCTTAAAATCTACAGAACAGCAGTAAATTGGCTTCAGGTCATCCCTCAGCACTTGAGATGGGAGTCCTTCCTGTGCCATGTGCTCACCCTTCTAGGGCTCAAGGGTCACCTCTTCCAGGAAGCCTTCCTGTATTGTTCTCTCATCTGCCCACTTCTCCCTGCATTTCTTCACCCCCTTGCTCTGCCCACACCTCACCTGCAGCCCCAGATCACTGTGCTGAAATCATGGGCCAATGTATCAGTCTCCACCACTTGCCAGGAGAGCCTGAAGTCAGAAACCGTGTCTCCTGCATCCCTGTGCACCCAGCATCCCATGCAGGGCCCGGCACTACTAAGAGCTCAGTATGGTTTGTTCCCTGACTGAACTGTGGGCAGGGGCTAAAGCATGTGTCTCCATCAGAACTGTCTTCCAAAGCCTCCCTAGGAACACCCAGAACAGGACCCCAAACCCTGCCGCTGCCTTGAGGCTGTGCCGGGCTGGCCATATCCTAGAAGGAGGTCCCTCACCCACAAAGTGTTCCTTCCTGTATTCAACCATTCACTTCCTCACAATGTGCCTAGCCCTGCAGTGGGGGCTGGGGACACAGAAATGAAAAAGGCACGATGTTGCCCTCAGGTGGCTCACAGTCAGCTGAGGGAGGCCAATACCCTCTCCCCTGCCTCCCTCCCTCCTTGACTGTCTTCCTTTTCCTTTACATATGTATTTATTGGGCAAGAGACACACAACTATGCAGAGTGACAAGTGCCAGGAAGGTGGCTGTTGAGAGCTCTGTGGGAGTCCCGAGAAGAATCCCCAGCGGTCACTAGAGGCCTTGGCAAAGGAGATTTCCAGGAGACTCAGCATGGATATCGAATCTTCCTATTGGAGGAGAAGCTGTGAGTCATAAGCCCCAAGCAGCCCTACAGACTTCCCCATGAATCACTCACTGCCCTCTTCTCTTCATTGGAGGCACATGCCATGGGGAATTCTCCTTCAGACGGGAGGGAGGAAATATGGGGGAAGTGGTGGGAGGACAGGGCTCAGAGTGGAGTCCCCAAGGTAGATTTTCCCGTTATCTTTCTAGACACAAAGCCCTGACCCCAGAAGCTGAGCCCCAGGATGGTCCCGGTCTTGAATAGCCAGGACCCTCGTGTGGCTTCCTGCTTACAAAGTGCTTTCACACACTTTATTTCATTTGCACACCACTGTGTGTTATGGGAAGGTCTCCAAATTGCTTTATGAGGAAGGGAAAAAGGCTGGTCGAGCAGAAGAGAATCACTTCCCCCTAGCTTGGGCCCAGGACCCAGTCAGAAGGGAAGGGAATTGTCCACAGCCTGCAAAGATCTTTCACTTATCCATCACATTCATTGAGCACTCCCCTGCATACCAGGCACTGTTCAAGGGCAGGATGGCCAAGGTCCAGGCAGAAAGAAGAGCATGGGGTCCAACGCAGGAGTGAACGTTGCCACTGCTAGATAAAGCAATGAGGCCGGGCTGGCTAGAAGAGATGAGTGAGGGAGAAGAGTGGCAAAGATGCAGTCAGAGATGTGCAGCAAGACAAATATCAGGTCTTGTAGCCTTTGTTAGGATGTGTCTTTTAGTCTGAGTGAGATGAGAGCCATGAGAGGGTTTGAATAGAGGAGAAAAATTATCTGATGCACTAAAAGTTTCCCTCTGGATTTTTAAAAGCCTGACTCCCTTCCAGTCATGGCAGAGCATGTAATTCAGAACAATTCTACTGGTGAGGACAAGGTAAGTTGGACAAAATATTAACATATTTTCGTTTAAAGGCATTATGACACTAAAAGGCAGTGAGGAACTTCGGGATCAAGACCTGGGAGAAGAAAAGTCAGAAGGATGAGCTGGGCATGGTGGCTCACGCCTTCAATCCCAGCACCTGAGGTTGACACAGGTAGATCACCTGAATTCAGGAGTTCGAGACCAGCCTGACTAACATGGAGAAACCCCATCTCTATTAAAAATACAAAATTAGCTGGGCGTGGTGGCACATGCTTGTAATTCCAGCTACTCGAGAGGCTGAGGCAGGAGAATGGCTTGAACCCGGGAGGCCGAGGTTGCAGTGAGCCGAGATCACACCATTGCAGTCCAGCCTGGACAACAAGAGTGAAGCTGTGCCTCAAGGTAGAGAGAGGGAGGGAAGGAAGGAAGGAAGGAAGGAAGGGGGGAGGGAGAGAGGGAGGGAGGGAAGGAAGGAAGGGAGGGAAGGAAGGAAAGGAAGGGAGGGAAGGAAAGGAAGGGAGGGAAGGAAAGGAAGGAAAGAAAGAAGGAAAGATCCGAAGGATGAACACAGCCCTTGGGGCCTCTTTTCCCCAAAGGGTATCTGCCAATTCTGAAATAAAAGGATCAGAGGTTAAGAAGTTGAGTGGAGCTTTTAAAAGACTCATGGGTCTAATGGGATGAAAGTTAAAGCTCAGGGCACACCAAGGGGGAACCTGGCATACCCCTATGCTTTTGGGAGTATTACCCAAAAAAATAATCCAGGCTGGAGGGTCTGGTAAACCCACCAAGCTTTTAGTTGAAACTCCAAAGGGGCACACCCTTGGACTAAGAATGAACCAGTCATAACAGGATCTAAAGCCCAGCTTCAAGTCATCTCAACCCATCTCCATCTCTGATTGGATTAAGGTGATGTGGGGTTCCTAACACCCCTAGACACCTTCTACAAATGGAAAATAACATTATCTTAAGCTTCAAATAATCTCTAAAATTTTTCATATACAATGCCTGACAATCAACCAAAAATATAAGAAAATGAAACATAATCAAAAATCAAGAGAAAAAATAGGCAACAGAAATAAACACAAGGATATAGATGGTTATTGGTTACATACATTAAAATAATTCTGTTTAATATGCTAAAGTATATAGATGGAGAAATAATAACTGAAAATTATCCAAGGCAAATGAAAGGCATCAAACCACAGATTCAAAAACCTCATGAATCACAAGTAATATATACAGTAAAAAAAAAAAAAAACTATAGGCATTTATAAATAAAACTGCTAAAAATCAAAAACAAAGAGAAATTCCTAAAGTACAGAAAAAAGACAGGCCACCCTCAGAGGGACAACAAGGCAGTTAGCTGACTTCTCAGCAGATGTCACAAGTCAGAAGACAATGGACCATATCTTCGAAGTTATTAAATAAGGTCAAAACTTGAATTCTTTACCCAGGAAATATTCTTCACTAATGAGGCCGGGCACGGTGGCTCATGCCTGTAATCCCAACTCTTTGGGAGGCCAAGGCAGGTGGATCACCTGAGGTCAGGAGTTTGAGACCACCCTGGCCAACATGGTGAAACCCTGTCTCTACTAAAAATACAAAAATTAGCCGGGCAGGGTGGCAGACACCTGTAATCCCAGCTACACAGGAGGCTGAGGTAGGAGAATCACTTGAACCCAGGGGGGTAGAGGTTGCAGTGAGCCAAGATCACACCGCCACTGCACTCCAGCCTGGGTGACAGAGCAAGACTCCATCTAAAAAAAAAAAAAAAAAATTCTTCAATAATGAAGATAAAAACATTTGTAGGGAAGTAGAAACTAGAATTTGTCCTCAGAAGCTAACGACCTAAACACAATACTAAAAGGAGAGCTTTGCCTGCTGGTTGAGAATAGACATAGAGGGGCAGTGCTGAGGCAAGGAAGCCAGCTTGGAAGCTTCAGTACTGTAGGCAAGATATGATGGTGGCTGGACCAGAGAGGTAGGTTTGGTCTCAAACTCCTGGCGTCAAGTGATCCTCCTGCCACGGCCTCCCAAAGTGCTAGGGTTACAGGCATGAGTCACCATGCCTAGCTCAGAGAAGTAGTTTTGGAAGTGACGAGAAGTGATATATTTGGGAAATGGATGTGTTTGAAAGTGGACCTCAATTTTCCTTTGAATTAAATATAGGTTATGAAGGAAAGGGTGTCTCCAAAGTTTTTGACCTGAACTAATGGAAGAATGAAGTTGCTATTAACAAAGGTGGGAAGACCGCAGAAGGAGCTGGTTTTGGGTGACTCAAAGGTTTGTTTTTGGAATTGCCAAATTTGGGAGTCTATTTGACAAACAAATGGAAATGTCAAGGAAGCTATTGGCTATTCAAGTCTGCAGTTAGGGGAGAGGTCTAGGCTAGAGATATGGGTTTGTTCCCTTTTTTCGTATTGCCCTTATAATGATGATGATAATGACAGTGATGGTTAAAATAGCTAACATTTATTGTTAACTATGTGTCAGGTACTGTGCAAAACATTTTATATATACCGTTTCATTTCACATTTCATACCATATGAAGCAAATAATTTTTTTTTTTTTTTGAGACAGAGTTTCGCTCTTATTGCCCAGGCTAGAGTATAACGGCACAATCTCAGCTCACTGCAACCTCCACCTCCCAAGTTTAATCAATTCTCCTGCCTCAGCCTCCCAAGTAGCTAGGATTACAGGCATGCGTCAACATGCCTGGCTAATTTTATATTTTTAGTAGAGACAGGGTTTCACCATGTTGGTTAGGCTGGTCTCGAACTCCTGACCTCAGGTGATCCGCCTGCCTCAGCCTCCCGAAGTGTTGGGATTAACAGGTGTGAGCCACTGCACCTGGTCATAAAGCAAATACTTTAACTCCCTTTTTAGAGATGTCAAAACTGAGGGTTTGAGAGGAGAAATAATCCACTCAAAGTCATACAGACACTAGTTGTACCTATCAGTTTTGTCCCAGGTGTTTGGAATAGAATCTCGAAATTCCCTTTGGTGGTATGATTTTCACATCTACTGGGTGTTTTACAAACCATGGGTACTTAAAATATGTTTATTGGATGAGTGAATGGTGTCAATCTTGGTGAAATTTTTAAATCCCATCTTTGCAGTGTGCTGCACTGCAGAGGGCTGTGCAGGCTGGGAAGGAAGGAGGGCCCAGGGGTCAGAAGTATGCAATGCCCCCACAGGCCCTTGTAGGGAACCCATTCCTGCAAGAACCAGTCACATCTCTGTAACACCAACCGACCTTCTGAAGGTCCAGGACCCCTCACTACCTCTTCCCAGAAAGTGTCTATTTCCTCCCCACTTTGTCTCCCTGAACCAGCCTTCAGGAACCCTGGGGATTCCAGGACCCTCCCAAGCTTGGGTATGGAAGGGACTTAGCACTGGCAGAAGGGTGGGAGAGGAGAATAGATGAGGTTCACTGCAGGTGCTTCTTACACATGAGGGAACTGAGGCCCCGAAAGGGGAAGCAGCTTGCCCCAGGTTAGTGGGGCAGGGCTAGATGGGCTCAGAACGGAGGCCACTTCTCCGAAGCTCTGATGGCCCAGAGAAAAGCATTGTATGATGCGGGCCCAGGGTGTCACTTTGGCGATGCAGCCCACTTTTGTTTTCCTTTGCCAGACCACTCGGGCCAGTGGGGGCGGGGGGGTGCACTCCTGCTTGAGGGACAGAATGGGGAGCAGCTGAGAACAATATTACTGGGCCATATTACAGATTGGGAAAACTGAGGTTAAAGAGTTTAATAGCAGGCCGGGCACCTTGGTTCATGCCTGTAATCCCACCACTTTGGGAGGCCGAGGCGGGGCGGATCACGAGGTCAGGAGATCGAGACCATCCTGGCCAACCTGGTGAAACCCTGTCTCTACTAAAAATACAAAAATCAGCTGGGCGTGGTGGCACGTGCCTGTAATCCCAGCTACTCAGGAGGCTGAGGCAGGAGAATCACTTGAACCAGGGAGTCAGAGGTTGCAGTGAGCTGAGATCCCGCCACTGCACTCCAGCCTAGCGGCAGAGCGAGACTCCATCTCAAAAAAAGAAAAAAAAGAGTTTGATAGCTTACACACCACTAACAGGTGGCAGAGTCAGGACTTGAACGCAGGTCTAAGTCTACTCCAAATCACTTACTGTATCCACTAGTCCACAAACATACCTCTCAAACCTCAGGTCTTCGCTGCTCTCCTGTCCTTGGAGCCCTCTTTCCAGTTCACCTCTCAAATGGGCAACTGGGTTATATAATTCAGGTCTTAAGTTTATCCTACCTTCATAGCCTTCATCCTTATTTTGTGAATATCTTATTTATATACCCCCCCACCATATATAGTGCCATGAGATGGCAAGTGACAAAGTAAAATTACTTTTGCTGTTTAGCGAAAATAGTAAAAGTAATTTTAGCTACTTATGAGTAGGAATTTTGTCTTGCACCAAAGTATCCCCTGAGACTATATTTATCAATATTTGTTGAACGAATGAATGAATGAGTGAGTGAATGAATGAATGAGTGAATGAATGTGTGTGTCCCCTGCCTAGCTTTAAAAGTCAAAGTCAAGGAAAAGGTGGCTATAAGGTTATCTTCCTTGGCAGAGCACAGTTTAGTCCACTGTGGCGCTAGCACAGAGAGCACACCCTTTGTTCTCCACAGGCTGGAAGACACCTCCTTGGCCCCCAGAGGGGAGCAGGGCTGCTGGTCTGCACCTACAGGCTGTTCTCAAACAGACTCGCCCCGCAGAGCTCCGGGAAAGAGATGAGCAGCCCTCCCACCTGCTCTCCAGAAAGCAACCTGCAGAGAAAAACAGCCCGGAGTGACCTGGATCCACCCCGCGGGCGTGGGGCGGGGCCGCAGCAGCATTGTTTGCCTCTGTGTATGGCAACCAGAAACCACCGCAGCCAGCACTTCTCAGAGGCACCCCGCCCCCCTTTATTTTAATCTCCTAAACTGATTTGTCAGCAGCAGGAAGTGACATGACAGCTTTCCTCACAAAAGGGAAACTCCTCCGCGTTACCATGGGGATGGAGGCCACTGTAGGATCACAGATTTATATAATCTTAAAGGTGTACACACAATGATGTCAATGATGTCATCCTCCGACGGGCCAGGGGAGGGAGGGAAAGGGACGCCAGAGGCTGCAAGTCCAAAGCAAATTAGCTACGATTTGCAAAATTCCAAGGAAAGGAGAGGATGCGGTAGAGGTGGCGGGTGGGGGGGTTGGAGGTATTATAATGAAATAATGGGTGCCTGGAAACCGCAGAAAAGCATAAAGTATGCATTGATGCATTTTCTGCATCCCAGAATTAGAGAGATGGGGAGAACAGTACTGAGATCCAGTGCAAACTGGTCATTTTATGGAGTGGGAAAACTGAACCAGGAGAACTGCCAGAAGTCATTAGGACAGAGACAAGGGGATGGAAACATTTCTCCATGGGCCATTGTGTGCCAGGCACTTTACATTCATTGGCCCATGTCTTTCTCACAAGTGAGCCTCAGCTTTGTCCTCTGTAAAATGGGTATTACTGTCAAAGGTTACTTAACCTTAGCAGTACCTGGCACACAGTGCTCACTCTAAAACTGACAACCATCACTGCCACATTATCAGTATTAAAAGTCTTATTTCAATCTCTTCCTGGGAAACAAACACGTTAATAGACTTTAAGTGTCTTTCTTTTCATCAGGAGGCATTATTTTTTCCCCAAGGAAAGCAGTCTGAGGCCAAATATGACATTTTCTGGAGGGTCTGAACACAGTGACTCCAGTACATGGGGATCAGGGGTTATCATCCCTGGCTCTCAGGACTGGCATGAGGCTGAGTGGCTTGAGCTGGGAGAAGTGAGTGTGACTTGTTTTCACTGGCAGCTCCCTTAGGCAGCCGCTGTATTTTTCCACTGCGTGGATCACACTGGAGATTAATTTTGGTTCAGCCAGTGCCTGCCAAGCAAAAAGTGAAGGCCCTAACCCTCGGGGAAGTCAGCCATGGCATCTGTCACAGACTCGATGTCGCTGGTACATTTCCACGGAGAGAGATATTTACAATAGTAAATTTCTAGGCTTTGATAAAAACATTGGGTACGATTTGTTTTGATAGACATGAATATACTTGTAATCGGAAACCCAGCTGAGGAAATGAGTTTGCCAGCCCAGGGAATCTTAAAACTTAGAACACAGGGATCTTTCAGACCCTGGGAGTCAAGTGGCAGACAGTGAGCCAGAGGGGCAAAGTCAAGGACACTGATTCTGTGTAAAGACCTTGAACAACAGGACAGGACCAGAACCATAGCACAGGGTGCTCCTGGATAAGGCGAATGGGGTATTTCCTTTTCTGCTTCCCATAGCACTTTGTCCAGAAACAGAGTGGGGTGGGGCACTAAGGGTCCAGTAATCCAAGAACTTCACAGTTTCTTAACGCAACATTGTAGACTGGATTACAGGTTGTTAGCAATTACATCTTTTCTGTTTTTTGCCTGCTTGGCAAAGGAGTACAAATTCAGAATATTATCCTAGATCAAGTTAGGTTTAATTGCTTATCTTCAATAAAATTATGAAATCAGGTGACCTGAAGGAGACAACCAGCAAAAATGCTATGTCTATATGCAGAAACACCAGCGTGAATGTCCTCTGCAATGTTAGCAATGGTCAGGTTGGGGACAGGCTGTTGCAGGTGATGTATTTGCATGGTATTTGCTTATAGTGCTTGAATTTTTTTTTTTTTTTTGCCATTCAATTTATTATTTTCACAATAACAAAAGCCTTTTTAAAAGCAAAAAGATAGGTCAGGAGTTCAAGACCAGCCTGACCAACACGGTGAAACCCCGTCTCTACTAAAAATACAAAAATTAGCCGGGCATGGTGATGTGCACCTGTAATTCCAGCTACTTAGGAAGCTGAGGCAGGAGAATGGCTTGAACCTGGGAGGCGGAGGTTGCAGTGAGCCAAGCTCACGCCATTGTACTCCAGCCTGGGCAACAGAGTGAGACTCCGTCTAAAAAAAAAAAAAAAAAAAAGCAAAAAGAGTGCCATGAGATGGGCAAATGAAAGTCCAGAACAGAGGTAGATTCCAATTCCCCTTTTTCTGCCACTTAGCCATGCTGGGTCTCAGCATCTCATCTGCAAAAGGCCTTGCTGAGTTTATCTGGGGGCAGGTAGCACACACTGCCTTATATCATGTGTTTGGAAAAACTTTTGTCTCTTCATAACTCCAGCACAGATCAAAGATGGTCAGGCAACTTTTTATATTAACCTGAGGAGGGTATTAAATGAAAAAGGCAATCCAGGCAAGTGGCGATTTCTTCCTAGCTTTAGCTCTGGGGACACCTTAGCATCCTGGGTGACATGGTAGGTTACAGAGCTGCTAAAATGGGCATGGGTAGACACACTGATCCAATACTAAGAGTTCAGTTGTAGCATCTGGTGTTTCATGATACTCACTTGTCTTCCTCCCTTGCAACTCAGCCATTTCACGGGACCAATGGGCCACCACAGGGCATGGGATCAGATCTCAACACATTTTGCAGGCCCTTGTTGAAATTCTTCCCTAGTTCACTAGTGGGAGAGGGACTGGGTGTGGTTGCCAAAGAAATAAAAGCATTGAAATTTCAATAGAAATGCCATAATTTATTCCATTGTATAAAAAAGTTATCCTTATGTAACAAAATGTCTTCTTAGAAGAAGAAATATATTATTTCAGGTCATAAATAATCAGCAAACATACAACTGTTGGCAACTAAAAAAAAAACCCCAACACTGGTATTTTCCATCAGTGCTGAAAACAAACCTGCTTACGATATATTTACAGGATAGTACAGTACTCAAAAACAAAAATTGAGGTATTTGGTTCTTCTAGGAGTAGACAATGACATTTGTGGAGGCACACACCTCCACAAAAATAAATAACGTATATTCTCATATGTATATGTGTCGTCGGGAATGATAATACTGGTAGGTATGTCAAGCATGAAGAGATTCTACAAAAAACAGGGGCGAGCAAAAAGAAACCGGCTCACACACAGAGTCCTTTCTCTTCTGCCCCATTCTGTCAGAGGGACTTGATGTACCCACTACATATTGATCCCGAATGTGCTGAGTTCAGCAGATGTCTTGACGCTAAGTCATCACAACGACTGCTTAGGAACCCAGTGGAACTCAGGTGAAGTTAAATAAATAAGGACCAGCCCTCTCGAGCCCCTCCCAGAGTTACTGCATTTCTCCTCTCAAGGAGCCTGGAGTCCCAGTGGGATGTGAAGAGCCTCACCTCCCACAGCCTTTCAGCAGCTGGGAGAGGTCGTGATGGGACTCTGAAGGTAGCTCAGCGCACTGTTCGTGGAGTGGACAGGGATGGAGACGGGGAAGTTGAACACGGTGGTGGTGGAGGTGCCTCGGTCCAGCACAGCCATGGCAGGGCTCCCAGCCTCTGCCGAGCAGTGTGGGGCCAGCACCTGGGACTCAAACTGCAGCAGCTGGCCCATGAAGCTGAAGTTGGGGGAGATGATGCTTCGCCTCTGCTTCACAAACTCAAAGGCCTCGTCTAGCTTGACTCGGTTAGTCCTCATGAGGTAAGCAAGGCAGATAGTAGCTGACCGGGAAATGCCTGCCTGGCAGTGAACAAACACCCTTCCTCCAGCATTCTTGATGGAGTCTGGAAAACAAAAGGAGGGGCTGGTTACTCGAGAGCTCAGGAGAACCACCCCAAGCCCGGGTACAGTATATCTGAGAAAGGTCAGGTGTGTCTTGTCTAGAAATGGTCAACATCACCACATGCCATCACATGGCTACTGTTCAGGGAGGTAACGTGGGCACTGCGCAAAGGATGGCACAGGATTTAAACTCAGACTGGGGATTTCCACTCAGCAGATAGACCAGTCAATTCAACTTTGTGAGCCCCAGTTTGCAAATCTGTAAAGTGGGACATCGAATCAAATTCACATTTTGCAGGAATGTTGCCCACACCAGACTGATACTGAATGTCTGGAAGAAGGCTCAGAAGACTTCAAGCTCTTGCCACAGAGGTTGGGCTTAGGGGCTGAAATGAGGAGAGAGGCAGAAAAGCCCCAGGCATCCATTCCATTTACCTATGAAGTCAATGGCCTCGTTGAACCAGGAGCTGATGTCTGCCTTGTGGTTGTCCTCCACAGGGATGCTCTTGTACTGGTAGTGACCCTCAAAATGGTTGGGACAATTGGCTGAGACGTTGATCAAGGCAGTGATGCCCAAGGCATCCAGCATATCCTTGCGGGAAGCGTGATAGGCACTGCCCAGGTACAGAAAGGGCAGGATTTCCACCGGGCCACCCTGAAATCCAGAAATATCCAACATTCATCAAGCTCGCTCAAAGCCAAGGCCAGTGCCCACACCCACAAAAACTTTCTGCTGGAAAAGTCAATTTCAGATACCGAGTGAACTCAGTTCTGTTGCTGGAGGATAAATAAATAGGGGACTAAGCCCATTTGCCTGGGCAGGACCAGCAAATTCATTTCTGTAGAGCCTACAATCATATCCCTGTGTCCCCTCCGTTATAAATAATGCTGCAGATCACTTTCTATATTCTCCCTGGCATTACTCCTCCATGCCTTTGCCAGTTCTTACTTCTCCCCTGTGGCAGGGACACCTACTAACCTGATCATAGAGTGGGGTACTGCAGGAACTGCACCCAGATTCCGCGCTGTCAGGGACGCTAGTACTCAGGGGAAGGCTGAGCCCCATGGGGGTCGACTGTTTGCTGCACAGCTCCGGGCAGGAAGCCGAAAACGCTTCGTATCCTCCTGGGAATACAAAGACATTTTTTTTTCCTCATTAGTGACGCCGGGACAGGGCACCTTCATACGACTCCCCCACCCACCAAGGGCTGGAAGTTTATTTACAGCGGAAAGGCCCAGGCAAGTCTTTGTTCCCAAACAAAGCCAATGACAAGTTCCAGAGATAAATGTACTCCAGCGCCCACGCGCTGCAGGTGGGGCGACCCCCCCGGGAGCCAAGAGCCGGGGGTACCGGGCAAAATCTCAGGGGTGTGCGGCCCGCCCCGAGCTTCCCCGAGGGCGTACCTTTGAGGAAGAAGACTTGCGCGGCGCGCGCCTCGCGGCAGAGAGCGCCGGCCGCCAGAGTCAGGGTGCCGTCGCGCTTGGCGCTGTCCAGGGCGGCGCTGCGCTCGTCCAGCAACACCACGGCGTGGTAGGCGCCGGCCAGCAGGCGGCCGCGCAGCTCGGCGTTGGGCACGATGTGCTCCAGGCCCATGGCGCCCTTGGCCCGGCGCCGCACGATGGTGCTGAAGCGCACGTTGACAGAGCCGGCGATGTGGCCGGCGTTGAAGGCGAAGAAGGAGCGGCAGTCCAGCAGCAGGCATTGCGCCGCGCGCTCCCTCAGCAGCGCCCGCAGGCCTCCAGCGTCCAGGGTGCCCACTTCCATGACCATGGCCGGCCTCAGCGCCCCCAGCGTGATCGGCCCTGCGGTGCTCTTTGTCTATCCTCGGGGCCAAGGGCAGGGCGGCGCCTTTCGAGGAAAAGCTAGACCCCCGGGTCTCTCTGCGCCGAACCAAAAGCTGCTTTTGGACTGAGAGAGGAGCGTCACGCGGGGCTCTGGGCTCCTCGGCTTCTTCGCGGTTGCCCCGACTGCCCCTTCGAACCACGTCGCACACACAGCCCGAATGTCCTTCGCAGCGAGCCCGGTCCGGGGAGCTCGTTTATATGCGGCCTCTGGGGGACGGGGCGGGCCAGACCCGCGCGCAGGGGGAGGAGGGTGTTTGTTTGAATGGTGATCACGTGATGGGGTGGTGACGTCACCCGCCCGGCCCGGCCCGGCGCCGCCGAGCTAGAGGAGAAGACGTCATCAGCCTCGGAGCTGGGTCCGCTCGCTGCGCGCTGGCTCGCGGCCCCGGCCCCCGCCCTGCCGTCCGGCCTGCTCTTGGCGCGTCCCCAGGGACTGGGCCCGCGCCGCGCTCCGGGCCCAGCGGGGAGGCGGAGGGCTCGCTGCCAGCTGAGGCTGACCTCTGGGATGCTAGCGGCCGGGAGAATGGGCGACGTGCCACCTGCCTTGGCCTCGTCGCTCCTCCGTCTCTCCCTCTCCGAGACCCCTTCCCCGTGCCCCTCGGCCTTCGACCTGAGCCGAAAGGGGCTTCCTGCGCTTTTGCTTACTCTTGTGCCCCTTTCTCTCATTTCCTCATCACTAACAGGCGGGGAAACTGAGGTTCCCCAAGCGAAGCTACTGACTGGCCCAGAACCACACTACTGGGGTGTGGGGTGGGGCGGCGCCGGGGGCAGCACAGAGGCGCCTAAGATGAAGTTTAGAGAAAAATGAACAACTTTGCCGATAGAAAAGTCGTTCCTACCAAGAACGACTCGAGCGAGTTGGGGCGGAGAGGTTCAGAGCAATGCTTTCCTGTTCCCAGACTTTCTTTAAGGTGGCTTTAAAATATCTACATTTGCCATGAAAGTGTAAGCGAGCAAACCCCCACCGGGAATAATGCTATTCCTAGTCTGTGGCCCCCGGAAGACTTGGAACCAAGGAAGGCAGGTCAAGGGGCTGAAATCCCGGTGGGGGGGGGTCGCAAGGCCCCGCGGTGGATTCCCGGGTTTGGCGTTTGGAGGGGTGAGGGGCGACCCGCACGCGACTCGACGGCGCCCCCCAGGGGCCGCCCGACACTTTTCTGTCACCTTGGCTCCAGACCCAGCTTCTCCATCCCTTTATTACACAAATAGGCAGTATACTGAGTGAGCGCCTACTAAGCGCTGGGCTGGGGGGCTCCAACCCGGAACAGAAGCCGGCCCCAACCCTCGCTCCCTGTCGTCGCTTGCGTTATAGGCTGAAGGCAAAATCCAATCCTGGGCCGTTCTGGGAGGATTGCCAGGACATGGATCGCAACGCTTGGGAAGACCCCCCGCCCCCAACGCCCAGCGATATCCGTGCCCTGAGTCCCAGTGACGGCCCCCTGGACAGCACAGCCTGCTGCAGCGACGCGACGCGCTAGGTACACAAACATAAACATTGCGCCACCCGCCCGGGTGCCGAGTCAGGAACATTCTGCGGTTTCCTCCCCTCCTGGGGGAGGGGATTTCGCTGGCCACCCTCTGTCGTCGCTGTGCGAGCTGTATCACCAGAGGCAACTTCTGCATTTGCCTCGCTTAGCTTGTGTGTTTTCGCCTGCGCAAACGTTCTGCCTGGATTCTTCTAGAAGAGTTCAGAGAATGGAGTGCTTTTTTTAAAAAGGGCGTTTTCTACCTTCATTTGAACATTGGTCGAGGACAGCAAAGAGGTCCTCAGATAAGAGCCACACCCTCCCTGTATGGAGAGATAGAAGAAAAAGAAATTATTTGTTTATACTACTTATTCAGCTGAGGAACTCAACATACTTTTTGCGTTGAATCATAGAATGTTACAGCTGCTGACTTTTCACTGCATACCGACTTGATTTGTCCCATTTTTTTTTTTTCTCTCACCAAGAGCATTCATTATACCTTCCCCTACCGAAATTTTTCAACAAGAAAACTCTTTTAAGGCTGGGTGCTGTGGCTCACACCTGTAATCCCAGCACTTTGGGAGGCCGAGGCAGGCAGATCAAGAGATCAGGAGATCAAGACCATCCTGGCTAACACGGTGAAAGCCCGTCTCTGCTAAAAATACAAAAATTATCTGGGCGTAGTGGTGGACGCCTGTAATCCCAGTTACTCGGGAGGCTAAGGCAGGAGAATCGCTTGAACCCCGGGAGGCGGAGGTTGCTGTGAGCCAAGATCATGCCACGGCACTCTAGCTTGGTGACAGAGCAAGACTCTCTTTAATGCCATTATCACAGTAGTAGTGGCACAGTCTGGCCCTAGAGCCAGGTGTCTTCTGGCCTCTCCTCCCTTGCTGGAAAGAGTATAAGAGTAGACTTGAACCCTGTCATTTTGCTGCTGGATGGTCAGAGGTGAGTCTCGACCCCTGCTGAGCCTCCAAACCCTCATCTGTACCGTAGGTCTACACTGGCCCACTTTGTAGATGGTTTGAGGCCCAAGTGAGAGATGGGGGGATTAGGGAACCCAGGCCCTACCCCACCCCTGCTCTTTATGATTCACCGTATCTCTAGGGTTTCCCCTTCCCAGCAGAATGGTTCTGTCCCTGTGCCTTTCAGAGACTTGCCTCAGAACCAGGGAGAAGGTCACTGCAAGCCATCTGCTTATGAGAGACATCAGTGGACAGGGGCCCAACTCAGGGAGAGCTCCTCTTTAAGACCCACTACCACACAGTGCTCAGGTCGGTGGGTCACCTGCCTGGAGGCAAGTGGTAAACGTGTAGCCACCTAGGCCCCCAATCCAGGCAGTGGAGATGCTGCTTCTGACTGAGGATGGAGCCAAAGAGAGCTCAGCATAATCTGGTCTCTGTAACCACAGGAGTGAGGGACTGGCCTTGTGGGCCTGGCTGCCAGAGGGAATGAAGCAGATAAATCACTGGATGTTGACTCAGGGGAGAGAATTGGGCCTTTCTGACCTGGGCTGTTCCCAGTTCTACCTAGCCCTGCTTAGGAATAAACCTGGAGGCAGTGTGGAGTAGCGGGAAGAAGGGTTCAGAGTTCCATACTCCCCCAAAAGCTGGCCGGGATTCCCTACCTTTAATGTGTGGCCTTGAGTTAAGTCCTCCCATGGTGCTGAGCTCCACCCCCTCCTTCCCATGATGGAGAGAATGATAATAACATACACCTCCAGGGACTCTGGGGAGACTGGGTGTAGCCAGGGTTGGCCCTAGCTCATAGTCCCTGTCCTAATCCTGCTCTCAAAGGCGACTTTGGATCTCTCTTGGGATCACAGAGAGCTCCCCCTGATGACAGTCAGAAAGAGGCCCCCGATCACTGTCTGCTCGGTGACCTTAGGCAAGCAGCTTACCATTTCTGAGCGTCTGTTTCCCCATTTGTAAACTGGGAATAACATCCATTTAGGACCAAGTAAAATAGTGTGTAAGAACCTGATATGGATGACACCCAAAGGGGGTGCTCTCAAGAGAGGGAGCAGGGTCCCACATTCATGTTCCCTCTTTCAAAACCCATGGCCTTTTTCCGTCTCCCCTGTGCTGTATGGGGATTCCTCCCCTCAATATCCTTCTACAACTCCCCATTTCTTAGCAAATCCAAAACTCACTGCTACTGAGCCTTGCCATCTATATGGCTCAGCTTCCCACTCTCTTTGGTTTCTCTCTTGTGCTCCAGGAAAATTCTGTGGGCCTGTGTTCCTAGAATGTTCTTGTCCTCTCCCACATCTTTGCTCACATTCCTCCGCCAACCCCCTGCCAGACAGCGGCCCCTCTGGGCTTTCCAAGGGAAGACTCCTCGGGTTTCTCCAACTGCTCCCTCTTCTTGGCCTGGAGGACATTGTCCATGTATTCTCATTGTGTACAAGTCACGTAGATCTTTGTTGTACTCCCCCCAGGGTGTAAGCTTGTCAGCTTGAAGACAAGGGGTGTGTTTTTTTCATCATTGCACTCCCCAGCCTACTACCTTTGATGTGGTGCCTGGCACATAGTAGGTTCACAATTTGGGAAACGGTGGAATTGTTTCAAAGGGTACTATTGAAAAGTGTCAGAAGGGTGGAGGGTGGTCATTGACACTTATTAGGCCTCACCTCTGGGCCAGGTGCATTACAGGTATCTTTCCATGAATCTGTCAGTGATGTGAGGTGCTTGTTGTCCCCATTTTATAGGCAAGAAAAGAGGCTCAGAGAGGAGACATGCCAAAGTTCACATGCCTAAGGTCATAAAGCTGATAATCATCAGACATAGATCCAAACCCAGCACCTGTCTGACTTGAGAGAGGGAGCTGGGCCTGGGTCTGTTGAGGCCTCCACGTCTGTCAGTCTGCCAGCCCCACGTCCGGCAGCATTGCCTGAAGCCTCTGCCTCCCAGCTTCCTGGAGCTCTTCTCACTGGACAGAGTGGTCCCTGGTGTCAGCCCAGCAGGGAGCCTGGAGCCTCCTAAGACTCCCAACTCAGGCCCTCGTGCCCCTGCTTCAAGAGACTCTGTAGCCACGCGGACCTACCTTGAGGGACTGGCAAAGGGCTGACATCACCCTCTACACCCAGGCAGTTGGGACAGAGCTAGTTGTCATTGCACAATCCTTACAAACAGATCTCCATGCTCAGACCTGGCAGGGCCCACAGAACTGTGTCATCCTGTCTAACCTCCTCATTTGAGAGACAAGGGCCCAGAGAGGTTAGGCAATCTGTCCAAAGTCACACAGTGTTCAGAACATTCTAACCAGTCAGCATTGTGTGAGCTGTGTGTCCAAACCCTTAACAGTGTTTATCTTTGGAGGGTGGAGTTCCTCTCTTTTTCTTCCTTATGACTCTGAACGATTTGAACTTTTTAAACTTAAATGTGTCACTTTTGTAACAAAGAATAAAAGATAAGATTAGAAGGCAACCATATGAAGGTAACAGCATTGTCCTTAAAACCAAGTTACAGAGTTAGACCTCCTGGATTAGAATCCCAGCTTGCTTACTCACCAGCTGTGTGTATTTGGGCACGTTACTGTACCTCTGTGAGACTCAGTTTTCTCATCTTTAAAGAGGGAATAATAATCGTATCGATCTTGTAGGGTTGATAGGAAGGTTATATAAGACAGTGATTGGCAAACTATAGCCTGTAAGCCAAATGTAGCTCGCTGCCTCTTTTTGTACAAACCACAAACTAAGACAGGTTTTTATATTTTAAATGGTTGGGGGAAAAAATCAAAAGAAGAATCGTATTTTATGACATGTGATTGTCATATAAAATTCAGACTTCAGTGTCCATAAATGAAGTTTTATTGGAACACAGCCACACCCATTCCTTTACGTGGGATCTATGGCTGCTTTCACACTACAATGGGAGGTGTATATTGTGACAGAGACAGTATGGCTCACAAAGCCTCAAATATTTACCCTTATCCCTTTACAGGAAAAGTTTGCCAACCCTGATAGGAGCTCATGGATGAAAAGTACTTTAGAACAATGCCTGGCACAGAGTAAGTGTTTAGAAAACTTTGTTATTATTATTATATAGATATTTATAAAATCTTCTTCCCCTCGGATGTTTTTTAAAGCAGTAATTGCTTTCATCATATAATTCATTGTGTTGAAGGCACAGTTTTCATATTTTAGCATTTCTCAGGGCGTAACAGTTGGAAGCATGTCATCGTTAATTGACAGCATTTTCCTTTCTTAATGGTGCATGAATTAATGAAAGGGCCTCAGAACTGATGACATCTTAGAGCCAGTAGATGCAGTAAAGTGTAAAAGGTTGAAGATGGAAAAGAATTGAGTGCTACAGTCATTCAGTCAACAGCCGTTCCAGTGGTGGGACAGACTTGTTAAGTGCCAAGATAGAAACTGGGTACCCAGGAAAGATGCCCAGAGGAGGAGACGTCTACTTGGAGATGTAAAGGCTGATGTAGGATAGAAATACCTGAAGGAAAT
>NC_045437.1:117698306-117725609 GCF_002776525.5 Piliocolobus tephrosceles | reverse complement strand
TTTCTTGTCTCTCTTGGTCCCCAGTACAAATCTCAAAGCAAGGCTTGTTGAACAAATAAATGAAGACGAGCCCAGGAGCCCAGGAAAGGGACCAGGAACAGCAGGGCCTCCATGACTCACACAAGCCTCATCCCTGAAGCAAGGACGCAGCTGCCAACAATGGCCCCAAGCCACGCCCGCCACTGGGGGAACTGATGCTGCGGTGAGAAGTGACAGCTTTCTGTTGATTCTTTTTTTCTTTTTTTAAAACAGAATATGAATTGAGACATAATTTCATTTTCATAATGAGAAAACACTTAGTAACTAATGTTGTTGGAAGCAAATGTAAACACAGTTTGTCTGTTCCAAACTCATCTCTGGGAAAAGGAGAAGGAAAAGTTATTGGCACTATGTTAATCATAGCTGAAGATGCAGAAATTGTTCATCCCAATTTTGCCTTTGTAAGTAACGTGGGGGCAGTTCTTATTAATAATTGCCAATCTCAACTAAGACACAGTACTTTGCTAGGTGCTTTATATTCATTTCCTGGTGTGATCATGACATTAACCCTGTGAAATGGGTACCCTTACTATCTCCATGTGAAGAAATGGGGAAACTGAGGAGCAGAGAGGTGAACTAACTTGTCCAAAGGCACACAGCAAGGGCTCTGACTCTCCACTTTCTAAGTTTTTTGTTCTTATCTCTTCACAGTACATAGCAGGCATGGTATGAGGGTGGCGTGCTGCACAATTTCGCTGTTTGTTTCTCGGAATAATAATTTATAGGGGACTGCTTCTAGATTCCAAAGGAAAGAGAAAAAGAAATATGCCCCAAACTCAGGCTTTCTGCCTGGCCCTGCCTGACTGTCTGAGCTGCATTGAACAAATGATTTATTCACTGGCCTTGACCTCAGTGGGTTTGGCCACCCATTGAGAGTGAAGTCACACCTCCAGCACTGCGATACATTCATTGATCCACTCACCTAGCTTCGTGGCAGGCAAGAAACAGGCCTATGTGAGCCTGCCCAGGATCAGGGACAGGAAAACACACAAGTGTTTCTGGATATCCTCAAACTGTTGCTGGGCTGCTCAGTTCTTCCCTAGGAGATTCTCCGGGGGGCCTGAATTAGTTTGCTAGGGCTTCCGCAACAAAATGCCACAGACTGAGCAGCTTAAATAAAAATGTATCATCTCGTGGTTCTGGAGCCTGAAAGTCTGAGATCAAGGTGCTGGGCATTAGGACTTGAACATATGTTTTTTGGGGGTACACTTCAACCCATCGGAGGGCCTGTGCCCCAAAGAGAGCCTCCTTCTGTGTGCAATGAAGGTGTGAGTTATAAACATGAGACGAAAACACCCCTGTTCTTGGATAGGATGACTCAATACCACAAACAGTCCAATTGGCCCAGGTAAATATATCCATTTAACATGATCGTCACAAAAATATTGAGGGTAGGTGTTTTTTTCTGGAGTTAGGTTGATTCTGGAGTTGATATGAAATAATAAACAAGCAAAAATAGCCAGAATTTTTTTTTTTTTTTTTAAAGGGCAGTGGGGTGGAGGTAAGCCCTACCAGACATTAAAACATAGCATAAAGCTTCTGTAATTGGCAGGGCACAGTGGCTCATGCCTGTAACCCCAGCACTTTGAGAGGCTGTGATGGGAGGATTGCTTGAGCCCAGGAGTTTCAGACCAACCTGAGAAACATAGCGAGACTCCATCTCTATAAAAATAAGTTAAAAGTTAGCTAAGTGTGGTGGTGTGTGCTGGTAATCTCAGCTATTCCAGAAGCTGAGGTGGAAGGCTTGCTTAAACCAAGGAATCTGAGGCTGCAGTGAGCTAAGATCACACCACTGCACTCAGCTTGGGGGACAGAGTGAGACTGTGTCTCTAATTTTATTTATTTATTTATTTATTTGAGATGGAGTCTCACTCTGTCGCCCAAGCTGGAGTGCCATGGTGCAATTTCGGCTCACTGCAACCTCTGCCACCCAGGTTCAAGCAATTCTTCTTCCTCAGCCTCCCAAGAACCTGGGATTGTAGGCGCCTGCCACTGCGCCCAGCTAATTTTTGTAGTTTTTAGTAGAGATGGGGTTTCATCATTTTGGCCAGGCTGGTCTTGAACTCCTGACCTCATAATCCAGCCGCCTTAGCCTCCCAAATTGCTGGGATTACAGGCGTGAGCCACTGCGCCCGGCCTCTAAATTTTTTTTTTTTTAAATGTTTTAAAGCTTCTGTAATAAAAATGGTGTACCTGGAAACGAATAGCCAGACAGACCAATGGAACAATGAAGTCCAGAAATGTATTCAAGTACACGTGAAGATTTGGTGCATGGCCAAGGTGGTGTCTCAGATCACTGGGACATAAGACTTGTTAATAAGCAGTGCTGGAACCATGGCATTCCGTTTGGAAAAAAGATAAAAGTGAATCCATACCTCACACCAAACATCAGAATAAACACCAAATGGTCCAGAGATCCAGATTTAAAAAAATGAAACCTTACAACTTCTTTTTTATTTTTATTTTTTCATTTTTTAAGACTAGTCAACTACAGTAGTGAGAAGAGGGGAAAGGGTAGAACAAGAAGTTTGATCAGTAACTGACAGTCAACAATTCATTGAGATAACTCACTACCTTTGGACCAGCCAAGGAAAGTTTACAACTCTTTTTTTTTTTTTGAGACAGAGTCTCACTTGTCACCCAGGCTGGAGTGCCATGGAGCAATCTCTGCTCATTGTAACCTCCAACTCCTGGGTTCAAAAATCTCCTGCCTCAGCCTCCTGAGTAGCTGAGACTACAGGCACCTGCCACCTTGCCTGGCTAATTTTTGTATTTTTAGTAGAAATGGGGTTTCACCATTGTTGGTCAGGCTGGTCTCAAACTCCTGACCTCAAGTGATCTATCCACCTTGGCCGCCCAAGGTGCTGGGATTACAGGTGTGAGCCACCACACTGCCCAGTGTACAACTTTTAAAAGAAAACAGAGGGAAATTTATATATAACCCAGGAGTTAGAAAATTTTTTATTTAGGACTCAAAAGACTCAAACAGCGAAAGAAAATCTTGATAAATTCAACTATATAAAAATTAAAGCTGGCCAGGTGCAGTGGCTCACACCTGTAATCCCAGCACCTTGGGAGGCTGTGGAGGGCAGATCACGAGGTCAGGAGTTCAAGACCAGCCTGGCCAACATGATGAAACTCCATCTCTACTAAAAATACAAAAATTAGCCAGGTGTGGTGGCGGGCACCTGTAATCCCAGTACTTGGGAGGCTGAGGCAGGAGAATCATTTGAAATCAGAAGGCGGAGGTTACAGTGAGCCAAGATTATACCACTGCACTCCAGCCTCGGCAACAAGAGCGAAACTCCATCTCAAAAACAACAACAACAAACAACAACAACAACAAAAATCCAAATTTGTAGAAAGCTTTTTGTGCCTAAAGCTCTGTAAGCAAAGTTAAATTTTATTTTTTAAAAAGGCAAATGGGGCTGGGCATGGTGGCTCATGCCTGTAATCCCAACACTTTGGGAGGCCGAGGTGGGCAGATCACAAGGTCAGGAGATGGAAACCATCCTGGCTACTACGGTGAAACCCCATCTCTACTAAAAATACAAAAAAAAAAAATTAGCCAGGCATGGTGGCGGGCACCTGTAGTCCCAGCTATTTGGGAGGCTGAGGCAAGAGAATGGCGTGAACCCAGGAGCAGTGAGCCAAGATCATGCTATGGCACTGCAGCCTGGGCAACAGAGGGAGACTCTGTCTTTAAAAAAATAAATAAATAAAACAGGCAAATGGGAAAAAAAAAATTGTAATTTACAGATGAAGGCCAATTTCACCAATATTAAAGGAGTTCTTAAAAACAGAGATGAAAAAGCCAAAAATATGATTTTAAAATAGACAAAAACCGTGAGCAGATAGTTTATAGAAAAAGAACTATAGTCCTTCTGAACACGTAAAATGCCCATTCTTTTTTTTTTCCTTTTTGAGACAGAGTCTCGCTCTGTCACCCAGGCTGCAGTGCAGTGGCATGATCTCAGTTCACTGCAACCTCTGTCTCTCGGGTTCAAGCTATTCTCCTGTCTCAGCCTCCTGAGTAGCTGGGACTATAGGCACCTGCCACCACACCTGGCTAATTTTGTAATTTTAGTAGAGACAGGGTTTCACCAGGTTTCACCATGTTGGCCATGCTGGTCTCGAACTCCTGACCTCAGGTGATCTGCCCACCTCGGCCTCCCAAAGTGCTGGGATTACAGGTGTGAGCTACCACACCTGGCCAAGATTCCCATTGTTAATCATAATAAGAGACAAGAAAATTACTTGAGAGACTGTTTCTCATCCATCATCAGATTAGCCAAAATCCAAAAACTTGACAGCACCCTCTGGGACAAGGGAAACCTGACTATGGACTGGATATTAGGTGATATTATAGAATTGTTAACTTTGGTGGGTGCCTAGAAGAATATCTTGTTCTTAAGAGACGCATGCTGAAGTATTTAGCCGAGAAGGGTCATGATGTTGGCAACTTGGTCTCAAATGGTTTGGGAAGGAAAAATATATGCACACAAATAAGTCAATTAAATGTGGCAAAACATTAACAATTGTTGAGTCTATGTGATGGGCATAAGGGTGTTCATGTGCAATGCTGTTGAGCCCAGAGGGCATTATGGTGAGTGAAATAAGCCAGACACAGAACGTGGTCTCACTTACATGTGGAATCTTAAAAGTTGAACTCATAAAACCAAAGAATAGAATGGTGGTTGCAAAGCACTGGGAGATGTTGGTCAAAGGGTACAAACTTTCAGTTATTGAGGATGAATAAGGATTAAGGTTAGGGTTAAGATCGAGTATACCTTATATTTATATAATTTTATTTGTCAATTTATACCTCAATAAAGCTGAAGAAAGCCACCACTAAGAAAACAAAAAGAGAAGCAGCAGACTAGGAAAAAATATTTGCAAAACCAAATCTGATAACGGACTTGTATCCAGTATTTGCAAAGAACTTCTACAACTTAATAACAACGACAACGACAACAAAGGAGCAAAATCCCCGGTGGTCTATTGGTTAGGATTAAAAAAGAAAGAGAAAAGAAGCAAAATATATGAACAGATATTTCTCCAAAGGAGATATGCCAATAGCTAATAAACATATGAACAGATGCTCAATATCATTAGTCATTAGGGAAATACAGATTAAAATCACCATGAGGTACTACTTCACATACACTAAAATGACTAATCAAAGACAGATAACAAAAGTTGGCTAGGATGTGGAGAAACAGAACTGCTATGGTTTTAATGTCCCCTCTAAAACCCATATTGAAATTTAATTGCCATTTGCAGTATTAAGTAGTGGGACCTTTATAAATTACCCAGTCTGTGGTATTCTGTTATAGCAACAGAAAACAAACTAAGACGAGAATCCTCATACATTGCAGGTGGGAATATAAAGTGTTGCAGCCTCTTTGGAAAACAGTTTGAAGGTTCCTCAAAAAGTTAAATATGCAATTACCATATGACCCAGCAATTCCACTCCCTAGGTATCTACCCAAGAGAAATGAAAACAGGTACTATACAAAGACTTGTGAGTCACTGTTCATACAGCATAATCCATAATAGCCAAGCACTGGAAACTACCTAAATATCCATCCACTGATGAATGAATAGGCAAAATGTGCTCTATCCATGCCCTGGAACACTATTCAACAACAGAAAGGAGCAAACTGCTGACACATGCTGCCGTATGGATGAACCTCAAAGGTGGGAAAGCGAAAGAAACCAGGCACAAGAAACTGTGTATTGTATGAGTCCACTTAAATGAAATGTCCAGAAAGGCAAATTTAGAGAAACAGTAAACAGGTTAATGGCTGGGGCTGAGGTGGGAACATGATTATCTATAAGTGGGCATCAGGGAGGAATTGTCCTGGGAACCATGAGAATGTTCTAGAATTTATTTATTTATTTATTTATTTTTGAGATGAAGTCTCACTCAGTCGCCCAGGCTAGAGTGCAGTAGCGCGATCTCAGCTCCCTGCAAGCTCTGCCTCCCGGGTTCACGCCATTCTCCTGCCTCAGCCTCCCAAGTAGCTGGGACTACAGGCGCCCACCGCCACACCTGGCTAATTTTTTGCATTTTTAGTAGAGATGGGGTTTCACTGTGTTAGCCAGGATGATCTTGATCTCCTGACCTCGTGATCTGCCCACCTCGGCCTCCCAAAGTGCTGGGATTACAGGCGTGAGCCACCCCGTCCAGCCTGCAGAATTGATTTTTCATTAATTTTTTGTTGTTGTTGTTGTTTGAGATGGAGTCTCACACTGTCACCTGGGCTGGAGTGCAATGGTGCGATCTCGGCTCACTATGACCTCTACCTTCTGGGTTCAAGGGATTCTCCTGCCTCAGCCTCCCGAGTAGCTGGGATTACAGGCGCACACCACCACACCCAGCTAATTTTTTGTATTTTTAGTAGAAACAGTGTTTCACAATGTTGGCCAGGCTGGTATTGAACTCCTGACCTCGTGATCCTCCCGCCTCGGCCTCCCAAAGTGCTGGGATTACAGGCATGAGCCAGTGAGCCCAGTCCTTTAATTAATTTTTTAAGAGATTGGATCTTGCTCTGTTGCCCAGGCTGGAGTATGGTGGTGTGATCCTGGCTCACTGTAGCTTCAACCTCCCAGGCACAATCAATCCTTCCACCTTAGCTTCCTGAGTAGCTGGGACTGTACGCATGAACAACTGTGCCTGATTAATTTAAAAAAATTTTTTTTGTAGAGATGGGGTCTTGCCTTTTGCCCAGGCTAGTCTTAAACTGCTGGGCTCAAGCAGTCCTCCAGCCTCAGCTGGGATTAAAGGCACAGGCAATTGCTCCTGGCTATAAAATTGATTTATAGTGATGGTTGCACTACTTGGTAAAGTTACAAAAAACATTGAATTGTATACTTGAATAGGTTGAATTTTACAATATTTAAATTGTACCTCAATAGATCTATTTTTAAAAAAAGATTCAAGGTTCATTTTTTTATGGTAATCCAGTATTTTATTTGTTCTGCCCATTAATAGCTCTTATTTGAGAATATTTACAATATTAATGGAGCTTAATCTAAGAGAAATTCAACTTATTTTTTTAAATATCTCAATACTGGGTATTAATTTTTAAAAAGTCAAAATAATTATGGTCAAAATTATGCCAAAAACTTAAAAACAAATGCTTCATATTCGTATGTCTACACACAACTCAGTATTTGGCGTAAAGCTTTTTGGCTGCAAGAAAGGATGTTCGTTTTACTTCACTACGGGGAGTATTTCTTAATGCCTTGGATGTATGGGGAGTATCTGTTAATGCCTTGGATGGCCTCTTTCGGTATGCTTTTTGTTGTTGGTTTTTGGCCTAGTTATCTGTGACTGTATGAATGGAGTTGAGTGGAGGGGTATCCATTGTGTTAATTCCAAGTAAGAGTGCATAACTTACACAGTTTGGATATTTGTCCCCACCCAAATCTCATGTTGAATCGTAATCCCCAGTGTTGGAGGTGGGGCCTGGTGGGAGCTGTTTGGATCATGGGAGCAGATCCCTCATGGCTAGGTGCTGTGTTCATGATAGATCTGGTCACACCTGTAATCCCAGCTCTTTGGAAGGCCAAGGCGAGCAGATCATTTGAGGCCAGGAGTTCAAGACCAGTTTGGGCAACATGGCAAAATCCCGTCTCTACTAATAATACAAAAATTAGCCAGGCGTGACGGTCGGCACCTGTAATCCCAGCTACTCAAGAGACTGAAGCAGGAGAATCAGTGGAACCTGGGAGAGGAAGTCTGCAGCGAGCCAAGATTGCGCCACTGCACTCGAGTCTGGGGGACATAGTGAGATTCCATCTCAAAAAAATAAATAAAATAAAAGTATATGGCACCCCCACACCCTGTCTCTCTTGTTCCGGCTTTCACCATGTAATGTGCCTGCTCCCCGTCGCCTTCTGCTATGATTAGAAGCTTCCTGAGACTGAGACCTCCCTAGAAACAGATGCTGGTGTCATACCTCCTGTATAGCCTGCAGAACCATTAGCCAATTAAACCTCTTTTCTTGTAAAGTTCCCAGTCTCAGATTTTTTTTTTTTTTTTTTTTAGAGAGAGTGTCTCTGTGTCTCCCGCAGGCGGGAGGGCAGTGGCTTAATCTCAGCTCACTACAACCTCTGCCACCCTGGTTCAAGCGATTCCCCTGCCTCAGCCTCCCAAGTAGCTGGGATTACAGGCTCCTGCCACTGTGCCCAGCTGATTTTTGTATTTTTAGTAGAGATGGGGTTTCATCATATTGGCCAGGCTGGTCTTAAACTCCTGACCTTGTGATCCACCTGCCTCGGCCTCCCAAAGTGCTGGGATTACATTGGGTTTATATTCATTTATATAGTCAGCTCTCCACTTCAGTATAAACTTCTGAGGACAAATGGGACTTAATAAAGGCTTACAAAGTTAATAAGCATGATTTGGAAAGCCAGAGTCAAGCAGAAAGAGAATGCCACTTCCAAATTTTATTTCATCAAGGAAGTCTTTGATTGAGATTTACATTAGTGTGAGAATAATAAAAAAGAAAAAATTAGCATGGTAAAAGTACAATATATTTAACCTAATGTGATTTTATCCTAGATATAAGAGAATACTGGGCAAAAGGAAAAATAGCCCATTTAAGGTGAACAAAGTGAGCAAACAACCTACTGTTTCCCTAAAACAGGTTGGCAGATAATAGAAAGTAAGAAAAAAATATAGGTAAATGAAAACTTTGGTTGGAGAAGCTGATGTATCTGGATGATAAAAACATGTTATATGAAAGATACAGAGAGACAGGAAGAATGAATGAAGAGTGGGAAGGAAAGAGAGAGGAGGCCAGTGTAGGGGGACAGCATGAGTGAGGGGGAGAAAGGGGGAGAAAGGAGGAAAGAGTGCAGAAAGGTAGGGGACCAGACTCTGCAGGGCCTCTCAGGCCATCAAAAGGATGGGGGGCTTCTCCCCTGAGTGAAGCAGGAACCCTGGACACAGGGGGCAGAGCAAGGACAGGACATGTGTGGTACCGGGACAGTAGGACACACTTCATTTGGGAGGTTGAGGAGGAGATGGGTTCACAGGAAATCCCTCAGCACAGTGACACACAGTAAGCACCAAGCCCACCACTTATATCCTGAGCCCTATTCTATCCCCCAATACCTGCAGGCCTAGAGAGTTAAAGCGCCTGCTCAAGGTCACAGCCACAGAGACACACAGACACACATAGAGACATTTGTCTAGAGGACCATGGGGATCCGGGCTAAGCAAGCGGGAAGTCCAGAGGGAGATTGGCTGCTGGGCAGGAATGGGCAGAGTACATGGTGACCGTGCCACCGTTGGCCTCTAAATCTGTCCCTTACCTAGGGGGTGGGGGAGTAGCAGTGACACCTCCTACATGAGTCATTTAGGTGGCACACACACACACACACAAACACACAGAGAACACACAGACACAGAGACATACAGAGACACGCATACAAACACACACAGACACACAGAGACATACAGAGACACGCATACATACACACATACACAGACACACACAGATACACAGAGAGACATCTAGAGACACACAGAGATACACAGATATCCAGAGAGATCTCTAGAGACACACAGACACACAGACATACAGAGACACACACATACATACACAGAGACACACAGTTATACAGACACACAGAAAGGCATACAGAGACACACACAGACACAGACACACACATTCATACACACACACAGACACACACATGGAAGCACACATAATACATTAGTAAACTGAACTGCCAAATTGTCAGAATAACAAATTCCAGAATGAGCTAAGCGTTGATGAAATTCTTCCTGTAAAAATGAACAGAAGAGGTGACACCAGGGCTAACCTACTCAGTAATGACCTGGGTAAGGTCTTCCTGAGACAAGCTGTCACAATCTTCCCATGGAGAAAGAGAGAGACTATGCCATTATGATTAAAATAAAGGAATATTTATTTCCTTGACTTCTCTTCCCCCATTTTCCCAGGCAGAAAGCAGCACAGTGAGATTCAGATGTAAGGACACATTAGCTTTCACCTCATACGCCACGTGGAGGGCCGGCTCCGACCCTAGCGGCCAGGAGAAGCCCAGAGCAATACTCCAGCCCAGGCTCCTCACTTAGGACCTTTCATGATTCCTGCCACCTGGGTCCCACCTCCAGACTGCTGATGTCACTCACCTGCGGGAGGCCTGGGCATGGGGACTGTAAACATCTTCACAAGGATCCCAATGTGCAGTCTCAGGGCTGCAAACTACTGACTTAAAGGGTTATCTTTCATGCCCAGCATACATTATGGAGTGAAAATAGCAAGTCAAGGAATCTGCACGGTGGTTGGCAAATAGTAGGTGCTCAGCATATGTTCACTGGAGGGTTGAAGCATCAGCATGGATTCCTTCCTGTTATTAGACTTGCACTTTTCCATGATTATGCTGTCTAGCTTTGGCATTCTTTACTCCAAGTTTGTATGCTTTTTTTTTTTTTTTTTTTTTTTTTTGAGACAGAGTTTCATGTTTATTGTCCAGGCTGAAGTGTAGACTGGACACTGCAGGCTCACTGCAACCTCCGCCTCCTGAGTTCAAGCGATTCTCCTGCCTCAGCCTCCCAAGTAGCTGGGATTACAGGCATGCGCCACCATGCCCAGCTAATTTCGTATATGTAGTAGAGACAGGGTTTCTCCATGTTGGTCAGACTGGTCTCGAACACCCGACCTCAGGTGATCTGCCCACCTCGGCCTCCCAAAGTGCTGGGATTACAGGCATGAGCCACCGCTCCCGGCCACTTGTATGCTTTTTAAAATCAATGATAATGGAGAGGATTTGCCAGCTGTTCAAGGACCCACAGGTCAGTTTCTTCTGCTTCCTTTTTCTTTCCCTATTCAAGGGACAGGAAATGCTCATAAATAGCCATGGAAAGGAAACACCTCAGCGGGGGCTGAATCTGTGAGCTGAAGCCCGCAGGGCTGAGCTGCTGAGCCCTTCAAAACCCCTTCAAGAGTCCCTAAGCAGCCTGGATCCCGCCGTGGGTTGTGGTAACAGAAAAGCTGGGGAGGCCCTGGGGGCTGGTGGCACTGGTGGGGGTTGGGGGTGGTCCTGGGTTCCTGAGTCAGCTAGCCTTGGCACTCCACTAGATCAAGGTCATGGAGACAAGTCATTCTAGTGAGCTCACACTGACACAGCCACCAGGCCCCGCCTCTGGGTGTTTCAGAGAAAACTCCAGGCAGTGGGTACGGAGAACACTCCAAGGGCTGTTATCTAGGGTAAAAGACATGTGGCGCTCTGTGAGGGCCAGATCAGGGTCCTTGGGCTGCTGATAGGGACACCAAGGCCAGCCTCAGGGTCCCTCGGTGCTGGTCCTAAGCCACACAAGCTCCTGAATTTTAGGACTCTGAAATTCCTGGCATCCTGAGGCTCGGCTCCCCTCCCGCACCGTCCTGGGACTCTGCCTCGGGCTCTCCTGGCTAGACACAGAGCAGGAACCAGGTAACTCTACAGCCTAAGGAAGACCCCCTGGAAACCTGAAGCGTGGGAAAGCAGTGGGAAATCCCCCCTCCAGCCCTAAGCCTGTTGGAGCAGGGTCCCAGCAACTGCTTCCCCAACCAGAAGCGTAGCACCTTCCAGGCCAGGAACTTAGAGAAATGAAGGCCTCCCCCAATCCCGGGAGACAATACTATTATTTCTCCTGTTTATGGACAAGAACCATGGGGCTGAGCCATTTGGTCACATGACCAGGGCCCTCCCTGCAAAAGGGGCAGAGCCAAGTCCCCTGACCCCGACGTGCAGGCCTCACAGTGCTTTCAGAGCACCTGAACGGTGGAGGAGGCTGAGGGCTTTCTTCCCAGCCCTGGTCATCTCGCCCCAGGCCTCAGCCTTAGGCATCTACCCAGGAAGGCCAGGAGAGGCAGGCCTGGAGAAGAATCTGGAAGGAGGAGGTCCACCATGGGGCATCAAATACTTCATTTGTATGCTGAGCCAAGCTGGGCTGTAGGCCGGGGGCCCCTCGAGGGCAAGCCTCTGGGCCAGGAGCCAGGCTGACCTCTGCCCACGGAGGCCAGGATGAGTATGTCCTTTTCTGCCTCCCTCTTTCTTAGAAGTGCTCTCAGCCCAGTACTTCCTGAGATTTCTGCTTCAGTGCCAAGCAGCCTGCTTAACCCCTCACCTCCCACTCCTTCTGAGGTGACTCAGAACCCAGAGGGAAGGGTCACAGGTGTACAGATGCCCAGGGGTTCCAGGGAAAGAAAGCAGGCATCTGGGACCCTGGAGGGCTCTATTTCAGCTTCACCTCTTAGCCTATGCCTTAGATGAGCCACTTCACCCTTCAGAGCCTGAGTGTCTTCAGCTGTCAAATGGAGTTGGCAATGACAGCAGCCTGGTAGAGCATGCTTGCAGCTGGAACAAAGACAGACCTAGATGGGGCACAGAGCACCTTCTCTGGGCCAGGCACTGGTATTACTGATTGACGTGCATTTCCTATTCATTCCTTGCAATCACCCAGTGAGGTGGAAATTAATATTTCTGTCATTTTTATTTTCACGGGACTAAAGCACAGAGAGGGAAGGTAACCGTCCAAGGTCACGCGGCTGGCAGGTGGTAGAGCTGGGGGTAGTTGAGTAGAGGCAAAAACAAGTCTCATGGGCCTCTGATTAGTATTCTCAGCACTTTAGGGGCTTCTGGTAGACTGTGGCTCACACAGGGGTCAGGCCTGGCCCATTCATCGTGCATCCCAGCACCAGCATCTAGCAGGATGCCTGGTGCAGAGTCGGTGCTCTGAATGGCAAGAGAGTAACAGTAACATAGGAAGGAAATTCCCTGGGCTCTGGAGTGAGGACTCCCCTCTGTCCCCCCATCCCCACTGTTTGCCAGCTCTCTCACTTCTCCAGTCTGTTACTGCCTGATTGCTTCTGCCTCTTGGAACCTCCGTCTCCTCATCTGTAAAATACAATCATAGTAATAGTACCACAAAGGGGATTGTGAGGATTCAAGGGCAAGAGGCACGTATAAAGTCCCCTTACACCTGCAACGCTTAATAAATGGTACCTGCCATTATTAATTGGAAATGGGGAAGTGTCTGCAAAGGGACTTTGAAGAGCAGACCCAGTGTCTTTGGATACGTTTTGCTGCCATGGAACTTCCTGAGTTCACAGACAGAAGGAGAACTTTCCTAGGTCAGGATGAAGGTATGAGGGCCTCAGCTCAGAGGAGGGACGTATAGGGATATTTGATGTCACCTTGTGAGCCAGCGTGTGATGGGGCCAACCAAGGATCCGAGGCACGGCCTGAGACTTGGGTGGGGCCAGCCTGGGAGCAGGCTGCCTGCTCTGGCCTAGAAGAACCCGCTGAGGGCTGCCCACTGGATTCTCAGACCAGAGCCCAAGGCTGATGCCAGCCGGGTCGGGGACCTCAGGCAGGTCCTAGCCCCACTGCCTTGGCCAGCTCAAAGAGCCTGCCAGGACCACCCCACCCACACCCAGCTTTTTCATCCTGATAGGGAAAAGCAAGGCCCAGTGAGGGGCAGGGACTGGCCAAGGCGCCCAGCAGGCACTTGGCAGGGACCAGGATGCCTGGCTCTTGACCCCAGCCATGCCCCTCACCTGGCTGGGCACTCCAACTGAGACCACCCTGCCCACCTCCAGTGCCCAAGAGGGGACAGACTGTGGACAGGTTCATTTCTGCCCCATGATTGCCAGCACCAAGCTGGTCTTCCCTGGTTCAGGCGCTGGCATGCGGTAGCGCTTGGAAATACCTGCTGCGCAAGTGAGACCCTACTTGGAGCTGGGCGCAGGGGGCAGGACCCGTGGAGCTTCACAGGGCTGCCCTCAAGGAAAGCTTGAGGTCACAGAGGTGGAAACCATGTGAATCAGTGAGGAGGGTGGCACAGGCGTGATTTATTAGGGTAGCAGGCTTGTGTGAAGGGTCATGGGCTTTGGGCCACACTGTCCAGGTTTAAATCCCAGCTCTACCAGGGACCAAATGTGGGGCCTCGGGAAAGTACCTTAGCCTCTCTGTGCTTCAGTTTGCTGGGTCCTGGAGTGCTGACCCCATAGGGTTGCCATGAGGATTAGTGAGATGTATGCATTTGGCATGGCCCAGAGTATAGTCAGCTCTCACCCAATGGTGGCCATTGTTTCCCTCCACCATCATTGGCTCCAAGCCATGCACATGCCTGTATATGCATGTGCGGTCCCAGAGAGCCACACTGCTTCCAAAGAGGAGCTGTTACCTCGACTCACTGGGGCAGAGCTTTCTGAAGGGCATCAGCTCTTCCCTGCTGCTGCTGTTTTTTAAATCTTTATTTATTTATTTATTAGACAGGGCCTTGCGCTTGTCACCAAGGCTGGAGGGCAGTGGCAATCCTAGTTCACTCCATCCTTAAACTTCTGGGCTCAAACAATCCTCCTGCCTCAGCCTCCCAAGTAACTGGGACTACAGGTATGCACCACTACGCCTGGCTAATGTTTTTGGTGTTTTGGTCTTTTGTAGAGACAGGATCTCACTATGTTGCCCAGGATGGTCCTGGCCTCAAGCAATCCTCCCACCTTGGGCTCCCAAAGTGCTGGGATTACAGGCATAAGTCATTGCATTTGGCCTCTGCTGCTACAGTTAATTCCCTCTGGATCTTTCCAGATGACTCCAGTCCTTCTGAAGCCCCTTCATTCCTGTCCTGGGCACCCAGCAATTCCCGGGGGTGGGGGCACTGAGGCCCATGAGCCTCCTTACTCTAAATGGCCCCAGTCTGCTGGGTGAAGTGGGGTCAGCCAAGAGCCCTGGGCAGTGGAGCAGGGCTTCCATCCTGGCTCTGCCTGTAGTTTGCAGCAGCCTCAGGCGGGGCATCTCTCCCCTCGGGGCCTCCACATTCTCGTGGTAAGGTAGGGGATGATCTAAAATAAGATTGTGATCTCCACTGCCTCTTTGATGGCACAGACTCCGTTATTCTATTTTTGTGTCTTCCATTAATAGCATCGTTATCCTCAACAGTAATGAGCATTTATTGGACACCTGTTATATGCCGGAGACTGAACTTGGTGGTTTGTATCACGGTAGCTATCAGTTACTGCATGCTTGGATCCACCAGCCATGAGCACGTGGCACGAGTGTCTTGCCTAATCATTACAACTCCCTTCTGGGGAGGAATTATGATCATCCCTGCCATAAGGATGAGCAAAGCAGGTTCCACATGATGAGATGCCCTCATTCTGCCAATTTGGACGTAATCACCAAACCATGCCCAAATCCCACTGCTCTGTGAGGGAGGAATTTTCATCTCCCATTTACTGATTAAAGAAAAACCAAAACCCGCTGCCCAGAGAGGGGAAGTGACTCAGCCCACATCCCACTGTTTGAGATGATGGCCTCTGAGGACATTCTGCCTTTACTCTCTATCTTCTTTGATGCCAATGGTCTCAGCTGAGGCTTCAAAGAAATGTGCCTGGGCTTTGTGACTCCCAGTTCCTCCTCAGAATTCCTGTTCAGTTACTCTGGGCCTACAGTGAACTCCAGGTAACCAAGGGTCTAGCCTTTGGCCAGAGGTCTGACCTCCAGATAAACTTGAGCTCTAGGGAAGAAAGGCGCAAATCATGGAAGGCCACACACTCTCCACTGCTCCTTCCTCTCTGAAACTCAAGCAGGGGCTTCATCCCACCTGGGTCACCTGCTCTGTGCTGCACCCACATTATCTTCTTTGTGGCCTGTGACAATTTGCTGGCTCGGGATGAGGATCTTCGTTTTGCAAATGAGGAAATTGAGGTCGAATGGTTTATCCAAGCCGGGAATCATTGAGTGGTGCCCCAGGCAGATAATATTATCAAGGACGCTTTTTAAAATTCCAGCAGACTGGAGAGGGTGGGTTGTTTTTCCACTTCTGGGTAAGGAATTTGGACTTCAGCCTGCAGGCCCTGCCTTCAGCCAGGCAGAGGAAAAGGTCACGTGAGAGATGCGTGGTTCAAAGGTCCACGTGAGAGATCACGGAACCTCGTGAGAGATCACTGGGTCAAAGATCCCTCACGGAGAAGCCTTTTCCTTCCAGCAGCCGCCACGGAAGGCCGACTTACTTGCTCTTTTCAGGCCTCTATTATCTATCACCTTTTACCCCCAAGAGCAAAGAAAAGAGGAAGCTGCTGTTTGCTTTCCAAAGGCAAAGTGAAAATAGGAGCACCGAAGAGAAAGATGGTGACTCATTCCCTGACGGAGGGACCGGGCCAGCTACAGCAGAGGGGCCTTGGGAAGACCTGGGCTTTTGTTCCTTTTGGGACCAAAATGAATCACTGATCTCATTAAGTCACACCGGCCAGTCCCCAACTTTCCCGGGTAGAACCACTGCAAGCATCAGATCTTAGGTGAGGCCCCATCAATGGGCATGAACAGGAGCAAAAAGGCTGAGCTTCTCCTCGCTCAAGAGGCCAGATAAGACCTTGTTCTCCTTGGAGAAAAGTGGTAACTGGACCCAGAAGAGGGAGGTCAGGCACGATATCTCAAACAAGGCCAGTCAGCAAGGGGGTAGCCCCCTACCCAGGCACGCTAGTGCTTTGGGACGCCTTACATCACGCCCACTCATTTGCCCATGGATTCAGACAGGTAGTCAGCAAGCATTGACAGGACATCTGGCTGGTGCCAGGTGTTCTACACGCGATCTCTTCTCCAGACCCTGCGTAAGAGGAAGAGGAGCCTCATTTCACAGACAAGAAAACAAAGGTGACTGGGTGCAGTGGCTCACCCCTGTAATCCCAGCACTTTGGAAGGTCGAGGCGGGCTGATCATCTGAGGTTAGGAGTTCGAGACCAGCCTGGCCAACATGGTGAAACCCCGTCTCTACTAAAAATACGAAATTAGCAAGGTGTGGTGGCGGGCACCACCCGTAATGCCAGCTACTTGGAAGGCCGAGGCAGGAGAATCGCTTGAACCTAGGAAGTGGAGGTTGCAATGAGCCGGGATTACACCACTGCACTCCAGCCTGGCAACAGAGTGAGACTCTGTCTCAAAAAAAAAAGAAAAGAAAAGAAAACCAAGGGACTGACCTGGCTCACACAGCCAGGAATCCATCCCAGAGTGGCTGACCCCGAACCTTTGTTCTTTTGATGCTTTCTCTACAGAGACCTACTCTTCATCAGCAGGCACTGAAGGCACATTTCACACATCATCATCTGCATTGGTCTAGGAGAGCCTAGAAAGCCAGAGATTTTTCTCGACAAAGCAGCCTGGGTTATTTCAGAGGAGGAACCTGCTGCATGGAAAGCAGAAACTTAGGCCCATCCTCCAAGGCCTCAGCATTCCAGAGTCCAGATGTGTGAGCCTGACATCACCCACCAAGTCGTGGCCCCATTCCAGGCTGCGCTCCGATGGATTGCGACCCCTGTTCCTCCGTGCTCTCTCCTCCTCCCTTTCCTCAGCGTGAAGGAGACTGACTGGTGCTGGCAGCCATTCTCCAGCATCTGGCGGAACATTCTGCCCCATAGTTGAGCTCTTCTCACTCCCCAGCTTCCCCTAGGGATGGCCAGTGACTCATATTTCCATTTTCAATGTGGGGCCAGGAGCCCGATCTTTCCATGGCCACCAGGACTGGCTATATAGCATCGGAATCAAAGACATGAGCTGTGACATCAGATAGGTCCGAGTTCAAATCCTCCTCTATTGCTTGTTGGCTGTGTGATTTCAGGCAACTAACTCACCCTCTCTGAGCCTCTGTTTCCCCATTTGGAAATGCAGACCACAATGATCCACTCTGATGTCTTCCTTCTTGCAAAAGTCCCTTCCCTTTTGCCTGAAGCTCTGAAAACTGAACCATTCTATCAGCTTTCTCTTTTAAATATTTACCTTTCATAAGCTAAGGAAAGAGAAAGCTGATATTAGATTTTTTGAAATGGAATAGTAATATTTATATGCCATTTAATATGTGTAAAGGATCTATTATCGGGTGTTATTATTCACCCCATTTTATAGGTGAGGAAACTGAGGCCCAGAGTGGTAAAGTAGCTTGCCTGAACCAGTAAGTGGCACAGCTGAGATTCACAGCAAGGCTGTCTGGCTTCAGAGTCCATGCTCTTAATCCCAATACAGAGAAATGCAAACAAGACGAAATGGGGAAGGCCATGGCACAGTGCTGGGCCCACAGTGAACTCCAAGTAAGTGTTTGCTGCTAGTACTCTTACTGCTATTACTATTACTTCACCAGCGTTTCTGAGTCTCTCCTTGCACACGAGAAGAAACAGGGCAGGGATCCCTGCCCTTCTGGCCAAATCCAGCAGTCAAGATGCTCTTGAGTTAGAGAGGGCCAATTGCTCACCCCAAATGTGGGGGTCCCTTGCATGCCAATGGAATGTTCTTGTCATGTGGCCTGCAAAAGGGGAATGCTCTCCCTTGTCCTTAGGGTGGAAACAGGAGAGGAAGTGCTGGGTGAATATTGCCGCCCCACAGATGTCAGCAGATTGTCAGGTGACCCTCCAGCCCAGGCAGCTCGGCTCCAAGAGGCCAGGTTTAACCACTGGGCTCTCTGCTTCCCCGAGAGACCACTCCTGTCAAAAGGTGAAGCTTGCGATTTGGGCCCCCAAACCAAAAAGCCAATGAGATGCTGGGAACAGAAGCCCTCCCAGAGACAAAGCATCCCTTCAAGGTTCCAAGTGAAAGGCTGGGCATAGGAGTATCAGGAAAAGACGAAAAGGAAGCAGGGCTAACAATATGGATGACAAACAAGACAGAATTTGAGGAGAAAAGCATGAAATTGAGGGATAAGGGGACCTCTCTGTCTCCATGTGCCACCTCCAACCGGTCTCTCATTTTTATTATCCTTCCTAGACCTGTTCCACCTCATCAAATTCTTCTGTGACCCCTTCATGGCCAAGGCCCGCCCTCTTCATGCCCCATGAGAGATGAGCCAGCCTCCAGGCCTCCCACTGCTGCTTGGTTTCCTTTCTCGGGGACTGCTGAGAGGTTGAGATCCTTTTTTTGTTTTTTGTTTTTTTTGAGATGGAGTCTTGCTCTGTCACCCAGGCTGGAGTACGATGGTACGATCTCGGCTCACTGCAAGTTCCGCCTCCCAGGTTCAAGCCATTCTCCTGCCTCAGCCTCCCGAGTAGCTGGAACTACAGGCGTGCACCACCATGCCCGGCTAATTTTTGTATTTTTGGAGAGACGGAGTTTCACCATGTTAGCCAGGCTGGACTCAAACTCCTGACCTTGTGATCTGCCCGCCTCAGCCTCCCAAAGTGCTGGGATTATAGGCGTGAGCCACCATGCCCAGACGAGGTTGAGATCTTTACTGCTTGGTCTTCTTTGACCAGACAGGGCCATTGTCCCCTCTCTCCCCCTGTTTCCGAGGTTCCAACTCTGCCTGTTCTCAGGGCACTGGGGAGCTTGCCTCCCCGAAGGAGTGAGAACGAGGGTGGACACCCAAAGGCCCTCTGCCTGGCTGCTTGCTCACACAGCTGTCTCCAGCACTGGTCTTTGAGTGCAGGGCCTGGCCCACAGTAGATATCCATAAATGCGTGTTGCATAAACTCAATTGAACCCTTAGTCTATAACATTTTGTTACTTTAACTTGAAAAAAGTGATGAGGAGGTCTTATCTGACAGTATTCATCCTAAGCGATAGAGATCATTCTAGAAAACTTCCTACCGAATGTTTTCAGCTAGAAAATAAGCTCACAGGAAGCCCCCAAGCCCATGCCTGTCCCTTACTTCCTTCATTCAATGAGCATTGATCAAGATTGCTACCAAGCAGTTGGTGTTGTAAGAAATGCAAAACCGTGTAAGGCTTCCAGCTGCTACCACTATAGAAAGGACAGGAAGTCCTCCAGCCATGGGTCGATGCCTATGGAACATCAGCTATTTGCTCCCAGATATTGATTACATACAGTGCAACAAGAAACAGAACGCTTCGTGGAGCTCACACTCTCCAGCGGGGGTGACAGACATCAAAACCATAATCACCCCAAGCCCCAGTCTCCTCAAATTCTGTCTTGTCTGTCATCCATATTGCAAGTGCAATCACCCCAAGCCCCAGTCATAGTGCCAGGCACCCCATGCAAACAGCCGCCTTTCAAGACACTCTTCAGAGTCAGGTTCCGCTGGCTAGCACCTCAGCTGCATCACTTACTTTGTGTGACCTTGAGCAAAAGGTATAAACTCCCTGAGGCTTAGTTTCATTTTCTGGAAAATGTAAATAATACGCACTTTCTTCCTGGGGTCATGATATAAACGAAAAGCAATGACCCAAACAGCTGGCATACCATTATTATTACTATTATCATCATTATGATAATGATCATGACAATATAATACCAGATGAATGGCACAGAAATGGGGGAGGGAGGGAATACTTCTTCCTGGAGAGAGGGTGGTATGAGGATAATTTTCGGGAGAAGGTGGGTGTTGGTGCTGAGCCCTAAAGGAGGGGTTGGATTTCTATACAAGGAAGTGGCGAAGAGTGAATCAGTTCAAAAGTAGAAAAATGAATGATTCAGAAGGTCATTAAAATAAAACAAATAAAGAATCTAAACCAAATGACTGGGTTCCTTAAAAATAGGACATTGCATTGCTGAACTAAGAAGCATTAGTCAGGCGGAGGAGGTCATTACTGGGAAATTTCCCCCAGTTCAGCATTATTGAGAAGTTGTGGGTTCCTGAAGCTTTCAGTGGGAGTTGTGCAATCCTGAGGGGTTAAGGTAACCCAAACCTTGGTCCAGCGAGTGAAAGGGAAGTGTTTAGGTTGGGTCAATATTAGAACAAAGCTCCTTGAAAAGCAGAGTGGTCTCCAGGGAAAGTGGTTAAGCGTGTTGGAGGAGTCTGGGGCGGAGCCATGACAGAGAACATCTGGAAGGCAGGGACGGCCAGCCCGGGGTCTGCGTCTAACCCATTCATTCTCCCGGCAGTGTCTTGCAGTCTTGCCTTGCTTCTCTGCGCGCTCTCCTGTGACAGGCACACTCCACCTTCCCTGTCCAACTGGTGGAGCTTGGTAGATGGGGCTCAAACCCCAGCTCTGCCACTCACTTGCTGTGTGATGCTGGGCAAGTCGCCTCACCTCTCTGTGCCTTCATTTTCCATCCGTAAGAAGGCGGATCATAATATCCACGTCACAGGTTTCTGGTGAGAAATAAACAAAACATGCCTGACACATATAGCTCAGAAAATGTTAGTTCCAGCACCTTCTCCCATTCTCCTCCTTATCCTGGCCTCATCCTCTCCTTCTCTACCTCTTCTGATGATTTCTTGCTGGAAGTGACCATGGATTCTGTAGACAACTAATTGAACACCTCCAGTCTGGTGTCCTGCCAGAAGCTCATTGATTCATCTGTGTCATTCGACTTACATTTACAAATAACTATAACATGATGATGAGCCTTGTTCTTAGAATTAAAACAAAAATATGATAAGCAGACAAATGGACGAGGGGCGTACGAGAGATGGAGAGGAAGTGGCCCGGGACTGGGAAGGGAGAAGCCAACATCTGCAGTGCCCCTGTTGTGTGCTGGGCATGGAGAAGGACCCCCAGGATCAGGAGGCGAATGGGGCCCCGCCTGGGCTTTGGAGGTGCCACAGCACAGTGAGAGACAGATGCGCAAGCCCAAATGTTGGGGCCCAGGAGAGACTATGGTTTTACTGTCTTGGGTGAGCTGGGGAAGGCTTTTGAGAGGAGGTGATAGAGGAGCTGGGTGCCGAAGGATGAGTATTTACCAGGAAGGGCATTTTAAACAAGAACGACCCAGGTGAAGGCCCAGCGGCATCAAAGAACAGAGTATTTGGGAAACAGTTGGGTGTCTGTTTAGAGTAAGTGAAATCAAGCCTTTTCATTTGGCATAGGACCAGACACGGAGAAAGTGCTCAGTTAAGTGATTGAGCATGGGTCCGACAGGTTGCTATTGTTAGATCGTCCATCAGTTTGCCCCCAGCTCTAAGCCTATATTCCTTGTGACAGCCTCATCATCTTCCAGGATGAGGGCAGCCTCAGGGTCAGAGGGAGGAGAGAAGTGAGCTCCAAACAGAGAGGCAGTGGAGTGGGACAGGCCAGGGCTTGTTTCCTGCTTCTCAGGGGCCTATGCAACGTCTTTCCTGCCTGGGGCTGAATGTTCTGTTCCCTTCCCCAGACAGAACCTGAAGGTTGAGCCAGCCCGCTGACCCGGGTTCAGCTAACGGGAAAGTGGGCTGCACTGGGCCCCAAGTCATCCGCTCACCCTGATGAGCCGGGCCCTGGAGATTCCGCCAGCCCCAGGCAGCATTTAGAGAAGTACCGAGTCATCAGCTGCACGCGGTCACTGCCTGCCAGGACTGCGCAGGGCGAGTGGGGAAATAAGCAGATTGCGGCACTGAGCGGTGGGAACCAAGCGCCCGAGCGCTCTCCCTGGGTTTGTTACCAGAAGATGGTTATGTAATTGGCCCACTCATGCCTTCAACAAGCATGTATTGAGTGTCAACCGGGTGCCAGGCACTGTTTCTAGGCTCCGGAAATATAGCTGGGACAGATACAGAGGCCCTGCCTCAGGAAGGTGACACTCTGGTGGACAAATGCATGTGAACACTGTCCTCCTGCATTCAGTGTTTACCGTAAAGCAAGCTCTGTCCCAAGCACTGTGCTGGTGATATCTCATTTCATCCGGTCACTGTAGGAGGCAATCATTATTATCCTATTTTATGGAACACACTCTCCTGCCTTAAGAACCCACCAGCAAGAACCCCCTTCCCCACATCTTCCCATGGTCCTTCTCATCCTTCAGGTCAAATTACTTCTCAAAAGGCAGTGAGGTGCCAGCACAGTGACTTACACCTATAATCCCAGCACTTTGGGGGGTTGAGGTGAGTGGAACACTTGAGATCAGGAGCTCAAAACCATCCTGGCCAACATGATGAAACTCCCTCTCTACTAAAAATAAAATGTAAAAAATTTAGCCAGGCGTGGTGGCACACATCTGTAATCCCAGCTATTCGGAAGGCTGAGCCAGAGAATCATTTGAACCCGGGAGGCAGAGGTTGCAGTGAGCCAAGATCGTGCCACTGAGTCCAGCCTGGGTGACAGAGCGAGACTCCATCTCAAAAAAAAAAAAAGGAGGCAGTGAGGTAAGGTGGGGCACAAATGGTGACACTTCACCTTACTCTTAGCTCTTGGTGATCTAATGGATCAGGAACGAGGGGCCTGGCATCTTCTGGCATCTTCTGATAACAGTCAGGCCCTACCCACCCAAAGCACTCTCCTGAACTCACTGGAACTTAGAACTTTCAAATGCTGTCAGAGCCTTGTAATCATGCCTTTTCCAACATTCCTTAATCATCATTACTCTGGGCTCAGGCATTTAATTGCTCATCAGTTTCTTCATACTTTTGTGAATGGAGAATTTCTTCATTCTTTCAGGGCAAGTGCAGGCTTTGATCAAATTGTGCCATAGGTGAGTCCTCCCCACCCCACCGACTCTACCCCTGCCCCATAGCTGATATTCTACCATATGCCTTCACTCACTCACATGAGCCCTGCTATGCACCAGGAACTTGGGTCAGGAGTCCCAAGGGAGGCAGAGGAAGAAGCAGCCACCATGATCAGGGGCAGAGGGAATTGGTGAGCCCAGGGGTTGTGTCACCCTACAGGGCTAAGAAAAACATTGCCTGCCATCAGCTACATCCAAAAGGCTAATAGAAGTTATCCAGGTTCAGGGCTGTCTGGGCAGAGAGGAGTGAAAGGACATGTGGCCTTTGGGGAACCTGGACATAGTCAGGGGTGCACCACAACATCTAGGAGGTAAAGGGGCCCAGGCAGCCAAAGGGCCAGCAAAGAGATGAGGGTGGCCAAAAGGGCAAACTCGTGGAAGGTCTTCAGAGTGGGATTAAGAATTTAACTTATTCATTCAAGAATGAATTCAAGTTGTTGAGCCATATTTCTGCCCTAGGAAATATTCTAGACCTTAGAGACTTGACTACGAAGAAGGCAAGGCCCCCGCCCTCAGGGGAGTCTACCTGGTAGTGGGAGAGTTGGAGCCAGATTGCACCTGCTCACAAGAACAGGTTGTTTTAGATTTTCAGGAATTTGGATAGCCATGTGACGTCACATTGGTAGCCTGAAATTGGCCACAGTGGGTATGTTTGCACCACAGAAATTGGCAGACGCTATAAGGCAGCCTCCCCGCCACCCACAACCATCCTGCACCCAAAAGCTGATTGTTAAACATTTGCCAGGATACCACTAGAAGAGACAGACAATAAACAAGTAGGCAGATAGGCAAATGTAGTAACAATAGATTGTACATAAGGGAAAAAGTCAGCAGGTCCTTATGGTACAGAGGGACTGATGGGATGGGGGTAACCAGGGAAGACTTCCAGGAAGCGAAGTCACCTGAGGCTAATATCTAGATCATGAGGAGTAAGGAATCAGACTTTTATTTTGTTTTATTTTGTTTGTTTGTTTGTTTGTTTTGTGTTTTTGTGTAGACACAGGGTCTCATTTTGTTGCCCAGGCTAGTATCAAACTCCTGGGCTCAAGCAATCCACACACACCAGTCTCCCAAAGTGTTGGGATTACAAGCGTAAGCCACCATGCCCAGCTAGAACCAGGCTTTTGAAGAATTGGGACAGTGTTATAGACTGAATTGCTACCCCCTCAGAATTCATATGTGGAAGCCCTAACTCCCAGTACTTCAGCATGTGAATGTATTTGAAGATAAGGCCTTTAAAGAGGCAGTTAAGTTAGAACGAATCATTACAGTGGGCCCTAATCCAATGACTGGTGTCCTCATAAGAAGAGATTAGGACAGACACCAAGGATGCGTGAGCACAAAGAAAAGACTCTAAGAGGACACAGTGAGAAAATGGTTATCTGCAAGCCAAGGAGAGACCAAACCTACTGGCACTTTGATCTTGGACTTCCAGCCTCCAGAACTGTGAGGAATAAACTTTTGTTGTTTCACTATCACACACTATCCAGTGTATGGGATTTTGTTATGCCAACCTTAGAAAGCTAATAGAGATATATTCCAGGTAGATGGTACAGCAAGTGTCAGCAGCCTGGGGATGTGGAAGGAGGCCAGTGCACCTGGAGCACTGTTGGGAAGAGGGGCCTTGATAAAGTACCTTTTCAAAAAATTTTTTTGTGGAGACAGGATCTTGCTTGGTTGCCCAGGCTTGACTCAAACTCCCGGGCTCAAGCAATCCTCCCACCTCAGCCTCCCAAGTAGCTGGGACTACAGCCACACACCACTGTGCCTGGCTAGAGTACCTGGTTTTCATTTAAGTGAGTTGGTGACCCATTTGGAGAGGTTTTACTTTTAAATTCATTTGTAACCTATTAAGATGACTTTTTTGTGATCTTTCTAATATTTTCATTAAAAACTTTTCATTGGTATTAATATATAATTATACATATTTATGGGGTACACTTGATATTTCAATACATGCAGATAATGTGTAATTATTAAATCAGGGTAACTGGCATATCCATCATCTCAAACAGTTATTATTTCTTTGTACCGGGAATTTTCAAAATCTTCTCTTCTAGCTGCTTCAAAATAAATAATAAATTACTGTTAATTATAGTCACCCTGCTGTGCCATAGAACATCAGAACTTATTTATTCTATCTAACCATTTGTACCCATTAACCTAACCCTCCTTACCCACTTCTCTTCCCAGCCTCTGGTAACCACTATTCTACTCTCCACCTCTATGGAATCAGCTTTATTAGCTCCGGCTTTTGAGTAAGAACACAGAATTTATCCTTCTGCGCCTGGCTTATTTCACTTAGCAGAATGTCCTTCATTTGGAGAGTTTTAAGCAGGGAGTAACAGTATAGAGCTTAACAATAATCATTTCTTCTTCTACCATATTACGTGGGGGAGCCAATGAGATGGTGAGCATTCCAACTGTTAACTGCTCTCAATATGATGAAATGTGAGAGAAATTGGGAGAATGGTAATAAGGGGGAACAATCCAACTTAGAACCAGAAGAGTCAGAGGTAGATGGTTTAATGATGCGAAGTTCTTCTTCCTCTGTAACAAGCCAAGAGGCAACATGCCTGCAGAAATCAGCTTCTAGATTCAATTCACTTCAACAAATATCCAGTGAGCCACTCCTGATGTGCCAGGCTTGTTCTAGGTTCTGGGGATAACCGAGACTTACAAACAGTAGACGGTCTGGGTGCAGTGGCTCACACCTGTAATCCCAGCACTTTAGGGGGCTGAGGCAGGAAGATTGCTTGAGCCTAGGAGTTCAAAACCAGCCTGGGCAATGTAACGAAACCCTGTCTCTAAACAAAATACAAAAATTAGGCAAATGTGGTGGCATGCACCTATAGTCCCAGCTACTCAGGAGACTGAGGTAGGAGGATCGCTTGAGCCTTGGAGGTTCAAGGATGCAAAGAGCTATGATTACAAATTAACCAGGTGTGGTGGCATGCACCTGTAGTCCCACCCAGTTACTCAGGAGACTGAGGTAGATCGCTTGAGCCTTGGAGGTTCAAGGATGCAAAGAGCTATGATTATGACACTGCACTCCAGCCTGGTTGACAGAGTGAAACCCTGACTCAAAAAAACAAAAAAACAAACAAACAAAAAAAAAACAACAACAACAACAAAAAACCTAAAAATCAAAGAACAAAACCAGCAGACAAAAATCTGTCTTGTGGAGCTGGCATTCTGGGCTGAGTATAGGGTTGCTGGGAGACAGCAAACACGTAAGATATAGGCTATGTCAGGTGAGTGTGGTGGGAAAATAAAGCAGGGGATCATGGGGGAGGGTGTTTGGGTGGAGAGGGGTTGCCATTTTCAACATGACAGCCAGGGAAGACGTCAATGAGAACATGACACTGGAGTGAAGACCCCAAGATGATGCGGATGCTGCAGGGCCTGTGAGCACCTGTGATATGGGGACCGCTGGAGGGTTGTGAGCAGGAGAGAGACACAATCACTCTGAGTGCTTACCAAGAATAAACTCTCACAGGAAGACAAGGAGACTGGGTGGGAGGTTACTTCAAGAATCCGACAAATGCCTTTTGAAAAGATTGAATGGTTGACTGCAGGCCTGTCCAGCCCAGAAGCCACATGTGGACATAGAATCTCTTCAACCTTCAAGAATATGTTTCCTAACACATGCAGCCAACTTTGGAAGGGATGTCGTAGATCATCACGGGCTGATGTAGCTGTCCAAGAGATAGCACTGAATTTAAAAATTAGGTTGCAGAAGAGCATAATCCATTTTGTGCATGAAAAGTGAGTAGGTGATAGATTATAATGGAAGATAGATAGATAGAAAGATTAGATAGATAGATAGATAGATAGATAGATAGATAGATAGATAGATAGATAGATAGATAGAT
>NC_045437.1:117675162-117698296 GCF_002776525.5 Piliocolobus tephrosceles | reverse complement strand
GATAGATAGATAGATAGATAGATAGATAGATAGATAGATAGATAGATGATAGATAATCTGTAGATGGTAGGGAAGAAGGGAGTGAGAGAGGAAGAAGGAAGGGAGGGAGGAAGGGAGGGAGGGAAGGAGGGACGGAGGGAGGAAGGAAGGAAGGAAGGAAGGAAGGAAGGAAGGAAGGAAGGCTCAATACCCACTTGGTACTAGCTCCTTCAGCTACTCTCTTACTAAACTAAGGTCAATCCCACCAGAGTCCATCTCTTCTAAACCACAAATTCAACCCTATAGCATTGCCAAACGTGTGGATTTTAAAAAGTATTTTCTTTATTATGAAATATACATATAATGAGTATATATATTCAGGTCCACCATATTGCCAGAACCCGATGTCTCGGTCACGTAGATTTTACTGCTGGTTTCCTCTAGAGATGGAGGAGGGCGTTACACCACACAAGGCCCATTAGGGCTTCTGAAAACTCCACTTAAATGCCCCTTCTCTTTTCCCCAAGATCCTCTCTCTACTGCATCCCTGGCGCCCCACCCTGAGCTGTCTGTCAAACGCCCCTCCCAGCTCCACCGCATTCCGGCCGCCTTGCTTCTCCTGGCTCTTCCTAACAGTTCCAAAGCTAAGAGACTGAGAAATGGGCAAAACAAACAGTGGGCTGAGGGCCAAACTGGATTGCTGTGGTCCTTCAGGACGTCCCTGGGAGGCTGCTCAGACTCACAAAAAACTCTTTACAGGGGTTACTTGTGGGGTAGGCTCAGGATCTTTAGCTTACCATTTGCCACACTTTTGAACAACTTCTTCCTTGGAGGTATGTTGGTTTTAGAGGGACAGTAATCATACCCCCACCCAGGCCTGTCACTCTCAGTTTAGGACACAGGGAAACAGAACAAAAGGAGGTCCTCAAGCCCTGCCTACCCCTTCCCTTCCTGCCCCGATCCAGCCTCTGGGAAGCTGTGTGGACAGCCCAGCCTGAACTTGCCTTGCCCACACCCTTACCCCCCAAAGCTGCCCTTTGGTCATCCCTCAGCCCAAGGTCTACTCTTGTTTGGTCAGATGTGGAAAGAGGCCTAGGTAGGCCCTGGAAATAGATTTGGGGATATTTGAGCAGGGAATTATGTCCTGGGTGCCCAGAGCATGGGGTGTGGAAGGGCAGAACAGAGGGGAGGTTAATACTGTGTCCACCTGATGATAAGATTACCAGCATCTTTCTCCTTTCGCCTCTTCTGTATTCTGTATTTTCTATCAAGCAGAACCCTGACGATCTTTGTGTGGTCTCCAAATTGTGCGGCCACATTTGGAGGAATCAAGATGACTACACAGTGAAGCACAGTGAAGGGGAGGCCTGAGGAATCACGAAGGCCTGTAACGCATTCTGGATTTTGTCACATCTTAGCCGGGTGCCCTGGGCAAGTCCCCTTGGCTGTCTTGAGCCTCAATCTCCTTCTCTGTAAAGCAGGAATAGTAATAACCACTGTGGATGGCACAGAAAATTTTAAGATGTAGTTACTACTATTTTTTAAATGTCAATTGATGCCAGGAATATTCTGCCAGCCCTCCAAGGGTGGTTTCAGCAGGCTTATTTCCTGGTCATAATCACTTCCTCCATCCCCGGCTTATGTCATGCTCAGCCCTGACCTCACCACCGGCCCGCCCTGCCCCTCCCATTAGCTGCGTCACCACTGCCTGCCCCCACGTTTAGCCCAGCCCCCAGCCCAGATCTCAGCCTTAGGTGAAAAGTGTCAGCCCGCACACTTTCTATTTTACCTCCGGCCGCTCTTTTAACCTTTACCCTTTCCCTGCCCCCTTTCAGACCCTCTTACTCACCTCTGCAGATGACGTGTAAAAGAGCTCGAATCAGTGTGTTACCTTTCCCGGAGTTATTTCCTTTTTAAACTGAGGTTTCGTCCCCTGGTGAGAAAGCCAAAGTACCACTGCAAACAAAGCCAGCCTGGGAGCAAGAGACTTGGATTTAAATCCTGTGTCTGTACTTTCTAGTTGTGGGGTCTCTGATGACTTACTTTAGCTCTCTGAACCTCAGGGTCCTCATCTATAAAATGGAAGAATGTCCAATGCTTTGGGAGGTTGAGGTGGGAGGATCGCTTGAGCCCAGGAGTCCAGGACCAGCCTGGGCAACGTAGCAAGGTCCCATCTCTATGAAAAAACCCCCACTGATTAGCTGGGTATGCTGGTTCCCACCCATAGTCCCAGCTGCTTGGGAGGCTGGAGCGGCAGGATTGCTTGAGCCCAGAAATCCGATGTTACAGTGAGCTATGTGATCACACCAGCCTGGACAATGTAGCAAGATCCCATCTCTACAAAAACACACACACACACACACACAAATTATCTGGGTATGTTAGTTCCCATCCACAGTCCCAGCTGCTTGGGAGGCTGGGGCGGCAGGATTGCTTGAGCCCAGGAGTCCGATGTTACAGTGAGGTATGTGATCATACCACTGCACTCCAGCCTGAATGACAGAGCAAGACCCTGTCTCTTTAACAAAAAAAAAAAAAAGAAAAGAGGGAGAGAGAGAGAGAGAATGATCGATTTCTACCCAACAATTTTGTGTATCGAACCACCAACATGTGTAAGACACAGGTGTTTGGTAAGTAATAGGTATATAACCACCCAATGGGTTCATCTTGCCTGCTGCCCAGGGGAATGGAATAGAGACAGAGTTTACACACGCAGAGCCTGCTGAACAGGAAACCGGAGTTTTATTACTGCGCACATCAGCCTCCCAGAAAATCTGGAGGCTAGGGTTTTTTAAAGACAGTTTAGGAGGCTGGGGTATGGGTGCTGCTGACTGGATGGGGATGCAATCATAGCGGTGAGGAAAATGGTCCTCGTGTACTGAGTCCACTTCTGGGTGGAGGCCTCAGGACTGGGTGAGTGGAGAGTCAGGGGTCCAGGTAGGGTCATCCAGTTGTCAGAAATGCAAAACTCTGAAAAGACATCTTAAAAGGCCAATCTTAGGTTCTACAATAGTGATGTTATTTACGGGAGTAATTGGGGGGAAGTTGCGAATCTTGTGACCTCTGGAATAATGGCTGGTAATCATTTAATGATGTCTACACCTTAGCAGAATTCAGGCCCCTCTCATTCTCCTAAACTGGTCTGGTGGCCTTTCATTAGTTTTACAAAAGTGGTTTAGTTTTTGGGAAGGGCTACTGTCATTTAAACCAAGCTTGTCCAACCCGTAGCCCTCAGGCCACACGTGGCCCAGGACCGCTTTCAGTACTGCTCAATACAAATTTGTAAACTTTCTTACAACATTGTGAGGGGTTTTTTTTTGGTTTTTTTTTTTTTTTTTTTTGCATTTTTTGTTTAAGTTCATCGGCTATTATTAGTGTTAATGTATTTTATATGTAGCCCAAGACAATTCTTCTTCTTCCAATGTGGCCCAGGGAAGGCAAAAGATTGGACACCTTTGATTTAAACTATAAACTAAATTTCTCCCAAAGTTAACTTGGTCCATACCCGGGAATGATCAAGAGCAGTTTGGAAATTAAAGGCAAGACGGAGTTGGTTAGGTCAGATCTCTTTTACTGTCATAATTTTCTCACCGTTATAATTTTTGCAAAGGTGGATTCAGGTGGAGGCCAGATTATACAGGGCCTAAACAAGCAGATTAATGAGTTTAGACTTCATCTTGAGGGCACTAAGGAGCCATGGAAGGCTCTAATCAGAGGGTGGCACCATTGGGTGGTATAGTTGAGACATGGGAAGGTTTGCTCAGGTGGCAAGATAGGGCGAGGTAGGAGGCAGGGAGACCAGGGAACAACCATGAGACCTGAACTCGGGCAGTGTGGCTGGGGAAGAAGAAACAGATTCAAGACCCAGCCTGGAGGTGGCATCCTCAAGGGAGGAGGTGTCCTCACACTCCACTCTGCTAGCAACTGGAGGGTCTGTAAGCCCTCAGGCCACGACTGACCACCTGTATTTAGCTCTGGCAAATGAGCGGAAGGAGGAATAATGTGTGAGAGGGACAGAAGGTGCAAAAGAAAACAGAAACCCTGATTTTTCTGTCCCAATTTTTTGAATACTGATTTCAGCTAGAACAATCAATATATAGCAAAATAGAAGGAAAGGAAAAGCTTTTGTTGAGAAATGGTAATATATTGCTCACTTTCATTGAGCTCTTGCTGCATGCCAGGCACCATACTAGGCATTTGATGTATTATCTCATTTAACCATCACAGTTACCTCACGAGGGAGGTATCCTCGTTCTTTCCTTGTTAAAGATGAGAAACACAAGCATAGAGGGGTTAAAGATGTGGTCCAAGAGCAAGGATTGCAATTCAAGGTTGTCAGGCCCAAAACCCTAAATTCTTTTTTTATTTGATTTTTGTTTGGTTTTATTTTGTTTTCTTTTTTGAGATGGGGTATCACTATGTTGTCCAGGCTGGAGTGCAGTAGTGATATAATGGCTCACTGCAGCCTCAACCTCCCAAGCTCAAGCAATCCTCCTGCCTCAGCCTCCTGAATAGCTGGGACCACAGATGTGTGCCACCACACCCAGCCAAGTTTTTATTTTTCTGTAGAGATGGGGTCTTCCTATGTTGCCCAGGCTGATCTCAAACTCCTGGGCTGAAGCAATCCTCCCACTCAGCCTCCCAAGGTGCTGGGATTACAGGCATAAGCCATTGAGCCCAGCCCCCAAACCTCAAGTTGTTAGGGGAAAACTAAACACCTAGTGAGACTACAACAAAATGAGAACCAGAAATGTGGGTGCCCAGTAATCGCAGGTTAGTCACCATAAGGAAAAGAAAAGCACATTACAGGCAGTGTGACTATAAGCATATTTTTAGGAAACCTATACATGGATGCAAGATAATATTTACAAAAGCAACCACAAATGTAAAGTCTCCAAGGTAAGTCATTGTGGTGTTATGATCCGTATTGATTTTCATCCACAGTTTCTGGTTCATAATCCCATAGCCCGATGTTGGGTGAGTTGGGTCTCAGGAAACAGCAACTCTCGTGCCCCCATTTCACTTACTTCAAGGAAGAACTTTAATCTTCCCCCATCTTTTTGTCTGTGGGTTGTAAGACCCTCCCCAGAAAGGGTCCTGCCCAATATCCTGGAGGAAGGAATGCTGACTGACATAATGAAGCTTCCATAAAAACCCAAGAGGACGAGGTTTGGAGAACTTTCAAGTAGCTGAACATGTGGAGGTTCCCAGAGGGTAGCATACCCAGGGAGGGCATGGAAACCCCACATCCCTTCCCTTATACCTCACCCTACACATCTCTTCTTCTTGGGTTGGCGGGGGATGGCCAATCTTGGGAACTGAGCCCTCACCCTGTGGTATCTGACACTATCTCCAGGCAGATAGTGTTGAAATTGAATTGGAGGACACTCAGCTATTGTCCATTGCTTAGTGTATGGGGAAAATCCCACACATTTATTTGGTCACAGAAGTCTTCTGCTGTGTTGGTGATTGTTGTGATGGTGTGAAAGCAGAAGAAAAACATGGTTTGAGAAAGTTTTTCCCTGCACAGTTGTCAACACCTCTTTAAGAAAATCGTGAATTGTATTAAGTGGCATTAAAGAAAACCTAAATATATGGAGATGCATGCCATGTTCATGGACAGAAAGGCAATTATCTTCAAATTGTCCTAATGCTATTTCTTTTTTTCTTCTTCTTTTTTTTTTTTTCTTTTTCTTTTTTTTTTTTTTTGAGAGAGAGTCTCACTCTGTTACCCAGGCTGGAGTGCAGTGGTGTGATCTTGGCTTACTGCAACCTCCATCTCCCGGGTTCAAGAAATTCTTTTGCCTCAGTCTCCCAAGTAGCTGGGACTACAGGTGTGTGCCACCATGCCCGGCTAAGTTTTGTATTTTTATTACAGATGGGGTTTTGCCATATTGGCTAGGCTGGTCTCAAACTCCTGACCTCATGATCTGCCTGCCTCAGCTTCCCAAAGTGCTGGGATTACAGATGTGAGCCACCACGCCCAGCATCCGAATGCCGTTTCAACTAAAAGCCCCAGGCAGTTTTTAATATAATTTGACAAGCTGAAACTTCAATTTATATGAAGGAGCAAAGGACCAAGAAAGACTAAGACTTGCCCAAAGCAGAATTCCGGGCAGGTAATTGACCTCCAAATATTGAGATGTACTGTAAATAACCACAATTAAGACAGTATGAAAATGACATAGAGATTGACAAACAAATGATGGAACAGAATGAAGGACCTCAAAATGGATCCATATATGGATCCAGAATACCTGATTTCTGGTGGAGGATGCCCTGAAGACTAATGGGCGAAGAACAATTTATTTCATAAATAAAGCTGGGACAATTGGCTATCCAAATTGGAAAGACAATACCCCTTAACACATAAAAACTCAATTCTAGGTGGATCAAAGTCCTAAATGTGAAAATAAATCCCTAAAACTCTTAGAAGAAAATGTAAAATATATTTATGATCTCAGGGTAGAGACAGATTTCTTAAGCAAAATACAGAAAATGCAACCACAAAGAAAAAGACTGACATTTTTTTTGAAACAATAAGCTTGTTATTAAAAAAAAAACTGGCACATTTGATAAAATAATTTCTGTTCATTAAAAGACATCATAAGTCAAGCACAGTGGCTCATACCTGTAATCCCAGCACTTTGGGAGGCCTAGGTGGGAGGATTGCTTGTGGCCAAGAGTTCAAGACCAATCTAGGCAACATAGCAAGACCCTGTCTCTACAAAACATACAGATTAGCTGTGTGTGGTGGCATGCACCCGTAGTTCCAGTTACTCGGGAGTCTGAGATGGGAGGATCGCTTGAACCTGAGAAGTTGAGGCTGCAATGAGCCATGATTACATCACTGCACTCCAGCCTGGGTGACACAGCCAGACTGTCTCTTAAAAAAAATTGTTTTTGGCTGGGCACGGTAGCTCACGCCTGTAATCCCAGTCTTTGGGAGGCCAAGGTAGGTGGATCACCTGAAGTCAGTCAGGAGTTTGAGACCAGTCTGGCCAACATGGCGAAACCCTGTCTCTACTAAAAACACAAAATTAGCCAGGCATGGTGGCACGCACCTGTAATCCCAGCTACTTGGGAGGCTGAGGCAGAAGAATCACTTGAACCTGGGAGGTGGAGGTTGCAGTGAACAGAGATCACACCATTGCACTCCAGCCTGGGCAACAAGAGTGAAATTCCATCTCAAAAAAAATCGTTTTAGATAATAATTTAAAATACATCATAGTACATGAAATGATAAGCCATAAATTTAGAGAATATATTTTAATATATAATCAATAAATGATTAGTATCCAAAATAAAGTCCTACCAATTCATAAAACTAAGATAATCTCATCGAAAAATAGGCAAAAGACTTAAACAGATATTTTACATGAGAGGAAACAAATGTGAGAAAGGAACTTATGACCAGATGCTCAATTTCATTATCATTCATGGAAATACAAAATAAAACCACAATGAAATATCATTCTATACCCACCAAACTGGTAAAAACTGAAAGTCTGACAATTGTAAATGTTAGGATGTGGAGCAACTGTGATGACCAACTACTCTTGATGACACTGTGCGTTGGTGCTGCCACTTTAGAAATAGAACACTCACATCTTATGACCTAGCAATTCCAATTCTAATTACATAACTAGAAAAACCCTTGTACATGTGCATCAGGGTATATATACAAGAATGGTCATAGCTGTTGTTTATTAAAAATACTGGAAACAGCTGGGCGTTGTGGCTCACACCTGTAATCCCAGCACTTCGGAAGGCTGAGACGGGCAGATCACTTGAGGTCAGGAGTTTGAGAAAAGCCTGGCCAACATGGTGAAATCCCGTTTCTACTAAAAATACAAAAATTAGCCAGGCACGGTGGTGCGCACCTGTAGTTCCACCTACTTGGGAGGCTGAGGCGGGAGAATCACTTACACCTGGGAGGCAGAAGTTGCAGTGAGCCAAGATTGTGCCACTCCAGCCTGGGTGACAGAGTGAGACTTCGTCTCAAAAACATAAATAAAATTCTGGGACCATTTTACACACATTAGGATGGCTATGATTAAAAAAATTTTTTTTTTCTTAATAAAAATACCAGAAAATAACAGGTGTTGGTGAGCATGTGGGGAAATTAGAACTCTTGTGCACTACTGGTGGGAATGTAGCGTGGTGCAGAGACTGTGGAAAACACACGGTGAATCCTCAAATTAAACATAGAATTACCATATGATCCAGCAACTCCACTTCTGGGAATACACCCAAAATAACTGAAAGCAGGGGTCTGGTGTGGTGGCTCACACCTGTAGTCCCAGAACTTTGGGAGGCCGAGTGTCTCATGGTGTGAGACACTATGTGTCTCACTATGTGAAGAGACCACCAAACAGGCTTTGTGTGAGCAACAAAGCTTTTTAATCACCTGGGTGGGGGTGGCTGAGTCCAAAAAGAGAGTCAGCAAAGGGTGGTGGGATTATCATTAGTTCTTACAGGTTTTGGGATAGGCAGTGGAGTTAGAAGAAATGTTTTGCAGGCAGGGAGTGGATCTCACAAAGTACATTCTCAAGGGTGGGGAGAAGTACAAAGAACCTTCTTAAGGGTGGGGAAGATTACAAAGAACCTTCTTAAGGGTGGAGGAGATTACAAAGAACCTTCTTAAGGGTGGGGGAGAAACAAATCACAATGGTGGAATGTCATCAGTTAAGGCTATTTTCACTTCTTTTGTGGATCTTCAGTTACTTCGGGCCATCTGGATGTACACGTGCAGGTCACAAGGGGATATGATGGCTTGGCTTGGGCTCAGAGGCCTGACACTGAGGCAGGTGGCTCACTTGAGGCCAGTAGTTCGAGACCAGCCTGGCCTGAACATGGTGAAACCCCATCTCTACTAAAAATACAAAAATTAGCCAGGTGTGGTCTTATGCACCTGTAATCCCAGCTACTTGGGAGACTGAGGCAAGAGAATCGCTTGAACCTGAGAGGTGGAGGTTGCAGTGAGCCGAGATTGTGTCACTGCACTCCAGCCTGAGTGACAGAACGAGACTGTTAAAAAAAAAAAAAAAAAAAAAAGAAGAATTGAAAGCAGGGACTCAAACAGATATTTTATGCTGATGTTCATAGCAGCATTCTTCACAATAGCTAAAAAAGGCGGAAGCAACCCAAATGTCCATCAATGGATAAATAAATAAACAAAATATGGTATATACATACAATAGAGTATCTTTCAGCCTCAAAAGGGAAGGAAATTCTGACATATGCAACAACATGAATGAACCTTGCGGACATTATGCTAAGTGAAATAAGCTAGACTCACAAAAAGATAAATACTGTATCATTCCACTTATATGAGGTTCCTAAAGTCGTCAAATTCATAGATATAGAAAGTAGAATGCTGGTTGCCAAAGGTTGAAGGGAGAGAGGAATGGAGAGTTATTGCTTAATGGGTGTAGAGTTTTAGTTTGGGAAGATGAAAATTTCTGGAGATGGATGGTGGTAATGGTTGCACAACAGTGTGAATGTACTTAATACCACTGAACTATACACTTAAAAATGGCTAAAATGAGGCCGGGGGTGGTCGCTCACAATTGTAATCCTGGCACTTTGGAAGTCTGAGGCAGGCGGATCACTTGAGGTCCGGAGTTTAAGACCAGCCTGGCCAACATGGAGAAATCCCATCTCTACTAAAAATACAAAAATTAGCCGGGCAGGCGCCTGTAGTCCCAGCTACTCGGAAGGCTGAGGCAGGAGAATCGATTGAACCCCGGAGGTAGAGGTTGCAGTGAGCTGAGGTTGCACCTCTGCATTCCAGTCTGGGAGACAAGAGAGAAACTCCGTCTCCAAAAAAAAAAAAGAAAGAAAGAAAGAAAGAAAAGAAATGCTAAAATGGTAAATGTTTATATACCGAGAGAGAGTATAGACATATATACACATGTATACAACACATACACATGTATATGCTGTATATCACAATAGAAAAATACTAATAATCATTTAACTTAATAAAATGTTTTAAAGATTAAAAAAAAAATTCCTGGAAACCACCCACGTGTATATTAGCAGGAGCAGAGGTAGAGTGCAGTGTATTCATATAGTGTATTCTTGTACAGCAATGACAATGAATGATCTAAACCTACACCATCAACATGGACAAATCGCACAAACATAATACATGAAAAGGGCAAATTGCAAAAGAATGCAATCCAATTATATATAAAGGTCAAAAACATTACATCATTTTGGGACTCTATCTATCTATCTATCTATCTATCTATCTATCTATCTATCTATCTAATCTATCTATCTATCTACAGTAAAACTATATAAAGAAAAGCAAAGGGGCCAGGTGTGGTGGCTCACATCTGTAATCCCAGCACTTTGGGAGGCCGAGGTGGGAGGATTGCTTGAGTTTAGGAGTGTGAGACCAGCCTGGGAAACATGGTGAAACTCTGTCTCTATAATAAATAAAAAATTAGCCAGGCATGGTGGCTTGTGCCTGTAGTCCCAGCTACTCAGGAGGCTGAGGCAGGAGGATTGCTTGAGCTCAGGAGTTCAAGGCTGCAGTGAGCCGTGATCATGCCACTGCACTCCAGCAAAGGCAGCAGAGCAAGATCTTGTCTTAAAAAAAAAAAAAAAAAGGCCGGGCGCGGTGGCTCACGCCTGTAATCCCAGCACTTTGGGAGGCCGAGGCGGGCAGATCATGAGGTCAGGAGATCGAGACCATCCTGGCTAACATGGTAAAATCCCGTCTCTACTAAAAATACAAAAAATTAGCTGGGCGTGGTGGCAGGCGCCTGTAGTCCCAGCTACTCGGGAGGCTGAGGCAGGAGAATGGCGTGAACCTGGGAGTTGGAGCTTGCAGTGAGCCGAGATCGTGCCACTGCCCTCCAGCCTGGGCAACAGAGCGAGACTCCGTCTCAAAAAAAAAAAGAATGATTCACATAAATTCAAGATGGTGGCTACTCAGGGTGGGTAGGAAGAGGCGCATGATCAGAGTGGGGCGTGAGAGGGTTTCTTGGATATTGATGATGGTCTGTTTCTTAAGCTGGGTGATGGATACACGGGTATTCATTCTATATTTATTCTTTAATTTATACATACATGTTATATACACTTTTTGGTATCTGAATGATAGCACATAATTATTTTTAAATGCTATATATAGAAAAAAGCCTGGAAAAATTCTAAATATAATGGTGTCTCAGTAGTGGGACTTTCTTTTTACTTTATACTTTTTGTGTTTTTAAAATAGTCTTTTGTACTTTTATGATGAAAAAAAGCATTAAATTACAATAAGAAAAAAAGAAACAAAGAGAGTATTCCCCTCAAATTTGTTCAGAGAAAAGGGAAGTGAGAGAAGACGGGTGAAAGCTCTGGGCTTCCCCCAATTCTACTAGCAATAAAAGATGACATTGGAATTTTGAGGCTAAATGCTACTTAGGAAATAATGAGATTTAACCATTATCTTGAGGAGGGAAGTGTTCCTCCGAAAAGCAAATTCCCTGGTCCCTTTTCTCAGAAATTCCCTGCCAGTTTCAAGAGTGGGCAGAGAGTTTTGATGTCCTTTGGAAACAAGGGGACATAACCAAGGAGATAAAGCCACAGGACCCAGCCAGTCCTTGATCGGACTGATTTCAAATGAAAATCTTGACACAAATCCCCTTTCAACAGCCTACAGAGCAGATGAAAGAGATGAAAAGAGGAAATAATGGAGCTAATTGAAATTGTAGAGCTGGGAGATGGCTTGAGAATATATGGCCCAACACAGGTAACATCCTTCTGCGTAGTGCGATGGGCTTTTGGCTAAATTTGATTCAGGACATCTTCGGTTTCTCTTCTTAGTACTGCCATCTTATGTACCTAGTCTCTTTCCCCTCATTACTCCCAACACAAGATAACAAACTCAACCATTCTCTCTCTTGAGGCATCTGTGTGCCCCACGAACACGGATGCAGCACCCACCAGGTCTGCAAGCCTTGTTCGGCACTTAGAGACACAGGTGAATGAGACAATGACTGTCCCTTCAAGGAGCTACCCCCTCAAGGTTGGGAGGCAGATACAATGACCATTAGAATGGAATGTACAAGACATTGTGGGCCATGGGGAAGGGACTAACCCAGCCTGTGGTAATAGGGAGAGCAACCAAAAGGAGATGGCCCTTGTATGAAGTCATAAAGGATGAGCTGCAATAAGCCAGGCAAAGAGGGGTTAAGGTGAGTTCTTCCAGGCAAAGAGGACTACGTGAGCAAAGACATGGAGGAAAAAAACGGCATGGCACGAAGGGAACCACAAGTACTGCAGTTTATTTCTTTCTGGAAAGGTGACCGTGTGGCAGAGCCTGGCCAGGGGAGGGTGGAGAAATTAGTGGGAACCATGTCTAGAAGATCCTTTCTCACCAGGTAGAGGGACTTAGACTCTGTTTCTTGGGCACTGGGGAGCCATGGAGGTATTTTAACAGGGAAGGGAGGTGGCCAATGAGTTCTTTGTATTATGACCAGTCTTCTATTTAAATGGCCCTCTTGATGATGTCAGAGAATCAAAAAAAAAAAAAAAGAAACTATAGGCAGATTAGGTGGAGGACAGATTCATGCTAAACTTAGAGAGACAAATCCTTGTCTGAATCCTGCCTCACTACTCACCAGCTGTGGTGAGTCACTTAAATATTCACCGAGCCTCTGCTCATCTGCAAAGTGGGGGCGGTGTGGGAGCAGCCAATGGAATGTTCAATGTGGAAGGCCTTGGCATATAGGGGATGGGTAGGTTTGTACTCACCTGATCTCCCAGATATATTGTTAACCCAGAAATTAAGTGGCTGGATAATTTGCACAATATCATTAAACTTAAAAGACTAATAAAGCAAAACACACATGTATGTAAAATGCAGAGAAAAAAGTTGGAAGGAGTTACACCAAATTGAAAATAGGGGTTGCCACTGGAGAGGTGGAAGGAAGCCAAGATTGGAACTGGAGATCAAAGGGAGATTTAGCCTCATCTGTAGCTTTCATTTGTACAAGGAAAATGTATTCCTACATCACTTTACTTGTATCCATAAAAATTAATTTTTAAAGACTGGGCACAGTGGCTCACACCTGTAATTCCAGCACTTGGGATCACAAGGTCAAGAGATAGAGACCAGCCTGACTAACATGGTGAAACCCCGTCTCTACTAAAAATACAAAAATTAGCTGAGCGTGATGTTGTGCACCTGTAATCCCAGCTACTCAGGAGGCTGAGGCAGGAGAATCGCTTGAACCTGGGAGGCGGAGGTTGTAGTGAGCCGAGATCATGCACACCAGCCTGGGCAACAAAGTGAGACTCTGCCTCAAAAAAAAAACATTTTTTAAAAATAATCTAATCAAAGCCCTTGACAGAGAGTAGGTATCCAGTCAGTATTATCCCCTTTCCTGTCACTTACACAGTAAGGGTCTTTCCAGTTCCATTGCCTAATTTACCCTCATTCCAACTTCAGTTCAAGGCCAAGGGTTATTTCTGGCCCATCATAGTCACTCAATAAATATTCGTAGAAGACCTTCTCTGAAGGGGTCAGTTGATCTCTTGCAAGTGAATTGAAGATTGTCTTGGCAGAACCGTGAGCCCAAGGCTTTGACACCCTGGAGACCACAGAGGAACTGAACTAGTCCTCAGCAGCCATCCTGAGCCATGCTGAGTAGCTGCCATCCCTCTAGCCTTCTGGTAGACCCTGAACTCCCTGGGAATCGTCCACTCTTGTTCCTTTCAGGATTCAGAGCTCCTAGCTGGGAAGACAGATTAATCTCTGCCTCCATTGCCTTCCCAAAGAAAGGCCAAGATTATCCCTGGCACACCAAAGAGCCCAGTCTAATAAAGGAAACTAGCATGGGTGATAAGCACCTATATGTGGAAGGAGAGTTCCTGTCCTGCTCACTGAAGTGTTGTCAACTTGCTAATGAATGAATGAGTGAACAACTGCTAATCCTCACAGATCCCGGCTCTACAGTGGTGGCCTTTGCACCAGGGGAAAAGGGGGATGCCAGAGGGATTTCACTTCCTGCTTAGGGATGCTTTTTCTTTCTTTTTTTTTTTTTTTTCTTGAGACAGGTCAAAAATCCTCCGTCACCCATGCTGAAGTACAATGGCATGATCATGGCTCACTGCAGCCTCGACCTCCAGGGCTCAATCAATCCTCCCACCTCAGTCTCCTGAGTAGCTGGGACTACAGATGCATGCCACTATGCCCAGCTAATTTTTGTATTTTTTGTAGAGATGCAGTTTTACCAAGCGTCACAGGCTGGTCTCAAACTACTGACCTCAAGTGATTGTCCCACCTCAGCCTCCTGAAGTACTGGGATTACAGGAATGACCCACCACACTTGCCTTCCTTTTTCCTGTTTGAAAAAAAAAAAAGTTTAAATGTTACTTTTTATTTTTTATTTAGTTTTATTTAGGTCTCTTTTTTTGAGAGAGACAGTCACACTCCATCACCCAGGCTAGAGTGCAGTGGCACACACTCCATCACCCAGGCTAGAGTGCAGTGGCACGATCTCAGATCACTGCAACCTTCATCCGCTGGGCTCAAGTGATCCCCCCACCTCAGCCTCCTGAGTAGCTAAGATTACAGGCACCGCACTAGGCTAATTTTTGTATTTTTAGTAGAGATGGGGTTTCACCATGTTGGCCAGACTGGTCTTAAACTCCCGGCCTCAAGTGATCCACCTGCCTCGGCGTCCCGAAGTGCTGGAATTACAGGCATCAGCCACCACAACTGGCCTTATGTTACTTTTTAAATTAAATACACAGTATTCCTTTAATTGGATGAGACTGGGTGCATTCAGGGTAGATAGAGTATGGTATCCAGTGGAAGTATACGAGGTAGATAGAGTATGGTATGGCCATAGACCATTCTTTTAATTAATTAGTTGATGCAAACAAAAAATAAATTTTACAAATGGAAATTCTATTTTGATAACTCTGATTTAGGCCAAATGAGGGTTCTTGGTGAATATATGATTTGGGGGCTTATAGCAGAAAGAACAGTGATCATTTGATGATTCTAAATATGAACAATGGTGGTATTACTTTTCTGGAGAGGAGGATACAGTTGATGTCTGTATCCTGCCCACGTAACTCCTACAGCACTCCCTGAGGCTTGGGTGAGGATTTACTGAATTTAATTCACATGGGAAGCCAAGTCCAGGGTCTGCTAAAAATGTAGCTGTTTTGTATAGGAGGGAAAAAGTGAAGGAAGATGGGATGAAGCCACAGAGCAAGGAGAGGCCTCGGTTGCTGTCCTGACCAGTCTCCTCACTTCACCAACAAGACCATGAAACCCAGACAGGGGATGTGACTTGAGATCCAGCCAGAGTCAGATCCAGAGTTGGGAGGGCGGGGGTGCTACAATATGATCACAGAATCAACACTTGACCCCTCCCAGCTACCTGGCAAAGTGGGCACTAACTCCATTCTGCAGAGGTGGAAACTGAGGCCAGTGTGGGGAATGGAAATGGACTGGGCTAAGCTTCGAAGCCTGAACTCTGACCCCAAAGCTCTCTCTTGTACCCTTGACCCCCTTGTCTTGTCCTGCAGCTCTTAAGGTTATAGTGAGCCAGTTTTTCATTTTGCCTTTCTCCAACTGAGGCACCTTGGAAAATGGGGATCTGGCTGGAGCCACCTGCAACATTTGATGATTGGGCTTATTTATATTTATAATCATCTATAGGGTGATAAGCACTTATATGCGGAAGGAGAGAGTTCCTGTCCTGCTCACTGAAGTGTCATCAACTTGCTAATGGATGAATGAGTGAACAACTGCTAATCCTCACAGATCCCGGCTCTACCGAGGAAGAGGCTGAGGCTCAGGGAGGTGCAGTGACTTGCTTCAGAGACACAGGAATCATGCCAGGAATCGTCAGGCCTCCTTTTTTTCTCAGACAAGAAAGATTGTTTCTGTTTCCTTCTCCGTCATGCTGGGCTTGTAAACCAGCCAGTCACCGGCCCTCCCTGAGGAAGCGCAGCACAGTCACCAGCCAGGAGAACAGACCCACCTGCCCCGGGACGTCAGCGCTGCCCCCACACGGTGCCACCCACGCACTATGACACACACTCACACTTGGGCCCCAGACTCCCCAGGTCCAACCAAGGAGCGGGAATGGCAGAGGAGCACGTCGCGGTGGGGCAGGCACTGAACCCCGCTGGGGAGTGGAGGGGGAAACAGTGAGACAGGCCCCACCCAAGAAAGGGTGCAGGTGGGCTCCGGGTTGGAGAGGAAGAAGGTGAGCCAGCAGAGCCAAGTCACGGCAGCCTGCCAAACCTGCTGCTGAGGCAGAGTTAGCACTGGCTAGATGAGACGCTTCACACTTCACAGCTCCTGAAAAGTGTGGAGGAAATGCCCGCACCCTACATAGACCAGAGGGCCACTATCTGCTTGAAACAAATGGCCCCTTCCTGGACATCCTTTGTTCCCCTTTATGGACAAAATGCTACTACCTTCACTTACACCCTCCCTAGAGATCCCCCAAAGGAGGAGGATGAGGGAAGCTGCCCTTGGTGGAGTCTATGCTATGTGCCTGACTCTGTGCCAAGCTCTGGACCTCCACCAAGTCAGGTGACATGATGATATGGGCACTACTAACCCTGGTTTCCCAGTGGGCAAACTGAGGCACAGAGTGGATCAGTAACTTGCCCCGAGTCACACAGGCTGGTAAGCAGGGAAGCCAGGATGGCACTGAAATGCAGGTCTAGCTCAGTCCAAAGCACATCGCGGCAAGGGTCTCGCAGAGCAGGGGTCCCAGGAATGGTTACTGTGTCAAGCAGAAAAGGGCCAGGCAAGCAAGTCTCCAGCAAGAGCCAAGACTGCACTGTACCTTGCCAGGGGCATTAGATGCTTCCAGATTTATCTGGATTCAATGACAGAGCGAGAACTCACGAAGGAAGGATAAGGTGGGGCTCAGAAAATGAGGGTCCAAAGAACTGAGATCTCACGGGCATTGAAGATGTTAGAAAGTTGTCTCCCAGGGGCTGGTGACAAAGTGGGTTTTGACATAGCTGTGGGGAGCATTTGAGCATGTCATATAAAACGGAAACACTACCCACACACTTATTTGCTCATGTGTGCACACACTTATAGGTGTGCACTCACACGCACATATGCATATGTATCCTCCCACTGGGTGTGCATGTGTGTGGCTGGAGCAAGAGGGGAACACATATCTACCGTCTGTATTCCTGTTACTAATGAGCACTTACTGTGTACATGGAGCTTTGCCAGACACAGGTAGTCCAAACAGGAGTCACTGTGATTCCCGGCTCCGAGGTGGACTGTATGTATAGGCACGAAGAGTTAGCTCTTCAGACTTCTCATCACTCTCCAAAGGCCTTGGATTGGTAGGTTGCTTTGTAGCTTCCAAAGCACTTCTATATATGTTCACTGTCAGTGAAAGGAAGAGCCCAGCATGGTGAGTGTGGGAGAAAATGTGAAAAATGCCCTGAGCATCACCACTACGGATGAGTCTTGCCTGAATCAATTACTGGGATGAGTACCAAGTGGTTTTCCAATTCCATCATTCCTTCTATGTCTATTTAGCTGGCATCCTACTGCAAGGGAGAGCTCTCCCTTCTCCCCTATGTAGTGATCTACTTGTTTATATTTGTGTAAACCCAGATCTTATTTTATTCCATGTGTAATCATCCATGATCATCATTATTGGTTTTGATGTTGAAATTGTCACAGATTGGCCTGTATTTGGCCAGTGGGAGCTCCTTCAAGCTGGCTTCATGTCCTTTCACATGCACGTGCCCATTATACCTTGAGCATGTCCTTACTTCTGACCTGAAAAGATGCTCCACACTCATCTGGCACGTCCCCCTGGCCCAGCCGAAGAATCAGCTCCAGGTTGAGTAGCCTTTATCTGAAATGCTTGGGACTAGAAGTGTTTTGGATTTGGGATTTCTTTTTCAGATTTTGTAATATTATTTGCACATACATAATTAGATATTTTGGCGATGGGATCCAAGTCCAGATATTAAATTCATTCATGTATTATACACATCATATATACATAGGCTGAATAAAATTTTACACAATATTTTAAATAATTTGAGGATTTTGTTTGTTTTTGGTTGTTGTTGCTGTTGTATTTTGTTTATTTGTTTATTTATTTATTTATTTATTTATTTATTTATTTATTTATTTATTTTTGAGACAGAGTTTTGCTCTTGTTGCCCAGGCTGGAGTGCAATGGCGTGATCTCGGCTCATCGCACCTTCCGCTTCCTGTGTTCAAGCGATTCTTCTACCTCAGCCTCCCGAGTAGCTGGGATTACAGGTGTGAGCCACCATGCTGGGCTTGTTGTTTTTTGAGACAGTGTCTCACTCTGTTAACCAGACTGGAGTGCAGTGGCATGATCTCTGCTCACTGCAACCTCTGCCTCCCGGATTCAAGGGATTCTCAAGCCTCAGCCTCCTGAGTAGCTGGGATTACAGGCATGCACCACCATGCCTGGCTAATTTTGTACTTTTAGTAGAGATGGGGTTTTACTGTGTTGGCTAGGTTGGTCTCAAACTCCTGGCCTCAAGTGATCCTCATCTCTTGCCAGGCAGGATTCACCTGCGTTGGCTTCCCATGATGCTGGAATTACAGGCATGAGCCAGTGTGCTTGGCCAGAAACACAGTGTGTTTTGTTTTTTGTTTTTAAACGGAGTCTCGCTCCATTGCCCAGGCTGGAGTGCAGTGGTGCGATCTGGGCTCACTGCAAGCTCCACTTCCCGGGTTCACGCCATTCTTCTGCCTCAGCCTCCCGAGTAGCTGGGACCACGGGCGCCTACTGTCACACCCAGCTAATTTTTTTTTGTATTTTTAGTAGAGACAGGGTTTTACTGTGTTAACCAGGATGGTCTTGACCCCTTGACCCTGTGATCCACCCGCCTCGGCCTCCCAAAGTGCTGGGATTACAGGCGTGAGCCACTGCACCTGGCAGAAACAAAGTTTTGACCACATCTTGACTACAAGCCATCTCATGAAGTCAGGTGCAGAGTTTTCCACTTGTGGCATCACATCAGTGCTCGAAAAGTTTCAGATTTTGGAACTTTTTTTATTTCAAACTTTCAGATTGGGGATGCTCAACCTGTGCTTCTCCAGGGAGCCCTGGTTCTATTACATGGAGATGGGTATTTAGAAACCACGATCTGGGCAGTAAGTATGTCACTAGTGCTTCCTAGATGACAGAGCTAAGAAGATATATGCATATTCACACACACACTTTTCTCCATCTAATCTATTACCTGTCTATGCACATAGTGAAATCCACGAGTTCACACCAATACCTCCAATTCTAATACAAAACAACAAGGCCTCTTCTAGTCTTCCTTTTTTCCGTATTTGCAATTTCCATCTCCAAAGTAAGAGGTGGGGATGATTCCCACCATCCCCAACACATAAACTTAATTGTTCAATGCCCCTGTATGTAGCAATCTCCCATTAACACAGGCCTCTTCTTTGGCCCTGGCCTTGCTGGACATGGGGGCCACACAAGCCAAGTTCCTGCTGGCCCAGGTATCACTTCACTCTGATTTACGTTCATCCCTTCAATAAACCTTTACCGATCACCTACTGTGTATGTGCCAGTCACTATTCTAGATTCTGGGAACCAAACATGTACTAAAAAATCCCTATCATCACGAAGCCAAGGTTCTAGTGGGGAACAGAGACAACACGCAAAACAGGTAGATGAGAAATAAATAAGTGGAATTGTATGTTAGAAGGTGACGGATGCTATGAAAAAAATAAGAGTAGGGTGAAGGGGGATCAGGAGTGTTGGGGAGGTATGTAACTTAAAATAAGGGGCCAGGAAAGCCTCCCTGGAAAGATGTTTGAGCAAAAACTTGAAGAGGAGGGGGCTGGACTAGGGGAGAGAAGCAGTGTAAAGACCAGGGGCAGAAGCATCCCTGCTGGCTTGAGGTGTGAAAAGCCACTGCAACTGGAGCCGAGTGAATAAGGGGAGGGGACCAGGAAAGGAGGTCAGAAGCACACTGAGGCAGACCCTGCAGACTGCAGGCCATCGTAAGGACTTGCCGTTTATTCTCAGGGAGACGGGAGCCTCTGGCATGTTCTGAGCAGAGGAGACACATGGTCTGACTTCGGATAAAAGGTCTGTTCTGGCTGCGGTGTTGGGAACAGGCTGCAGGTGACAAGACTGAACATAGGAAACCAGTTGAATAGCAGTGCCTGACCCAGGTGATCTAAGCAATATGATGATGGCTTAGATCAGGACAGCAGTCACGTGAGGTGGTTAAAAGGGCTGATTCTGGATCTGAATTTTGAAAGCCAGGGAGACTGACATCGGAGTCAGGGTCTGTCACAATTTGATGACCCTGGTAAACCTCCCTAGCTTGGGCTGTGACCCTGAAGAGGCTGTACCCTAGAAGTAGGGGTGAAATAAAAGCAAACTAGCCCTGAGCTTCAGGTCATCTGGGTGACCTAGTAAATTTCAACCTCTGAACTTGAAATAAGGTGATCCTAGAATGCTGATTTGCCCCAGGTGCCTGGAGAAAGGGATTTAAAAAAAAAATCATCCCAGGCCTGAAATTATTTTTATAAATATTTTTTCAAACACAGTATTTTTTTTTTTTTTTTTTTTTTTTTTTAGCATATAATCCAAGACAACTAGATTTCATGAGGGGAAAAAGATACCATGAATAGTAACAAGCAGAAATGGACCTCAGGGACTCCAGACATGGAAATTATCAGACACTGATTATAATATAATTATGCCTCGTATGTTTAAGGAGATTAAAAGTCATGCCTGAAAATTCTGTAAGGAGACTGGAAACCATACAAAGTAACTGTCGGTCAGGTCCTGTCCTGAACATGATGGCATAATCTAGATGGCTGGAGGGGAGTTAACTAAGGGATGCCTTTATTTTTATTTTCATCTTTTTTTGAGACAGGCTCTCACTCAGTCACCCAGGTTGGAGTGAAGTTGCATGATCTTGGCTCACTGCAACCTCCGCCTCCCAGGTTCAAGCCATTCTCATGCCTCAGCCCCCCAAGTAGCTGGGATTACAGGCATGTGCCACCAGGCCCAGCTAATTTTTGTATTTTTAGTAGAGACAAGGTTTCACCATGTTGGCCAGGCTGGTCTCAAACTCCTGACCTCAGGTAATCCACCCACCTTGGCGTCCTAAAGTACTGGGATTACAGGCATGAGCCACTGTGCCTGGCCAGATGCTTTTAACAGAATGAAAAGAGTATAGGGAAACTACAAGAGATACTCTAGAGCTAGTACCCTGGAGTAAGTAACAGTGGAGTGCTATTTCTATCCCAAGGCCTGAAAGGGCAAGGAGAGGAAGTGGTTACTGGAACTAAGAAGAGTGGACCTAGGTGAAGAGTACCGCCTAATAGAAATTACGATGTTCACTGAGGGACACAATCAACCTGGATGACCACTCAGGGCAGAAGGTGGGCAAATACATACCAAAACTTCATTCTTCTCCTTCCTTCCAATCGACTGCAGGTATTCCTCACAGGCCAAAATCAGTCAGAAGCCAAAAATAAGGAGCCATCAAAACAGGTCAACCTCCCAGCACACAGAAAAGGGTGAAGAAGCAGAGTTATTCTGGAGGGACAAATATTTGAAAAAGAACCAAACACAAATTCCAAAACTGGAAAATACAATGATAAAATGAATCATTCAATGGTCAGGTTTAATAGCAGATTCAACACAACCAAAGAGAGAATTAGTAAACTGGAAAACACATCAGAAGAAACTATGTAAAATGAACAGAGAATAAAAGCAAGACAAGAGAAGAGAGATAACAGGGCAAAGTTAATATTCACAAATAAGTAGTTGGTAATTTTCCAGGACATTGAAAAAACGTCAATCCACAGATTCAATAAGTCCAATGAACCTCAAGTCTACACTCATACTCATTATAGTGACTCTGCAGAGACAGAGAGGAGTCAGGGATGATGGTAAGGACAACAGACAAATGGAAGTTAATGGAGTTGCCCTCGACTGAGATGAGGAGACTGAGAGGAAGGAAAATTTGGGAAATTTGAGGAATTGTCTGCCTGACCCCTGTAAGCCCTTGTGTTTGAGCCCCCTAGTGCCTGGATCTTCTGAGTAGTTCTACTGCCTCCAGACCCATTTCCCACTCCCACTGACCTGGGCCTACTCCCCATATCTTCTGAGGAGATTGTAGCAACCTCGTCCTTGGCCTCCCACTCCAGTCCATTCTCCACATTGGCTGCCAGAGTTATGCTTCTAAAAATGGCAAACTGTTGGTGGTGTGATGTGGCCCAATTGTGGGTGATGTACCTTCCCTACTGCTCTGGTTTCTACAAAGAAGGATCTCCCCTCAGAACTCTGGGCTCCCCTCAAGCCCTACCAGGTAAGATGGGTGAATTCTGACTGGTGAGTGTGGGACTGGAGTCTGAGATGGTGGTGCCTCAGCCTTTCCTTTCTTCTTCCTTTTGGGAGAAGACCACCCACAGGGAGCTGCATTTTGCTCTCCCCTCCCCAAGAAGGCCTGTATCTTTTCTTTGCGTTTTGTGCCTCCTGTGTGGGTCTGTCTGCCAAATTCTGAGATTCACCATTAGGAAGCCCTCTGCAGATAGAAATCACATTTGTGGCCGGGTGTGGTGGCTCACGCCTGTAATCCCAGCACTTTGGGAGGCTGAGACGGGTGGATCACGAGGTCAGGAGATCGAGACCATCCCGGCTAACACAGTGAAACCCATCTCTACTAAAAAATACAAAAAAACTAGCCGGGTGAGGTGGCGGGCGCCTGCAGTCCCAGCTACTCGGGAGGCTGAGGCAGGAGAATGGAGTGAACCCGGGAGGCGGAGCTTGCAGTGAGCTGAGATCTGGCCACTGCACTCCCGCCTGGGCAACAGAGCAAGACTCCGTCTCAAAAAAAAAAGAAATCACATTTGTTCAGAGCATTGGCGGAAAATAGAAACTACATTGGGTTCCCCAAAACCCCCAGATCAAAATATTACAATACATCCTAATTTAAAATGCTTCAGGGCCCCTAACTGCCTACTAAAGAAAGTTCACTTTTTTTTTTTTTTTTTCCTTGAGGCGGAGTCTCGCTCTGTCGCCGGGACTGGAGTGCAGTGGCCGGATCTCAGCTCACTGCAAGCTCCGCCTCCTGGGTTTAGGCCATTCTCCTGCCTCAGCCTCCGGAGTAGCTGGGA
>NC_045437.1:117673156-117675062 GCF_002776525.5 Piliocolobus tephrosceles | reverse complement strand
GCTGACTGCAAGCTCCGCCTCCTGGGTTTAGGCCATTCTCCTGCCTCAGCCTCCGGAGTAGCTGGGACTACAGGCGCCCGCCACCTCGCCGGGCTAGCTTTTGTATTTTTAGTAGAGACGGGGTTTCACCGTGTTAGCCAGGATGGTCTCGATCTCCTGACCTCGTGATCCGCCCGTCTCGGCCTCCCAAAGTGCTGGGATTACAGGCTTCAGCCACGGCGCCCGGCCACAAAGTTCACATTTTTAATACAGCCCTGAAAGTCCTTCACCATCCAGCCCCCATCTACCTACCTCTCCAGCTTGATATTAGCCCAGGCTGTATTCATGCTGTCCTCTCTCCCACCACCCATGTTATTTGGATTCTTATCCAGTATGTAGCCAGTCCCTTGAAGACTATTTTATAAAAGGAACTCTCTTTCCTCACTCACACTGGGGAAGCTATATCATGAGCAGCATTATGGAGAGGTCCATGTGAGAAGGACTGAAGCCTCCGGTCAACAGCCAAGTGAATGAGCGTCTATCCCCCAGCTCCAGTCATCTGCAGGGTCTGTAGCCTTGACCATGCCAGAACCACCCAACTAAGCCACTCTTGGATTCTTGATCCTCAGACATGGGGGCATAATCAAGTTATGCCATGGTTTAAATCCATCACCCAAATTTTATGTATTGGAAACTTAATCCCCTAATTCATGTTGATTGTATTTGGAGGTGGGGCCTCTGGAAAGTAATTAGGATTATGTAAGGCCATCAGAGTGGAGTCCCCATGATGATATTGGTGGCCTTATAAAAAGAAGAGGTCAAACGTGGTGGCTCACACCTGTAATCCCAGCACTTTGGGAGGCTGAGACAGGCAGATCACCCGAGGTCGCCAGTTTGAGACCAGCCTGGCCAACATGGTGAAACCCCGTCTCTACTTAAAAAATAAAAAAGGCAAAGAAAGGCCTGAGCTGACATGCTCATGCCCTCTTACCATGCTATGCCCTCCACCATGTTATGACACAGGAGAAAGGTCCTCACCAGAGGCAGCCCCTTAGTCTTGCCCTTCCCACAGCCCCTAGAACTGTAAGAAATACATGTATTTTCCTTATAAATTCCCCAGTCTGTGGCATTCTGTATAGCAACAGAAAATGGACTAAGACCATGTGTATTGTTTTAAAATTTTAAATTTTGGGTAATGTATTTTGCAGCAATAGATAACTAATGTACCCAGCCTGCTTCTCTTCCCTTGACTAACTTCTTCAGGTCTCAGCTCAGACTCTTCCTCCTCCTGGATAATTTCCCTGACTCTGTCCAAGACACCTGATGGTTTAGCCTCCCAATAACTCCTTCTCTGGCAGCACTGCCCAGACTTTTGTTTAGGGAACCACTCTTCTATCTGAGTCTGTGTGTGTAGGATGAGGGTGACTCCACCCTAGGCTTGAGGGCCTGGCTGCCAGCCTAGGCCTGGCCAATCAGCACTCTCCAAACCCCTGGAGCCACTGTTTAGGCTGTGACCTAAGTCAGACCCTTGGGGGTCAGCTCAGGAGCCTTTTAGGAGGTACGGGGGAAGGGGGGAAAGGTAATCTTTATCTCCTGGCATTGATGAGTGGGAAAATATCAGCCTGGAGCTACAGGCACACATTTTGCCAGCACAATGGGAAGCCTGCCTCGAGATGAAGTCAGAGGAGAAAAAAGAACCTGGGAATGGGAAAAGACAGATTCCTGATGCGATTGTGAAGTGCCTGGATTCAACTGTGCCTGAAACCCAAATCTACCTCTGGACTTTTGGACTTTAATTTTTCTTTTGTCTTTCTCCCTCCCTCCCTCCATTCCTTTCTTCCTTCCTTCCCTCCTCCTTCCTTCCATCTTTCTTATCTTTGTCTTTCTTTCTTTCTTTCTTTCTTTCTTTCTTTCTTTCTTTCTTTCT
>NC_045437.1:117508322-117673146 GCF_002776525.5 Piliocolobus tephrosceles | reverse complement strand
TCTTTCTTTCTTTCTTTCTTTCTTTCTTTCTTTCTTTCTTTCTTTCTTTCTTTCTTTCTTTCTTTCTTTTTCTTTCTTTCTTTCTTTTTTTGTGCCATAGACAGTGTGTGTTGATTTTAGATGATTTCTGTCACTTTCAGCTGACAGAGTTCAGACCAATTCATCCCCATGGGTGGAATCAGGGACTCCCTCTTAAGACTCCCAGATCCTCTGGTACCACCCTTGTCACTGCACTTATCACAAAAAACTGCACCAGAGGTACGTGACCCTGCCCCTGTCCCTGATTTTTTTGTGATGGCATCACACTTTTGCTTACCTCCTCCCTTCCTTCTCGAAATTTGAGGTATGTCAGCTTTATTTCTACATCCAGAGTACCTGCCTAAAAAAGGTATTCAGTGAATAATGGTGTAATGAACAAATACAAGAAAGGATGAATGAACAAACACACGAGCGTCTTCTAGTTGGTCAAGACACTTTAATAGAGTGAGAAAAGACAGTTGTTTCTCCAGAGACCTACCTGCTATGAGATCTAAGTTACACTAAAATCCTCTCTGAGTTGACAAAGGATTATTATTTTTAAATCTCTCTTCACCCAGACCACAGCTGAACCGGCCGCACCCATGGGACACAAACCAATCTCCCATTACAGAAAAACAAATCTGATCCAGCCATTCTCTGCTTAAAACAACTTTTGGTGACGTTTTTGACAGGAGTGGGTGGAAGGGAGTGAGCATTTGGATTCAGAGAACATCCTGTGTTATAGAACATTCATTTGTTTATTGACTGACTCATTAGGTAAGCAATGAACTAGCACCTACTATGTGTGGGCATTATACATGTTACTCCGTCCTCACAGCAAGCTCTGTCTTAGGGCAATGTATTTGTTATCTGCTACTGCATAACCAATTACCCTAAACCTAGGGGCAAAAGCAACAAACATTTGTTATCACACAGGAATCCAGGTGCAACTCAACTGGCTGCCTGTGGCTCAGAGTCTCTCATGAGGTTGCAGTCAAGCTGTGGGCCAGGGCTGGGGTCATGTCAAGGCTCCACTGGAGCAGAAGGATCCATTTCCAAATTCATTCATGGGGTTGTTGTCAGGCCTTAGCTCAACCTTGTCCAACCTGTGGTCTGCAGGCTGCCTATGGCCCAGGATGGCTTTCAATGTGTCCCAGGACAGCTTTGAATCCAGCCCAAAACAAATTCTTACACTTTCTTAAAACATTATGAGTTTTTTTGTGATTTTTTCCCCCTCATCAGCTATTGTTTGTGTTACTGTTTTGTTTGTTTGTTTGCTTGTTTTTGGGACAGAGTTTTGCTGTTGTTGCCCAGGCTAGAGTGCAATGGCACTATCTTGGCTCACTGCAACCTCCACTTCCTGGGTTCAAGCAATTCTCCTGCCTCAGCCTCACGAGGTAGCTGGGATTACAGACGCCCATCACCACACCAGGCTAATTTTTTGTATTTTTAGTAGAGACGGGTTTCACCACGTTGGTTAGGCTGGTCTTGAATTCCTGACCTCAGGTGTTCGGCCTCCCAAAGTGTGGGAATTACAGGCCTGAGTCACTGCACCCAACTCATGTCACTGTATTTTATGTGTGGCCCAGGGAAGCCAAAAGATTAGACACCCCTGCCTTAGAAGAATCGCTTACAAACTCACCCACAGGGTCTTTCCCTTAGGACTGCCTCACAACACGGAAGCCAGCCAGGTGCCAGCCAGGGTGACTAATCCAAGAGAGAGCAAGAGAGTCACCGTCCAAGACAGAAGTCACCGTCTCTTGAAAACCTAATCTCAGAAGCAACGTGCTCATTGCTTCTGCCATATTTTGTGCACTAAAAATGAGTCGATAAGTCCAGCCTACACTTGAAGGGAGGAAATTACACAAGGGTATGAATACCAAGAGGTGGGTTAATTGGGGCAATTTCAGAGGCTACCTGCCACAGGTAAGGTATTATTAACCTTCATTTCATACCTAGACACCCAGCTGGTTAAGCAACTGGTCCAGGTCACCCAGCAGAGAGTCATCTGAGTCCGAAGTGGTTTTCGATTTCCCCAGGCTGGCAGGGGGTGTGATGGAAGAAGACAGGGAGAAGTTACTGGTAGGAAAAAAAAAAAAATGAGGATGGAGTCTCTGTTATTTATCTACTGCTATGTAACTAATTACCCACAACTTAATGGCTTAAAGCAAACATTGATTATCTTACAGTTTCTATGGATCAGGAATTCTGGAGCAGCTAAGCTAAGTATTTCTCAGGGTCTCTCAAGAGCCTGTGGTTAAGCTGTGGGCTGGGGATGCAGCTTTGGAGACCTGATCAGGGCTAAGCCGCTACTTCCAAGAGAGCCCACTCACATGGCCGTTGGTGGGAGGCTTCATTCCTCACCGACCAGACCCCTTTATAATCATGCTTGAGCCTCTTTAGGACAGGGCAGTTGGCTTTCCCCAGAACGAGTGATTCAAGAGTGGCTAAGCAGAGCCTCAGTGTCTTTTGTGACGTAGCCTCAGGAGTCATAACTGTCATTTCTGCAATATCCTGTTGATTACACAGGATAGGTCAGCCCTATTCATTGTGGGAGGTGATTCTAGAAGGGCATGGGAATACCAGGAGATCAGGATCACTGGAGCCTGGTTACCTACCACAGGGTTCCACGAGATTGATAATCTGAAAACCTAACTTTTATTGTCACTCCTCTGCTCAAAGAGACCCAGAGCCTTTCCACACACTGCAGACACAGTCTGATTTTCTTAGCTCCATCTCCCACTGGCTCCTGAGTGGATGGAGCATCTGGGACTGACACCCTGATCTGCTCACAGACCTCACCAGTCCCAGAGCGGAGGCACATGTTGATACCTCCCCTCCCATCCTTTGTTCTGTGGGAAGGCCTGTCTCCCCGGGAAGCCTCCACTCAGACTTCAATGCATAGTTAGTGCACCCTCAGCAGGAACAGGCTATGGCAGGATGCTAGGATATGATGATGATACCACCTTCTCTCAGGGAACTTTCTTTCTTTCTTTATCTTTTTTTTTTTATTATTATACTTTAAGTTCTGGGATACATGTGCAGAACGTGCAGTTTTGTCACATATGTATACATGTGCTATTTGTGTATGGCATCATCTTTTGTGTACTCATCAACCTGTCATCTACATTAGGTATTTCTCCTAATGCTCTCCCTCCCCTAGCCCCCTACCCCCCGACAGGCCCCTCTCAGGGATCTTTCACTCAGATGGGGAGGCAGTTACTATCGAATTAGTAATAACCTAATCACACATCATGCCCAGTTCTCCCAAGGAAACCTACAGGGTACCATGGGATTATATAATAGGGGACTGGCCTAGTCCATGAGCACTGGAGCAGTCAAGCAGCTAACCAGGCTGCACAGGTGTATCAGCATTGGGTTTAGGTGTAAGTGTCTGAAAATACAGAGTAACAATAGCTTAAATAAGATAGATGTTTGTTTCTCTTGGGCAGGTGTTTGAGGACGGGTATTTTGCCACTCAGAGACAGGAACTCAGGCTCTTTTTGTCTTGTTGCTCTGCTCTGTGTGGCCTCCACCTTATGGTCCAGGATGGTGACACCTACATTCACGGCAGCCAGATGGAGAAAGGGACACAGAGGGTAAAGCAGACATACCAGCTATCCCAGATGCCCCACAAGACACTTCCCTTTACTTCTCAATGCCACATCTAGCTACAGAGGAAGCTGGGAAACACAGCTTTCATCGTGAGCACCCACATGCCCGGCCAAAACCTGGGAGCTCTATCCCCACTCAAAAAAAGCAATGATGGTCAACCCTGTCTTGCATTTACTTTGTGCCAGGCATTTGCTGATCTTGGAGATCATCCCAAACGCACACTTGATTCAGTAGGTCTGGGCTGGGGACAAGAGTCTGTCCTGTGATGGCCATGTGGCTGATCTGTGGACCACATTTTGAGGAGGGAGGATGCGAGGTCACAGATCCATCATTGCATGGTTTCTTCCCACACAGGGCCAATGAATGGCTATTTGGAAGCAGTGGCTGCTCAGGGCCCCTTAACTCTCCGTGCTGCTGCTAGGTTTCCAGTTCAGGCTGAGATTTCCTTCTCTCCCCCAACAGTGTCAGACCACTGACACTGAATGAATGAATGAATGAAGGAATGAATGAATGAATGAAAAGGGAACGCAGAGATCAGGTCCGGCATGTGCTGTCCCTTCTGAATCCTCCTGGAGGAACCGGCACTGCGGTTCCCCTCTATTTACACAGGAGGAAACTCCGTTGACTCTGCTTTTTAAACCCTAGTCCTCACCATTCTCCCCCGGGTTTTTTCAAGCCCTGTGCCACCACAACCTTGGAGAAAGGGCCAGTGACAGAACCTGGGGGAAGTTCAGAGTGAGTTTCCCCTACTCAGGTCTTATGTGACCTCAACTACCATCTCCTCTAATCCAGCAGCCACGGAGGCAGTTGCTCTGTATTCCTGAGGAGGAAACTGAGGCTCTAAGAAGGAGACAATCAGCACAGTCCACGTTGGCCAAGTCACAGTGCAGGCCCCATCTGCCTCTGCCACAACCCTGCATGTTCTGGACGGACCTGGCTCAGAGCAGGTGCTCTATGAATACCCACTGAAGTGAACCACAGGGGCAGATGGAAGCAGGGACAGCCACCGCCAGCCTCAGTAGTTTCAGATGCCTGGCACTGTGCTAAGCCAGTCTCCTGTTTCTCAGCTGATCCCCAGGAAAACGCCCTCAAGTAGGTGTCACCGTCCTCTTTGTGCAGATGTGCAAAAGAGGCGGGGGGCTCTGAGAAGCCCAGTGGCTTTCCAGAGAGGCACAGCAGGGGCAGAGGTGGGTCCACCTTATTAGTCTAGGATGCTCGACCTCTTCCCTTCCCCAACAGTATTAGGCCCTCACTCAGAGCTAGACGCTGTGCACGGCCAAAGTCTGTATCACCCCCCACTCAATCACAGCTTCAGTGAAACTGTTTACAAATGCGAAAAACGGCGCTCGGAGAAGCAGAGAATTTGTCCGAGGTCATCCAAAGAGACGGAGAAGAAATCTAAGCGGGAGGCTTGAAGGAACGAGTACTGAAGTCGTTCGTGCACTCCCTTCCCTTCCGACAGCCTCGACTCTCCGCCCCTTCCCTGCCGGCCCGCAGGCCCCTTTAACCGGGTGGCGGAAGGGGCGGCCGGGCGGGCGGCGCCCAATGGGCTGCGCGGAGCGTCACTTCCCGACAGCAGGAGGCGAGTGGCGAGTGGCGAGTGTCAGGGGGACGGCCGGCGGGGGCGGGGCGGCCGGAGGAGGCGTTGGCAGCGGGCTCGGACCCACGCGGCGCCGTGGCCCGCCTGGCCTGCAGCGCTCCCACCCCTGGCGGCGGCGGCACGATGCCCTTTGACTTCAGGAGGTGAGTGTGGCGACCCCGGCCACTCGGGAGTTTCCTTCGCGGGCAGAGGGAGCGCCCCGGCACGCCGCGGACCCTTCCCGCCCTGTCTGCAAAAGCGGCTCCCCGCCCTGTGCATGCCTCGGCAGGCCCCTAGGGACCCCAGGCGAGCCCCCTGCCGCACACGAAGCCAAGCCAGAGCCTCGGAGGCCCCCTCGTGCAGAGAGAGACAAATCCACCCACCTTCCCTCCGCCGAGCCCCCTCCCCAGCCTGCCCTGATACCTTGCATTCCCCTCCCCCACACTCGGAAAGAGATTTCCTCCCTCCCCCAAGATGGGAACAGCCCTTACACCCCAGCATCCCTCTCCTCCCTCTACGGAGACTCCTTGGTGGACCCCACCCCAGCTGACAGGTGGGGCAGGGCACCTGGAATGAGCCCAGAGGGGCCTGGGGCCCCCTGCAGCCTGCCGGCAGCTGGAAGGTTTTAGGTTTCTGTAGCCTGAGGCTCCCCCAGGCCGGGCAGTTCTAGAGGCCTACCCCCGCCCCTCCCCCGGCCCCCCTCAGCCCCTAGCCCTGTCCTCTGGGTGTGGGGGCACCATGGGAAGGGGAGGAGGCGCCTTGGGCAGGGCTCTGCAGAAGGGCCACCGGGGTCTGGCCTTGGCTTTCTGCAGTCACCACAATGGGCCCTTTGTGGGGTCCAGCTGCCTCATGGTCTAGGTTGCACGGGGCATTCTGGAAGCCTGCGGGGGAAGAGATCTCCACCAGAGGTTCCTTTGAGGTGTGGAGTCCCAAGGGATGTTCTGGCCTGAGGTAGCCACACTTGGTTTTTTGGCTGGGAAAAGAGCAGGGCTTTAATGCAGGGAGGAGCTGGATTAGAATCCTGGCTCTGCCCTTTCTACTGAACAGCCTGGTATATTCTAGAAGTTAGGGGCAAGGGCTCTGGGTTCAGAACTTGTCGCTGCTCGGCTGACTGACCTCAGCAAGTCTCTGAGCGTTCTCAGTTTCACCACCTGCAAATTGGGGCTAAAAATAAGGTCTCCGCTGTGACGCCTAAGTGCATGAAACACCCTTAACAGAGTCTGGCATAATTTAGAGCTCAGAAATAGGGCATTAGTGGATGGGGGTGTTCTCCAGGAGGGGCTTTCCATATCCACAAAAGAGTGACTAAGATGCCTGTGCCACAGGAGGTATTTCTACCCCTCCTCTTATGTGTGAAGGCAGTGTAAAGTGATAGTCTACCCAGAGAGAAAGGCCCTTAGCCTGCCGTGACCACCATAGCATGGGATATATTGGGGTTTCAGCCCAAAGAGGACACCGGCCTTGGACCTGTTGATTGGCTGACATGGTTTTCCGGCCTGTCCTGGTCACTGATACCAGTTAGCAAATGTTTGCCAGCTTATTGCCCCTGCCAGGCGGCCCTGAGGCTAGCCGACCCAGGCAGTTTTGAACAAGGAAGGCCCCTCTGATGGAATTCAAGGCCAGTCCTAATAGCATCATAAGAGCTGTGGTCGGCACATCAATTCCTGGTTCCACAAAGCCTCCCCTTTCCCAGGCGGACCATAGAGATTCCTGCCCCCTCCTCCCTCACCCCTGTGAGGTGAGGTTCTGGTGATTTTGAGCTTGTTGGGGAAATTGATGTTTTTGATCTTTTAATCCTTTCTCCCTACACCTCACCCTTCCATCTTTCTGAGGAGGAAATGAGGCTCCAGGGATGAGGGCCTTATCTTGGACTTTATGGGTGCTAAATGGGAAAGGTAGACTTGGGTCTCAGGTCACACATGGCTCCCAACCATGTGCTCCTTGATTGGTGGCTTGGGGGGCAGGTAAGGGAAGTAAGGAAAATGGGTGAGGCCAGCTCTAGCCTTTGGCCTTGGAAGGGGCCTGTATCGGGCATTGATATTTAAAGAGAGAAACACTCAGCTCTGAGAAGCTGGCTAGTCTGGGGCTCCCTTGGCACACTTCAGGTCCCTGAGTGCCCAGATGCCAGGGGGCCCAGCTTAACTAGGAAATACCCCCAGGGCTTGGGCTCGCTGCAGGATGGTGAGAATGGATTCAGTGCTTCACATTTGCACCTTGGAGGATGAGCCATGTGTGCCCAGCAAACCTGTACTCTTTAAGCTCTGTGAACTACAAGGCTCCAGGACGTGGGTTCTACAGAAGGTTCTACCATCCCCATGTGCCTTCCTCCTCTTCAGTGTACATTCATCAAGTGTCCACTCCATGCTCAGCCCTCTGCCACAGGCCCCACCTTGGGGAAGTGGGTGGCGTGTGGTCTGGCTCTCTTTGCATTCTGAGAGAAGGGAAGAGGGCTTGATGGGGTCCCAGGAGTGGGGGTGTGCGTGAACTGGCACGCAAGGAGGATCTACCACTGTACACATACTTTGGGGTACAGACATCGATTCCCTTGTCACCTGAGAGAGGGAGTTTTAATCTTCATTTTAAATCAAAGGAGAGGGGAACTCCACCGAGTGGAAGCCGTTTGCTCTGGCCATGCAGTGCATGAACTGGTGGAGCTGGGATTTGAACTCGGTGCTGTTAGCTCCAAAGCCTTAGATCTGGGAGAAAAGGGAGAGTTCGGAGGGGCCCACCATCTGTCAGCTCTTTTAAGAATTGTGCGGAGTGGAGAGGGTTATACCATGATTAGACCTCCTCCTCCAGTTCAAGACCAGGGAGAAAACCAGTCTTCCTGCTCATGTTCCTCTTCTTAAAGTCAGAAGCAGAAAAAATAGTGCACTCTTGCCCTTCCCTACAGATGTTTCTGATTTTCTTACTGCCTGTAGAGCCTGGTGCAACTGAGTTCTGTGTTGTCCTGTCTGTGAAATGGGAATGAGTAGAGTACCTACCTAAGTAGAACAGTTTCAGAATGAGGCGGTGCGGAAAGCATTTAGACACAGAGTAAGCGCCCCATCCATTTTGGCCGCCATACTTATTTGTGTCATTTTATTTAAGCACCCATCATCTCCAACACACTATATAATTCACTTAATTATCATGCTGCTTCTCTCTTCCTCCCATTAGTACATGAGCTCCTGAGGGCAGGATAAAAATCTGGCTTCTTCAAGGTTGCATCTCTAGCACCTAGAACTGTGCTTGAGCCAAAGTTGATCCTTGGAGATGCCTCTTGAAATCTGTCAAGGAAGCCATAGACATGGCGTGACTTGATATGCCAGCTTCAGTGGGCAGATTTTCAGCCATTAGTGGAGAAATCTCCCCTCTCCACCCTTGAATCTGCCCTTTCTAGATTGTTTTTGGGGTTAAGGAAGGAGGCAGAGCGCAGGGGAGGGAGGCTGAGCTTTCAATGATTTATTGTGTTTGCTTTGCTCTTGTTAAAGTGTTTCGCTAATGGCTGGATGTTGCAGTTGTGGAACTGACCTTGTGACCCACATCCGTGTGTGTTGTTCCCAGTTCCGGCTGGCCTGGGGCCAGTAGCACCTGCTGCCTCCTGCACACCAGCCCAGGGTGGGTGAGGAGGGAAGATAACGGCATCCGGAAGCCCTGTACCCAGGCGCAGTGGTGCTTGAGCACTGCTTTCCGGGAGGTGCAGGTGGCTGCTGTCCCACAGTGATAGCCCCCACGTTGAAACCTCAAGACCTGGGAGGTGCCTCTGTACTGGCACTGACCAGATGCGCCCTGGGACCATTGGCTTCCCCTCCCGGAGCCTCCATTTCTTCATTTTAAGGAGGGGATGTAAACTTCGCTGCCTCACCTGGTAGAGTAGATGTAGGGGCAAGTGTGATGTCCCTGCAGTGCAGGATCAGGCCCATAATTTGTGGGGCCCAGTGCAAAATGAAAATGTGGAGTCCCTTTTTGAAAAAGTATTAAGAATTTCAGGACGGCAGCAGCAGAGCATTCAGCCAAGCGTGGACCCCTCTGAGTGTGTAATCCTGTGTGCCTGCACGGGTCCTGCGGCCCTGATGGGCTGGCCCTGCTGCAGGGCCTTGGTTTGGCCTCTACCACTTTTCACTCTGGCCTTCCGAGTGGTCTCTCCCCCTCCGGGATAGCCCAGACCTCCGCAGGACTCCTAGTGAGCTTTCCAAAGTTGATCTGATATTTTCATGTCCTGATTTCAGCCTTCAAATGGGTCTCATTGCTCTGAGAATCCAGTGTGAATTTCTTTTTTTAAAAAAATTATATAGAGATGGGGTCTCACTATGTTGGCCAAGTTGTTCTTGAACTCCTGGCCTCAAGTAATCCTTCTTCCTTAGCCTCCCAAAGTGCTAGGATCACAGGCATGAGCCACTGCACCTGGCCCAGTCTTAATTCCTTAGGCCCCAATAAGGAATGGGACCCTGGTAGCCCCATCAGTTCCTACACCAAGCTAAGCCCCAGCTACCACAGGGGCCTCTGAGCACAGAGTTAACATTCAACAGAGAGTAGCTAACATGAATGCCTGTATTTCTACTTTGTTGTTTCTTCCAGAAAGAATTCCAAGGAAGCTGACAAGAACATATACTTTACAGCAAGTTTTAAAAAATATAAATAGGGGCCGGGTGCTGTGGCTCATGCCTGTAATCCCAGCACTTTGGGAGGCTAAGGCAGGTGGATTACCTGAGGTCAGGAGTTCGAGACCAGCCTGGCCAACAGGATAAAACCCTGTCTCTACTAAAACTACAAAAATTAGCCGGGTGTGGTGGCACACGCCTGTAATCCCAGCTACTCAGGAGGTTGAGGCAGGAGAATTGCTTAAACCCGGGAGGCGGAGGTTGCAGTGGGCTGAGATCTTGCCTCTGTACTCCAGCCTGGCTGACAGAGCGAGACTCTTGTCTCAAAGAAAAAAAAAAAAAAAAGTGTAGGCCAGGCTCACACTTGTAATCCCAGCACTTTGGGAGGCTGAGGCGAGGGGGGAGGATTGCTTGAGGATTGCAGGAGTTCAGGACCAAGCTGGCCAACATAGCAAGACCCCATCTCTATGAAAAAAAAAATAGCTGGGCATGGTGGTGTGCACCTGTGGTCTCAGCTTCTTGGGAGGCTGAGGTGGAAGGATCACTTGAGCCCAGGAGGTGGAGGCTTCAGTGAGCCAGGTTCATGCCATTGCATTCCACACTGGGTAACAGAGCAAGACCCTGTCTCAAAACACACACACACACACACACACAGGCTTAAAAATCAGGGCAAAAAGAAAATAAAAATTCTACCAGAGAGAAAATTATGTGAAAAGGTCAGTATTTCGTGTTTATTGAACATTTGCTAGTGCCAGGCACTGTTGTGAGGATCTTACTGTATCAGCCCATTTAATTCCCCACAGTCCCACAAGGCAGGCACTGTTGTCACCCCACTTTACAGATGAGCCAGTGGAGGTGCGTCAGAGTTCGGAAACACGGTCGTTCCTGTTCCTGGAGCTGGGATTGGAACACTGCCTTTTGGCATCGGAGCTCCACTGTGTCCTGTAGGTTCATCTCTAAGGCTTTCTCTTCTCCATTCACTAAATTCAGAGAGAACTGAGAACTCTTCTAATTGGATTCATTGGATTTCTCTTCACTAATCCTCACCCAGCAGTGCTCATTAAGAAGCTTAAAGCCATCAACTTTTCCCCCCCAGCCTCATGTAGCCTGACACCTGATTCTGAAATGGTCTTTAAAGACCCTTACACCAGCTAATGGCATCACGCTCGAGGGGCTCAGTTCTCCCGTGCTGGCCGCTGGGGTTTTCCAGCTTAGAGCATCATGTTTACCTGCTTGCTGGGATATGGAATAAGATGGAATGTCCTCTCCTCCCAAGGCAGTTTGGATTCCTGACTATGGTGCTGTAGTAGCAGGAGACAGGGCTTTAGTCAGCTGTGTCCTGGTTAAGTTGCATTCCCCATCTGGTAATCCTTTCATATTTTATTTGGAGTTACTCCTAGCCAGTTTTCATCAGGCGTGGGAGAGACAGGCAGGGTGTGAAGAGGGCGTTTGGGGTGAGGCTTACCCGGTACATCTAAATTAGTGAGTCTCAACCCTGGCTGTACATTAAAGTCTCTCATGTGATTCTAATGCACAGCCAAGACTGAGGAGAATCGCCCTGAATTGGGAGAACCAATAGGAAGCAGTGCTGAGAGCACCAGGGAAGCCAGGTCGTTGGCGGTGGAAAGCCTTGCCTCGGGAGGCTGGGGCATGGAGTTCCGGTCCCACCCATCACTCCTGCATGACCGTCGGCAAATCTGTTACCCCACCAGTAAAGTGGACAGTAAGGGGCCGTAACTTTCTACTAATATCCTTGCTCTTCAAAGTGCGGTCCCAGATGCCAGCTTCAGCAGCACCTCGGAGCTTGTTGGAAGTGGAGAATCTCAATGCCCACCTGGAATCTGAATCTGTATTTTAACAAGATCCCCAGGTGATTCATGTATTCATTAAAATGTATAAAGCCCTGGTCTGTATGATTGATTTGATTCAGTGTCTGCCAGTCTGTGTCCCTCCATGCCACACTGGCTGCCTCACTAAGGGCTCTGAAGAGTCCAGCACGAACGAACCAGAGCTATTTGGTTCGGCCCAGCATTGCCACATGTATAGTCTCAGATGCCCTGTTGTTTATGGAGTGGCTAGTACCATTTCTCAAAACACAGTTTGGGAAACATAGCCCTAATTGATCCTTTAAGGAAGTGGCAATTAGCTTAATTGTCTGTTGTCAACTTTAACTTTTAGGTCTATTAACTTAATTACATTGATTATGTATATGGGAAAAGTACAGGACAGGAAAAAAACCTCCAACGCTTGGCTGTATTTGTTTTAAAAAAAAATCTTGACCCACGGGAAAGGCAGGGTGAACTCAGGGTTCCCTGTACAGCCAAGAGCCAGGGGACATATGGGGCCTTTTACAGATACCTCCTCTTCCTCTGAGTGGGCATGATCCTTCCTGTTTTATGTCCAGGGAAACCGACCCTCAGAAATACTGGGTCACAGCTCGTGCATCTGACAGTGTAATCCTTATGCCCTTGACAATTAGCCTTCCTCCTGGCACCTGCCAGGCAGCACAGCTACACAGGAAGGAAGATCCGCTTGAAATGGACAAACCATTCTGTTTCTCCAAAAGGTGGGAACCCTATTCGAGATGAGAGGCCTGGCTGTAATTACAGTTAGTATAGTCAGAGGACCCGGATGTCCCTGATGTACTAAGGACTGGCGTTGTGATAGCCCCTCTGTACATTAGCTTTCCTTTCCCAGATTCTGGTCTGGGTCTTGAATATCTTTGGAGGAGAAGTAATGCTTATCTTATTAGCAATGCCTTACTGCCCTTCAGCTTGTAATGTCTTGAGCACTGGGCTAGGCATGTCATTGGACTTATAAAATCACACTGGCCTTACAGACAGACACAATGATTCATGATTTATTTTCTTTGTTTTATTTTTAAAGTTAGCATATGATAAAATTAATGTGTGTTTGTGCACTGTTCTATGAAATTTAAGACTTACCATGTAACCACCACCACCATCCAGATACAGGACAGCTCCGTCTCAATCACCCCTCACATCTCATGCTGTCATGCTGTAGTCACACCATTAATTTGGTTACTTTTTGTGTGGTAAGAATACCTAACATCAGAGCACCCTCTTTTTTGAGACAAATTCGTTCTTATTGCTCAGGCTGGAGTGCAATGGTGCAATCTCGGCTCACTGCAACCTCCGCCTCCCGGGTTCAAGCAATTCTCCTGTCTCAGACTCCCAAGTAGCTGGGATTACAGGCATGTACCATCATGCCCAGCTAATTTTGTATTTTTAGTGGAGGTGGGGTTTCGCCATATTTGCCTGTTTTAGATACTTCATGTAAGTGGAATCATGCAGTATTTGTCATTCTGTGTCTGCCTTATTTCACATGACATAATGTCCACCAGGTTCATCAGTGGTGTCACAAATGACAGAATTTCCTTTTTTAAGGCTGAGTAATATTTCAGGGTGTATATATACCATATTTCCTTTGTTAATTTGTCCATTAATAGACATTTAGGTTGTTTCCACATCTTGGCAGTTATGAATAATGCTGCAGTGAGCATGGGAGTGCAGATGTCATTGAGATCCTGATTTCAGTTCTTTTGGATAAATACCCAAAAGTGGGACTGCTGGATCCTATGGTAGCTCTATTTTTGATTTGTTGAGAAATCTTCCTCCTGTTTTCCATAGTGGCTGCACTATCTTACCTTCCCACCAACGGTGTACAAGGGTTCCTTCTCCCCACATCTTGCCAACACGTCTTTTGTTTTTCTGGTAATAGCCATCCTAACAGGTATGGAGGTGCTATTTCATTGTGATTTTTATTTGCATTTCCCTGATGAATAGGGATTTTGAGCATCTTTTCAAGATCTTGGCCGTTTATATGTCTTGTTTTGAGAACTATCCATTCACATTTTTTTGTGCTTTTTAAAATTGGGGGTTTTTTTGCCCAGGCATGGGGACTTATGCCTGTAATCCCAGCACTTTGGGAGGCCAGGGTGGGTGGATCACCTGAGGTCAGGAGTTCGAGACCAACCTGGCCAACATGGAGAAACCACATCTCTACTAAAAATACAAAAATTAGCTGGGCGTGGTGGCATGCACCTGTAGTCCCAGCTACTTGGGAGACTGAGGCAGGAGAACTGCTTGAACCTCCAGGAGGCAGAGGTTGCTGTGAGCTGAGATTGTGCAACTGCACTCCAGCCTGGGTGACAGAGTGAAACTCCGTCTCAAAAATAAAATAAAATAAAATAGGGGTTTATTTTTGCCCCTGAGTTTAAGGAGGTGCTTACATATTCTGGATATTAGCCCCTTATCAGGTATATGGTTTGCAAATGTTTTCTTTATTAATTCAGTTCTTAAATGGGAAGCCAAGGCACGGAGCTGGAATGGGAATGGCCCGGGACACACAGCTGCTGAGGTGCGGGGCTGGCATCCCAGAGCCTGGCACCTCGCACGGTGCTATCCTGCCTTGCTGATTTTTCTTCCTGTTGATTTTTATTATTCTTCACTAGATCTTCTCTCCCCTCCAACTTTCACACCAGGAGTTACCGACATAGAATTTACGTAGAGTATCCTTTGAGAACTTTGGGAAACCCTGGTGATATTTGGCTGTGTTGATGTCTTGCAGGGTCCAAGAGTGTGTTCATGGTATGCAGAAAGTGTCTTCAAGTCTTCAGGGGAAAGTTGTATGTAGCGGTCCAACCCTGGCCACCCTTTCCAAATGGGCTTCTACCTTGCACACCCCTCTGGGGACTGACCACAGGTCCCCTGGGGAACGCTGTCAAGTGCCTTTGGAACTGACCCTCACATTGCACTCATTTGACAGAGCTCTCTGGATTGAAATCCCTTCCTCAGTGTTTACCAGCTGCGGGGCCCAGGACAAGACACTTTGCCTCTGCAAGCCTCAGTTTTCCTCATTTGCAAAGTAGGATGTTCATACTTTCTTTGCAGGGATTTTGCGAGGGTGAGATGAGCTCATGTGGAATGTGAGACAAGTGTACTTGGAGGCGGGAAGACATTTCCCTCCTCTGCCTTTCCTGGCGGCACAGTCCTGTGCACCTTGCTGAGCCGTGATAGGTGTCAGTGGTGGGTCTTCTGGTAGGTAGACGTGGTAAAACCAGGGCCTCCGGGGTTTGCAGGGCACAGATGCGATCACATGGGAACACCTGGGATGGTCAGACCCAGAGTTAGACCCATCTCCCTTTGTGGTACCCACACGGCCATAGACGTCAAACACCAATCTATGGTAAGGGAAAAAGGGGCCAGAGGGTCACACACTCAGGCACCCCCATGTATCAGCAGGTACCTCAGTAGGTGATTGGGCAAGATGTGGGCCGTGGCCACCTGGAGCGCAAGGCCCTGTAGGGAAGGGACAGCTGTCCTGCAGCTCTGTTGCTTACTGCCTACAGATGCCCTGATTTTCAAGAGACAGTGAAAATCTGATAAATTGTGTGAAATGGTTGGCCCCGATTCCAATTTTATTTCTGTTAAACACCAAACAAATCCTTCTGAGGGCTGATGATGGCCTGTGACAGGCAGGGTGCTGCCTCTGTGTCGCACATGGCAGTGTGACCAGGACAAGCTCAGGGTGGGCAGGACCTTGGGTTCCTGGGAGGTGGCCTGATGAGTGGGCATGGACTTGAGGCTGGAGGCAGAGTAGTGAGGGACTCACAAGTCAATTGCTTTGGGCACAGGCAGTCTCGGGGGCCCATCCCACACTAAGCCCCGTCCCACCCTGGACCTGGCCTGACCCTAGGACCTTGATTACTTCAGATGTCAGCTGGGGCTCTCCTCCTCTGATGGTGCAGGAATGGCACCACCGGCCCCTGCCACTGGACCTGCTGGCCTCTTTGCTGGTCCGAGGGCCGGCCCAGGTCCCTTTAGAATGACACACCCTTTCTGCAGATCCTTCAATATCTTCAGCCCCCGGGGGGGTCTGTCAGGTGACTTCCCAGGGCTATGCTGTGACAGCAGTAGAGCCCACAATCGTCCCTACTTATCGAGTGCTAGACTAAAGGCTTTTCTTGGATTCCCTCAGTCCATCCTCAAGTCAGGTAGGAGCCGTTTCCCATTCCCATTTTCCTGAGGAGGACGCAGAGGTATCACAAACAGCGGGTGACACAGCTAAGACCCAAGTGCCTGTCTCTAGGCTGAAGCTGGCTTTCTTAGCCAGTTTCACACCCCAGGAGGGGAGGGTTGCCTTGATTTTCTTGCAGCCCCTCCATGGATACCCCCCATCTACTCAGTTGTGTTTACGGTCGGTTGCCTTGGGAGCAACGCACTGTAGAAGTCGAAGCCTTGGGGGCCCTGGTTCCAGGCCTGGTGACCATTTCCTACCACCCTGTGCATCTGTGGGCAAGAGATTATGCTGAGCCCCTGCCGGGGGAGTCAGGAGGAAATGCAGCACTGCCTGTGGGCAGCAGGCAGGGCTGGTCATCTTGCCGGAGGACGCTCTGACCAGTCCCCAGGTCCCTTGTCCACAGACCAGGAGCAGGCTGGGCCATAGAGTCATCTGTTGGTTGAACACATGGATTGAAGGCCTGCGTGCCAGGTATCATTCTAGAAACTGGGGACATAGTGCTGAGCCAAACAGACAATCCCAGCTCTTCAACTCATGATTTAATTCAACTCAAGCTTTAATTCTGGTATTTTGCTTCTCTCTTTTAACTAAATACACTTTTTATTTTGGAATAGTTGAGATTTACAGCAAAGCTGCAAAGCTAGTACAGACACCCTACATCCATTCCGTGAGGGTCCCCACCTTCCATTACCACATTCTCACCACTAAGAAGCTGACCTTTGCTCATGAATATTCTCTAAACTCTGCGCTTTATTTGGATTTTGCCCATTTTCCCCTGATGTCCTCGTGGCACCCCAGGATCCCATCCAAGGTCCCACATTTGCATTCAGAGCCCGTGTGTCCCCAGGCTCCTCTGGGTGGGAGTAGTTTCTCAGTCGGTCCCTGTTTTCTATGACCTTGGCAGCCTTGAGGAAGATAGTCCAGGCATCCTGTAGAATGTCCCCAGCCTGGGTGTGTCTGATGTTTCTTCCTGATTGGACAGGGTTATGGTTTTGGGGAAGCATCCCCAGAGGTGAAGTCCCCTTCCCAGCACATCTCATGGGGGTCCATGGCATGCACTTGACCTCTCTGGTGATGTCGGCCTTCAGTACCTGGTTAAGTCCTCATTTGGGTTGGTGGTCTTTCTCCCCCTCCCGCAACGCCCCACACCCTCCTTTCCTGTAAACTGACCCTCCTGGAGGCGTGTGGACTGACTGCCAGCATCTAAAATCCCTGCGTGATGCTACGTGACTTAACAGTGCCTCTTTCTGCGCTGTCTGTGCAGGGCGCCCAGCACTGGGTACTTCGACTCACTTCTGAGCCCAGCAGCGTAAGATGGGGCAGGAGCAGGAGCTTGTAAGAACCCATTGTCCTGCCCGGCCTGCCCCTTGTGACAGGCTGAGGTCAGGCGGTTTACAGTTCTGACCTCATTTCACCATCATCACACACCTGCAGGGTGGGAGGAACTGTCTTGGCTCTGAGTCAGGAGAGGGCAGAGCTAGGGTTGCAGCTGGTCTGGGCCCCCACTCCACAGTCTTTGGGTTATGCCCTGTGCCCTTTGTAAGAAGAGCCAATAAGAAGAACTATAGGAACCATGTCATAAGAGTAACCTTCAAAGGACTAGGAAGGTTTCTCCTGGCACAGGGAAGTGTTTTAAGAGGTGAGCGTGAGACTTGACCCAGGGTCTTTTAGGCCCTTTACGTGTGGTGGGCCTGTCTGGAGCTCATTGCTGTAGATTCAGGAGGTGACTCTTGACTGCCGTGAGGACTACATAAGTTTGTCTCTGAAAAGCCGTTAGAACTGTGCCTGGCATCTGTTAGGTGCTTGGTATCTATTCGTTACAGAAAAAAACACCAGGATATCCAGGCTGTCAGAGAAGATTTATGGACGAGTAGGAAATTGGACTAGAGATGCCTCCTTTGTGTTAGCGTAAGTCAGCTAATTCCTGTAAAAAACCTGCAAATCTCAGTGTTGTAATGCAACATGCATTTATTTTTTGCTCAGTGTAACTTATGCTGGGACTTGATGACTGCTCGTGAAGTCCCAGCAGAAGATGGGGTGCTCCGCTCCCCCTGGGTACTCAGAGGCCTTGACTCCTTCCGTCTTCTGGCTCTGTCCTCCTCTGGGGTGTGCTGGATCCTCTCCTTGGCCTGGCAGTGGTGGGGAGAGAAAGGAGGATGGGGACAATTGGGTGGCAGGTCAAGATGTGGGGCCATCACTTCTGCTCACACTCCTTTGTCCAGAACTCAGAGACCTGGTCACACCTAACTGCAGGAGAGGTCAGCAAATACAGTCTAGCAGTGAGCCCAGGGGACGAGGAAAGTAAGGGCTTTCATGAGCACATTAATAAGCATGTCTCTACCATGGTAACTGAAGTCAGTGTTTTTCACCCTTCCACTATTCTGCTACTATCATCATAATTTTTGGCAGATTCCTAAACAGCATGTGTGAGATATATATATATACACACACACATATATATATATTTGTTATTGTTATTGTTTTGAGAGAGAGTCTTGCTCTGTTGCCAGGCTGGAGTGCAGTGGCGTGATCGCGGCTCGCTGCAACCCCTGCCTCCCGGGTTCTTCTGCCTCAGCCTCCCGCGTAGCTGGGACTATAGGTGCACACCACCACACCCAGCTAATTTTTGTATTTTTAGTACAGACAGGGTTTTGCCATGTTGGCCAGGATTGTCTCCATCTCTTTATCTCATGATCCACCCGCCTCAGCCTCCCGAAGTGCTGGGATTACAGGCATGCACCACTGCCCCCGGCCACATGTGTTAATCTTTGAATTAATCATTTTTTGAACCTAACACTTTTATTGCTGAAAGGTGACCTTAGAACATCTTTGAAAATGGAAAAGCAACATCATCTGCTGTAAATTGATACGAATAATTGCAATGTGTTTTGTTCTCACTAGCTTCTGGCACCTGGTGAAGTTGCTGGGTCTGTTAAAAAGGAGATATTAGCGGGCCGGGCAGCAGTGGCTCATGCCTGTAATCCCAGCACTTTGGGAGGCCGAGGGGGGGCGGATCACGAGGTCAGGAGATCGAGACCATCCCAACACGGTGAAACCCCGTCACTACTAAAAATATAAAAAAAATTAGCCAGGCTTGGTGGCGGTCGCCTGTAGTCCCAGCTACTCGGGAGGCTGAGGCAGGAGAATGGTGTGAACCTGGGAGGCGGAGCTTGCAGTGAGCCGAGATCACACCACTGCACTCCAGCCTGGGTGACAGAGCGAGACTCCGTCTCAAACAAAAAAAAAGAAGATATTAGCAAGTGCTAGAGAGAGGAGATGTTGAAGACATAGTAGTACTACCCTGAGACTTTCTTGTTGATATTCTGAGCATACTCAAAAGAGAGCTGAACAGGAAATAACTTCTCACGGTGAGATCTGATGTCATTTAACCACCAGGGAAGTGGGGTTCATTCCTTTTTTCCCTCCATCAAAAATTTATTGGAGGGATTCTGCGGAAAATAAGACAGACACTGTTTCCACCTTCCTGATGATTCCAGGCTGTTGGGGAAGATGGGCGGAACAGCAGGGAACAAATCATTGCACAGGTGGTTATTTTCCGTTGTGATGAGTGCTGAGGAGGAAGGAAAAGTAGATGCGGTGATAGAGAGTTTACAGAGAAGGAGCTAACTGGATTAGCTTGGCTGACTAGTACTCTTCCTCAAAAGAAGATCTTCCCAGACCGCCTCTTCAACCTAAGCTGGGTCACTTGCCACTCCTTTTCTGGCCGCACCTTTCTATGACGCCTAGACAGGTCCTTCAGATCACTTGGCACAATTAGCATGGTTGCAGTGATTTGTTTACGCGGTTTGTCGTGTCTGTCTGCCTTGATGGAGCCTAAGCTCTCGAGAGCAGGGGCCATATCTATTTGTTCATCACTGGATCCTGGTGGGTGGTCAGTAAATATTGATTGAATGAAGTAGAGAGACAGGGAGGAAGGGTCCAGCTGAGACCCTCCTGCAGTGTGGCAGAGGGGTTCACCTCCGCAAGGATGGAGGACTTCATTGCCATATCCCTTTGTGTTTGGAAAATGTTTCTAGTTTTCTCCTAAGCGCATCTGAAAGAATTTATTTTGACTGAGTCCCGAGGAATTGGGAAGTCAGACATTACTGAGGCCCTGCCTGAAGGAGGGGTGAGTGGCCCACTACCTGTCCTGATGGGAGGCCACCACATGCCACCTCCCCTTGCTTGAAGCCATGTTAGTCCCCAGAACAGGAGTCAGACAGTCGGGAGGGAGAAGACACCTGACATTCCACCTTCACTCCTGCCTGGGCATTAGGATTCATTGTAATTATTCCCATTTTGAGGAAATGGAGACCCAGAGAAGTTGCAGACCTGGCTCAGGGTCATACCTCTGGCAAAGTCACAGACCCAAGCCCTAGCTCTACTTTCTGACCCCCAGAAAGTGAAGCTTTCAGTTAGAGCACCTAACCCTGGAAATCTTAGTTGCCTGTTTTTGAGTTGAGCAACTGTGCTCTCTCTAGCAAACTGGCTGGTTTGCCTTATCACCTGGGGCCCTGTGTGGATCCAAGAGAGTCGGATTCAGGTGGCCTGGGAATCTGCATTTTCACCAGTGTCCTCAGTGATTCTTAGGGTCAGGCAAGCTGAGGAGACCCTGAATAACGGTTCCCCCATTATGTTCGCAGTGTAACTCTGGAACTGGGTACCACAAATCTTTGTTAACCTAGTAATGACCATCACAAAAGCGAGTGATGGGTCTAAGACTTCAGGAAACCTTTGAAGCTATGTGTGCATTAGGGAGCATTGTTTTCTCTGCACATGAGGAGCTGAGGCTTCGGGGGGTTGAGAGTTAGGGGTCACACCTGCGGGAACACAGCTCTTCTGAATTGGAATCCCATACCTTTTCCAGCTGATGGCAGGAGTCATATGTATCTTGGTGAATGTTAGGTCCTCACATACCCTCAGTGACAGCAGCTGTGGGTCTCCTGTCTGTCCTGGTGCCTAGCACAAGACCTCACCCACGCTGTCTGCACTCAACTTGTTTCTGGAAGTCAGGGAGGAAGGAAGCTGCCAGTGCTAGACATTTGCAGGGCAACGGGGGTGGGTAGGTGGTGATAGTAGAAGGAAAAACATTCACTGAGCATCTCTAGGGTATCAGGAGCAGTGCTACAGACTATAAATATCATCTTCTTCAGTTCTTACCCATGAAGTTGGGGCTTTTATTTGTCTCATTTTACAGGTGAGAGAACCGAGGTGGAGTGATCTGATCTAGTGTTGGGTGTGTGTCAAAGTCCTGGGCTGATTAGAATTAGTAAATACAGAGGCTGGAGGGGTCCCGGGATGGGTTCACTGTCACCCTGATGTACCCAGCAAGCCAGGTGGCAGGAGCTGGTTCCACCTTTCGGGCCTGCCTGACTTTCCCCAGTTCGGCTTCCGTTGGCCAAGCTGCAAAACTGGGTCGCACTCGAAGCCAGGTGATTGGTCAGAGCTGAGTTAACCCTGAGTCAAAGGAGGGCATGAGAAGGTTTGCCTACCTGCCTCCTCCCTGCCGCGCCCCACCCCACCCTGGGCCAGGCCCCTCACAGTGGAGCCACACAGGCACGTCACCCTGCTTGGGCCTCCGCCTGCCCCACACTCACCGGAGCATGACGAGTCAGCCACCGGGGATTTGGCTGTTCTAGAGGCACTGTTCCATGCTGCCAGGCAGACCTGGGACAGCTGGGCTGAGGGCTCAGGGGAGTAGAGGGAGGTGGGCACAGTGTAGTGCGGAGAGGCCTAGGGCTTTGGAGTCTGGTGGACCTGGGTGCTGGTCCTGGTGCTCCCACCCACTCGCTGTGTGTCCTTGGGCAGCTCACTTCACCTCTCTGAGTCTGTTTTCTGATCTACAAATGGGGAATTAACCCTGACCCCAAGCGGTTGCTGTGTGGAGTTAACAAGAGCCTCATATAGCCCTAGGTCTTATTTCGGTGTGGGGCCCCTCTTTTCTTCCTGCATTTATGAAACTTCCTGACACATTTGGTCTTCTAAAGCGGAGAGTGCAAACTGGTGGCATCAGAGGTTGAGTTTTGCCCACAAATGTGATTATTTGGCCCTTTTAATTTAAAAAAATTGAATTTTATGCCAGCATTTTTGAATGAAAATATTTCACATAAAAATTTGGATTTCCAGCCAGGCACAGTGGCTCACACTTGTAATCCCAGCACTTTAGGAGGCTGAGGCGGGCAGATCACTTGAGGCTGGGCGCTCGAGACCAGCCTGGCCAACATGATGAAACTCCATCTCTACTAAAAATACAAAAATTAGCCGGGTGTGATGGCATGTGCATGTAATCCCAGCTACTCAGGAGGCTGAGGCACAAAAATCACTTGAACCCGGGAGACGGAAATTGCAGTGAGCCAAGATTGCACCACTGTACTCCAACCTGGGCAACGGAGCGAGACTCCATCTCTAAAAATAAATTAAAAAGCCAGCGCAGTGGCTCACATCTGTATTCCCAGCACTTTGGGAGGCCGAGGCAGGCGGATCACCGGAGGTCAGGTGTTCAAGACCAGCCTGAGCAATATGATGAGACCTGTCTCTGCTAAAAATACAAAAATTAGCCGGGTGTGGTGGCGTGCACCAGTAGTCCCAGCTACTCAGGAGGCTGAGACCGGAGAACCGCTCTAACCCTGGAGGTGGAGGTTGTGGGGAGCCGAGATTGTGCCACTGCACTCCAGCCTGGGTGACAGACCAAGACTCTGTTTCAATAAAAAATAAAATATAAAAAAGTTGGATTTCCAATGCATCTGGAAAAATGGACCTCAGTGGCCACATGGCAGCCCAGGGCTGTTGCTGGGCAGACCTCTTGGACCTTAAAGCACAAGATGTGAGAGGCAGGATCAGGTTGCAGGGACTAGCCAGGGAGTGGGGCTCTGGTCACCTCAGGGGCTTCAGGTGCCTGGGGACCTCTCTCAGACATGAGGACGGTCTTCCAGTGTGACTGACTTAATTCCACCTAGTGAGGAGATGGCTGTTAGAGTCTGCGTGCCCAAGACAGGCTCCCTGGGTAAAAGGGCTGCACTTACTGGCTCCTTGGGCCAGTCACTGACTTGTCTGTGCCGCTTTTTCTCATTTGCAAAACAAGAGTAACGGGTTGTTAGTGCAAGCGCCCCGACACATGGTTAGCATCCCACTCATGTCAGCAGCTCATATGAGTCCATCCCAAGTAGGAGATTTGCCCGAGATCTTCTTTAAGAGATGTCTTCCTAAAGGTTCCTGGAGAGATTGGCCTGTGTCTAGAAATCCCAGGCTCTGACTGTAATCAGGCCTCCGCCTGCCAGTAGGTGAGCCAGCCGGCACGAGACCACCAAAGCATCGGGTGCATTGCCAGGTGCATTGCCATCATTTGGTTAGGAGGGAGTGTCAGTGTTGCATTTTTTGTGCCCCCACTTTGGGCCCTGTGCTTAAAGACACCATCAAGGCCACCCCCGATAGCCTTGGGAATGGATAGAGTTGAAAAGAGTGAGTCCCAGAGGCAGCTTTTCGTTTTCCAAAACCCGAGCAGGGTCTGCCCAGGTGCTTATTAGCCTGCAGGAGCTGGTTTCTGCTGGCTGATGTGAATCAGAGAGGTCTGGCTCTCACTCAGACGCTTCCTCATACGGTCTTCTTAGTGGGCTTCATGCTGACAGTGGATGCCAGGGACCCAGGCAGGGAAGTCTCCCTTTTGAAAGGGGCCACTGGCCTTTGGGAAATAGTAGAGACCAGTGATTAAGAGCTTGATCTCCAGAGCCCCTCACTAGGCCGTCAGTGACATGAGAACAGAGACCAGCTCAGCCTTGTTCACTGCCAGGTCTTTAGGGCCAAGAACACTGAGAGTCCTTTTTTAAAAAACATGTTGAATAGTAAATGAGCAGGGTCTTCCTCTTGTGTCTGAACCTCAGCTCTCCTACTTGAAGCCTGTCTTGACTTGCCAACAACTTACTGTGTCATCAGCGGGGATGGTAATGGTACCTTCCTCCCGGGGGACAGTAGAGTGTCAGTGAGATAACGTGTACATCACTCAGCATGGCACTCAGCCATGGACGTGCTCAGCACATGTGGCTGTGTTGACTGTTTGGTCTGCACAGGTATTTCAATGTGTGGACCTTGACACAGGTCCCACACAGGACTCTGGCCCCATGGGTGACGGTGTTACAGCTGTCCTTTTGGAATCTTCACCTCATCTAAGCTCCCTGGCAGTAATAGCCCAGAGGAGAGAGGGCATGTGGGTTTGGCCAAGGGAGAGAATCTCTGGGGAAAGTCACCCTGTTTGTCCAAGAAGCGCCTGTGTGTACGAGTAGGTATGTGTGCAAATGTGTGAAACTGCGTGTTCTTGCCTTTGCTGTGGGCTCACAAGGTGGTTTGCCACATGCTGCTGTTGCCTGGAAAGGTATTGTGCAGGATGCCATGTGGTATGATGTCCCTGGCCCCAGCAGCCCCAGTGACTGGTGAGCGGCTCCTGGGTCCGCTCCTGCCTCCAGTAGAAGCAGCCACAGGAGCCCCGGCCGCAGCCCCCATTGTGCTGGGTGCTGGCTTTCAGAAATCCCTGCATACCCGCAGGGGCTCCTGTGGTGGGGATGGAGGTGGAGGAGCTGGTCAGGCCACCCAGAGGCATCTTCCTCAGTGGAGCCTTCTGCCAGGTACCTCTCAGCTGTTTTCCAAATGACTACTTCGCATTTCCCTGCCTCCATTCCCGCGGCAGCCCTGTGGGGAAGGAGTGGCCCATTTCACAGATGAGAAACTCGAGGCTCACAGAGTCAGTCTGCACAACTGGGGCTGGGGGCAATGTGCTGGTTAAAATGCAGATTCCCGTCTGCCCCCTCACGACCCTGGAGGATGGGATGTGGGAATCAGGGCCCAGGCCTTGGTGTTCTAAGCAGCCTCTCCAAGGAGCTGCGATGTCAGGAGAGTGGGAAACAGAAGCAGGAGCCTTGGGCCTTACAGTTCGGGGAGTGTGCTCTGGCCCTGCTGTTTGCTCAGTTGGGGTAATAGAGTCAGCTGCCTGGGCTTCCTTCAGCCTCCTCAGCTGTGAGCTGGAGAGAGTAGGGCCCACCTCCGAAGGTCCTGGTGAAAATTCCGTAATCAGTTCGTTTATCTCACTTGGGATAGTGGAGTGCCTGGAGAGTTCAGTAAAGTGATTTGTTGCTGTTATTCCACATGGGATTTACTACAAAAGCAATTTCAGAAACAACCAAAAAAGATATGCATGTGCATAATTGACAGTAGTGTATCTGCTCATCTCCTTTGAAGTGGGAGTTTCACAGGATGGTGAATCAGGGTTGCTCTGCCCCCATTTTAGAGATAAAACTACAGCAGGCAGGGCACGGTGGCTCACGCCTGTAATCCCAGCACTTTGGGAGACCAAGACAGGAGGATCGCCTGAGCCCAGGAGTTCGAGACCAGCCTGGGCAACATAGTGAGACTCCATCTCTACAAAAAAAATAATTAGCTGGGTATGGTGGCCTGCACCTGTGGTCTCAGCTACTCAGGAGGCTGAGGCGGGAGGATCACTTGAGCCTGGGAGGTTGAGGCTGCAGGGAGCTGTGATCGTGCCACTTCCACTTCAGCCTGGACAACAGAGTGAGACTGTCTCAAAAAACAAAAAAAAAGAAACTACAGCAGGCCCTCGAATAATGTTTTGTTATAAAACATTGATGAGAAAAAAATTATTTCCTGGCTGGGGCCACTGTCTATGTGGGGTTTGCACGTTCTACCCACGTCCGCGTGGGTCTTCTGCAGGTACCCCCACCCATCTACCCCTGGTTTCCTCCCACATCCCAAACCTGTGCCTGTCAGGTTTATCAGCAAGTCCGCATGGTCCCAGTGTAGATGTGTGAGTGTGTGGGCGTGTGGGCATGTGGGCGTGTGGGCATGTATGCCCTGTGATGGGAGGGGGTGTGTGGGCGTGTGGGTATGTGTGCCCTGTGATGGGAGGGCGTCCTGGCCAGGGCTGGTTCCCGCCTTGTTCCTGAGCAGCTGGGATGGGCTCTGGCCACCCGTGACTTGGAACTGGAATAAGTGAGTAAACAGTGATCTTACTTGTTTTGACAAATCTTAAGTGTATGTACAGCTCACATGTATTTTGATGTCTAATAGTAGAAGTGTTTTGATCTTTATTTGGAAGTTTGGTGTTGTTTTTGTGACCAGACATATGCCTGAGGAGCTTAACTCTTGATTATATCCATTAGCCTGTGGGGAAATTGTTTTTCATCTTATGCTGTTTCCCTCAAAGTCATGGTTTCCAAGAACCTACCGACAACCTTAAGTGAGGCCTTGCTGTGCTGAGGGGCCACTTGGGATTCACATGGGTGTTTAGCTACCATGGCTCTGGGGCTCCTGAGATGGACCCCTTCGGAGAGCTACCTGGGCTGTGTTCCCCCAATGGACAGGGGTAGGTGTGGGTTCGGGTGTCACAGGTCACTGCACCACCTACCACCTCCCCGGAGTGGCATTTCCCAGAACACCAGGACACACTGCCGGGTGGGAACGATGACACTGGTTTCCAGGAGAGCAGTGGGGGTGGGAGAAGAAGCATGCCTACCTGTCTCCCATACCTGATCTGGACCCAGAGAACACGGTCCCCAGGTGCTGCACGCCCCATACCTCTCTGCTAGGGGCTCTACCCACAGCCCTTCTGCTGAGACAATCTCAGGCCTAACCAGGACCTTGCTGGCCCATTTGCTCACTCAGTCATGTAAGAGGAGTCTGTTGCATGTTTACTATGTGCTGCACCGTGCGCTGAGGCTAGGGTATCCGGCCGACCCCACAGACATGGTACCCACTGACATGGGACTTAGACTTAAACAGGGAAGATGGACAGTTGGAGGATGGAGAGTTTTCCCAGCAAGAATATCCAGGGAACTCTGGGGATGTTCTGATCCAGTCTTAGCTCGGAGCGCAAGGAGATCCTCCCCAGGATGCTCAATTCCAGGCCTTAGTGAGGAGCAGAGCTGCTTTGGTGCTGGGGCAGGGAGCCAGGCCCATCCAGCACATGGTGCACCAATGAGGGAATGCACCAGGCAGGCAGAGCCTTCGGGCGTGGCGAGGAGTATGCCCTGTCCTCAGCACACAGAGGCCAAGCCTTGTGTGGGGGAGCCGGATCCTGTGTGGCCTGTGAGTGGCCCACTCAGCCTGTGCTTCGGAGGCTGGCCCGGGTGCAGCCCAGTGGGGGCCGGGCCATTGGCTGCCAGCTCCTGTGGTGTCCAGTCTTCTTGCCAAGAGGCCTCTTTAATTCACATTTTCCACATCGACTTGATGTTTTGAAAATGTTGACCTTTAGTTCATCAAATGTCACTTATTAAATCGTAAGTCACATCCCATTCAATTAAAAAAAGACAATGGACTGGTGACTCAATGCTTGGTCTCTTGGCAGGAAAGACCCTGAAGCATTGGAGGCCGGAGGAAGTCACGTGCCTTGTCAGTGATCCCTGCATCCCTAGGGGTGGGCAGCATGTCATTTCTGTGAGAGGCTGGACTGGAGGGAGAGACTGGGCTGGCAGCCAGGCTGGAGAAGCTGTGACAAGACTGGAACACCAGGCCCAGGCCCGTGGACTTGAAACTTACAAGAGCCCTGTTGGAAAGGTGGGGTTTGGTCCGGCAGGCCAGAGAGGAGTCAAGGCCATGTATGCAATAGTGCTTGACTGGAAAAGAAGCAAATGGCAGAATGTATACAGGCAGGGATTGAATCAGGGAGCTTGCTGGAGGAGGGACACTTGAGAGATGGGTTGGAGTGAAGTCAGTAGAGGTGAAGGGATTCTAGCCAACGACTCTGCAGCCCAATGAGAGGCTGGGAGGTGGGAAAGAGCAGGGGGATACAATGGGCGGGTGAGATGGGGCTGCATGTGCTGCCTCAGGCACTGGGGAGCCCTAGCAGGTTCTTGAGCATGCGTGTTGCTCAGGAAGAAAAGTAAAATCAGGTGAATGTAAAAGCTCCCTACAGCTTGCAGGAAGGAGAACTGAAGTCTGTTGGTTTGGGTTAGAACGATTACCAAAGGCTGTGAGGGGAGGGTTCTCCCTGCTGAGATGACTATGCCTTATTCAGACCTTCATGGAGATGAAAGACAGACGTGGAGGCCAACCTGAGACTGAATTGTAGCCTTGCGCTCCTACCCTTGCCCCTCAGTACCCCCATTTATGAGGTGGAGAAACAGCAATCTGCCTCTGGGTTGTGCGAAACATAATTAAGCCATGCGTACACAATGCCTGAAGCATGTTGCGGGTGTGTAGACAGCATTGGGGTAGCCAAGGGTTGGGGTCCCTGAAAACCCCACCACAAGAAATTCACAGTTGGGGGATTTAAGAGCTTTTTGAAAAAAACAGTGTTGAGGCCCCAGGGCCACCAGTAGACCTTAGGAACATGATGTATGCTGAAGTTCATTAAAATAACACAGTAAAGAGATTAGCTACCATCTTTTATGTATCTTAAATTAGGGATGGGACGTTCTTTAAGCTTCAGTTTCCTCATTTGTAAAATGGGGCTAGTGACTCCTTCACAGGGCTATTGTGAGGATGAAATGAATGGGGCTGAGACGCTTGGCATTGGACGTGGCTGGGGTAGGGTCTCAGGTGATGTCCCTGGGATGGTTCGATTCGTTGTCATGCACCATCCTTCCTCACTAGAGGAGTATGGTTTTTGCTCCAGTAGTTTCAAGGAGATGCTTATAAATATGCATTCCCTCCTTGCAGACATGCCTGGGCTAGGAGACTTCTCTTAAGCCTGGGACTCACTGCTTTGTGTGCAGCAATGAACGGTCACAGCTCTGGCCCCACCCTTTGCTGGCTTTGGGACCTTGGGCAGGTCCTTCATCACCCTGGGACTCAGTTTCCTCATCTGTAACAATGGGCTAATAATGATGCCCCCCACCCACCCTCAAGCATTGTGTGAGGCCAAAATGAGACTAGTGTACATGAATTGCCAATAAGGGCTCAACCATAGCCACGTGGTCATGGACCCCCTCCTCCTGGGGTCCCGCGTAGCCCCAGGACCCCAGGCACCCCTCTAACACGCAACTCAGCTTCCTCCCCAGGTTCTTGTCTTACAGCTTATGTTACGGTTCCTGGAGTGAGAGGAGTAAAATTGGTCTCCCCATCTGCTCTCTGCTTTGCCTTCCTTTTCACTTTTCATCTCCCCAGGCTGTTCATTTGCTCATTCATTCATACGTTCACTCACTGACACATTTACAAATATTTACACTGGTCACTGTGCTAGGCACTGCGAGACCCGCTGGTGAACGGCAGGGATATGGCCCCTGCCCTCATGGAGTCTTGGGCTTCAGCAATTAAACATCCAATTAAATGTATAATTCTCAGTTAACATGAGACTACAAAGGAAAAAAGCAGGGGGCTGTGAGGCCTGCGTCTTCTAGGGGACTGGGGGAACCTGACTGCAGTGGTATTTGACAGCTGTCTGAAAGGTGCTTAGGGTTCACTGGGCCACTGAGAGACAGGGAGGCCCAGGTGGAGGGAGAGCATGGGCAAAGGCCCTGAGGTGGGAGGTCACAGGTTGGCTGACCGAAGTGACTGCAGGACAGAGAGCTGGGGAGTGCCAGGGCTGGAAGACTCAGCTGGCTGGGCCATGTAAGCTGCATAAAACACCGTAAGGAGTTTATCCTAAGAAGCTTCAGCCCTTACATGGTTGTGAGCAGATCCTCACAAACTCTTAATGGGAAGGGAAGAGTGGAGCCATTCGGAGTTTCAGGCGGTGTCTGAGCAAGGGGGCGGTGGTCTGCACATCCGCACACTAGGCCCTTCCTCTTTAGTCACACGCTAGAGGAACAACTCATGATTTGCACTTAGTCCTGAATCCTGGTGGTGACACAGAAGAAAGTCATAGACACTCGGGGTGGGGCAGAGGGGCCCTCACTGAGTCCTCTGCTGTCATCCAGCCCTGATGATTGAGTCTAATCCAGGCCACTTCTGAGAATGCGAGGAAAAGGCTGTTAGCATAGGCCCTACTGCGCACCTGGCAGACCCAAGTTCTTCATCTCAGCTGACCTTACCAGCCCCCCCACGGGCATAGGTGGCTGTCCCCTGTTGTCCACAGAAAGAAAACAGGGCTGGGAGCTTGTGAGGGCCCTGCCCAAGATCCCGAGGCCCTTGCCAGCCAGGTGTTGGGGGCCAAAGTCAATGCTTCCCTGCCCTGTGGGTAACACAGGGGAGAGCATGTTACTGTTTCTGAAGTACTTTGGACAGTCATGCCAGGTCAAAAGCTCTGTGTGGTCAAAAGCTACAAGGCCTGTGGCTGGGGGAGCCGTGCCGAGGACGTGATTTTGAGGCCTTCTTAGTCCAGACTTGCCTTCATAGCTTCCCGGGATCTCCCAGGTCTGGGTGGTCATCGGCGCCCTTACCGGGGAGGGCTCTGCTCCCCTAAATGCCCCTGTGCACCTGGCCCAGCCCCTTCCCTCCTCCTGGTGCTTGGGTCATGCCGTTCCCTGTGCATGCCAGTCCCCTTACATGCACATTTTTCCTCTATGATTTTTCCTGTTTTGATGAGACACTGCTCTTGGCCGTGCTGGTTCCCAAGAGGGGACGAGGCCCCGGCCCAGCCAGCCGGTCATTCAGGAACTTTGCTCCTAGGCCCAGCCCCATACCCAGCCGCATTCCACCAGGGCCAGAACCTTTGAGCTCCATGTGAATGGGGCCTGTCCCACCTACCCCCGACTCCCATGGCCACCTCCTTATCGCCCTTCCCAACTGACGGAAAAGGCCATATTCCAGCCTGGAATTAGCTTGCCCCCATTTCTGTTTTCTTCCAGACTGAAGAGTGGGGGAGTTTCCTAGAGTTCTTGGTCCCACCAGCATCTGAGCCCATGGCGTTGGGACCTGCTTTACAGGCTGCTGTGAGGGAAGCAAAAGGATTGGGGGTGCCTATCAAATACATTAGCTCCTTGGTTTGTTCATTCATTCATTTGACAGATGCACAGAGCACTTACTCTGTGCCAGGCATTGTTCTAGGCACTAGACATTAAAAGATTAGAAATTAAAAAGTGTCCTGGAGCCAGGTGCGGTGGCTCATGCCTGTAATCCCAGCACTTTGGGAGGCCAAGGTGGGCGGATTACTTGAGGTCAGGAGTTCGAGAGGAGTCTGGCCAACATGGCGAAACCCCATCTCTACTAAAAAATACAAGAATTAGCTGGGTGTGGTTGCGGGTGCCTGTAATCCCAGCTACTCGGGAGGCTGAGGCTGGAGAATTGCTTGAGCCCGGGAGGCGGAGGTTGCAGTGAGCTGAGATCATGCCATTGCATTCCAGCCTGGGTGACAGAGTGAGATTCTGTCTCAAAAAAAAAAAAAAAAAAAATGTCCTAAAGGTCACAGTGCCATCCCAACCCTGTGAAGTGTGGCTGCTCTCGTTGGCTCCACTTAGCAGGATGAAACTGGGGTTCAGAGAGCTGCTGCAGATGCCTGGTGCTGCTGGTCGCTTCTCTGCTACCTCTGAGGGAATCACTTTAAAAGCCTCCTTCTTTTAAAGGAGGGCCCCTGGAGCCCTCTGTAGCCCTCACACCTCCTGTGCTGAGCCTGGGCTGGATTGCAGCCCTTGCTCCTGTCCTCTGCAGGTGCCCTTGGGCAGGGGACATCCTGCCCAGCTGTACACACAGTGGCCTTGCCAAGACCACAGCATGGCCCGTAGGTGGTGGCTTCAGGATTTGGAAGCCAGGTTTCTCTAACTCCAAACTCCACAGTCAGTGCTTTGGGGTTCTGGATTGTTTGTCGGCTAGGTTAGCTCTGTTCTATTTTTCTAACTGTTTCTTGCCTTTAAGCTGTGCTTTGCCTACAGGCCTTTTCCTAATTATTCAGCTCTGCCAGAGGGGCTTCTGTTGAAAGTACTTGTCCTGAGAAGTTTCAAGCTTTTAATCTTACCTTTGACGCACATTTAACTGTCCCATGCTCCTATGTGTTTGTTCATTTCTTATTCATTCTTTCACCGAACAGCGTTGGTTCAGTGCCAGGGAGGGGCAGGGACAGACGTGAACAAGACGTGTCTCCAGCCTCAGGTCGCTCAGGGGTGTGAGACAGTGCGCTCAAGTGGGCTCATCAGTTCCCTGATGGGGGAGCAGAGGAGGGCAGGAGGGTGTGGAGAGGTGTGGCAACCTTGAAGGACTTTGGTGATGATGATGATCACAGCCAGCCCTGAATAGGGTTCTCTTTATGCCTGCACCGTTCTGCCCCCTCACATCTGTTAACATGCTTCATCCCCACACCCAGTCATTAGGAACAGCCTACACATTGGGAAGCCAAGGCACAGAGAAGTTAATTAAGCTGCCCAGGGTTGCCCTGAGCCAGGGCAGAGCTGGGGTTTGAACCCAGGCCTCCCGGCTCCTGCATCTGCCCCCCTCATCACTGCACCACACTGCATGCACAGGAGCTCTCTGGATGCAGGGATGGGAGCATGTGTGCAGCCTCAGAGCTGTGACCGTGAAAGAAACAGACTGCTCCGAGGCTTTGCTGCAGAATCTGGGCCAGCAGGTGTCTGGGAGGAAGCCACCCTTGGGCCGGGTCCTGGGGTCAGGACAAGGAGAGGGACTGGTGCTTGAGTGCTTCTGGATCTGCAGATCCATGGTGGGGCTTCTGAATGATCTTGTGTGAGGAAGGAGTCCAGGGTGTTAGCCACGCCTGTGTTTCTTTGTGAGCACAAAAACATATTCCATAGCCAGAGTTCCACAGTGTTTGGAGCTCTGCCTGAGGGCCTGGGCTGGCGTTGTGTGAGGAGGAAGGGCCAGCGAGGGCGGATGTAGGCTCAGCCAGCCTCGGCCGGAGACCGGCCCTGGCAGTGACCGCCTGGGGTCACTCTGGGTGAAACCTACCCACCCTCCTGGGCACTCTGCGCTCTGCTTCAAATCCACCACCGAAAACAAGCCGAGTCCTGCCGTGGCCTGCGGGGCCTGTGGGATGTGTCCTCCATCCGCCTTGCTGACCTCGTCCCGTGCCACCTGCTCCTCCCTGCGTGCCAGCCACAGTGGCCACTGCTGCTCCTGACACAGGCCAGCCTCACGCCTACCTCAGAGCTGTGGCCAAGTGCTGGCCATTCCCTCTGCTCAGAATGCTCTTCCTGGGCCCTTGGCAGAGTGGGTGCCTCCCTTCCCTCGGGTCTCTGCCCTGACCTCACCCAGCCTGCAGTGCTCTCCGTCTGGCTCTGTCAGACCCCCCGTTCTCCTTCATAGCTCCTCCCACTCTCTGGAACAGTCCCATCTCCTTTTGGCTTGTTTATTATCTGTACCCTCCATGGGAACCTTGGTTCCTCAGAGCACAGGCCTGGCCTGTCTTGTTCGCGCCTGTTGCCGCAGTGCCATCGATGGAGCCTGGCACTTGTGGATACTGACTACTCGTTGGCTGAATGAATGAACCTCAGTTGCCTCATTTGTAAAATGGGAAGCATCTCACTGATCTACTAACGTTGGGGTAAAGATGAAAGGCATGTTATTTGGGTTGAGGCACCCAGCACCATGCCTGACACATAGTAGGTACTTAGGAATTGGTAAATAATGCATGTGTCAGCCCAAGTGCAAATTACTGGCCCTGTTTAGCCAAAGTGTACACGGCATAGCTCTGTTTTTTGGCATTGCCAGGACAGCCTGGTGCTCCCCAGCTCTAAAACTCAGGGTGATAGGCAGGGCAGAATAAGGTAGGGGCAGAAAATAAGAAAAGAGGAGGAAGTGAAAAGGAAAAAGCCCTTTGCAGTGTGGACTACTTTTCAGTAGAAACGTAGAAAGACATAGTTTACCTCAAGGCCTCGTTTTGCCCACTGGAAAGTTTATAAATTCCTGCCAAGAACTTTTATTTATTTATTTATTTATTTATTTATTTATTTATTTAATTTATTTATTTATTTATTATTTTTAGATGAAGTTTTGCTCTTATCACCCAGGCTGGAGTGCAATGGCACGATCTTGGCTCACTGCAACCTCTGCCTCCCAGGTTCAAGCGATTCTCCTGCCTCAGCCTCCCGAGTAGCTGGGATTACAGGTGCACACCACTGCACCTGCTAATTTTTGTATTTTTAGCAAAGGCAGGGTTTTACCATGTTGGCCAGACTGGTCTCAAACTCCTGACCTCAAATGATCTGCCCACTTCAGCCTCCCAAAGTGCTGGATTACAGGTGTGAGCCACCTTGCCTGGGCAACTGAGTGAGACTACATCTCAAAAAAATAAAATAAAATACAGGATGGCACTAGGTAAGGGGGAGATGAGGAAGTGCAGTAGAGGAAGATGTAGGTGGAGACTTCCTCACGGCATCGAGACCACACAAATGGGCATGTGTTTATAGACAGGCCTAGTGGTGAGGACGGCAATGGTGATGAGCACTCCTGAGCACAAAGGTACATGCCCTTCAGCTGTAAAATCCCATTTCCTTGAAGAATTCTCTGCAGCAAGCTGGCTGGCCAGCCTTGACTTTTCTCTTCCTGAAGGGAGTCTGGTTCTCTACTGACTCAGCAGGGAACGTGTCCTTTAGCGACACTTACTGATGTCAGGATGTGAAAAACTTCCCCAACCTCAAATTTGGGATGTCCTTACCAGTGTTTCTCAAATTTCAATCACTCTAAGGCCACTATCACAGTTTGTGCCGCACCTACATCTACTCATACTGTTATATGCTTTGTATTTTATTTAAATGGACTTACTTTTTTTTTTTTTTTTGAGATGGAGTCTTGCTCTGTTGCCCGGACTGGAGTGCAGTGGCCGGATCTCAGCTCACTGCAAGCTCCGCCTCCCGGGTTCCCGCCATTCTCCTGCCTCAGCCTCCCATGTAGCTGGGACTACAGGCGCCCGCCACCTCGCCCGGCTAGTTTTTGTATTTTTAGTAGAGACGGGGTTTCACCGTATTAGCCAGGATGGTCTCGATCTCCTGACCTCGTGATCCGCCCGTCTCGGCCTCCCAAAGTGCTGGGATTACAGGCTTGAGCCACTGCGCCCGGCAATGGACTTACTTTTTAAAAAGCTTGCATAGATGAGTTTTAAAAGGCAAACCCTTTACCTCATCTCTAAAAATGGAAGACCTGCCATGAGTCCAAGGTACCTGTGAAAGTCAAAGCAGTGAGATGAATGTTCTATCCTAGAGCTATTGCTGGTAGACGGTTCCGGGCCTGAAGCCTATCCTTCTATTTATTTATACATACATGTATACCTACATACAAAGTCTCCCTGTGTCACCCAGGCTGGAGAGCAGCGGTGCAGTCCCAGCTTACTGCAGCCTCAGCCTCCCCATTAGCAGGGACTCCAGATAGCACACCACCACGCCTGGCTCATATTTGTGTTTTTAGTAGAGACAGGGTTTCGTCATATTGGCCAGGCTGGTGTCAAACTCTTGACCTCAAGTGATCCGCCTGCCTCTTCCTCCCAAAGTGCTGGGATTACAGGCGTGAGCCATCGTGCCTGGCCTAGTGTTCTTTTTATTAAAAAGTGTGATTATTAAGTGTAAAAAGACCTACTGGCACCAAATGAGATTTTTTTTTTCTAAACTCGATTATGAGAATTGAAAGAAAAGTGGAAAAATAATCACTTCTTCTATGGGTGATTTGTGTTATTTGCTGCCCTCTCTGGTTTTCACCTAAAACCGTCTTAGGCATACCCACTGTGCAGCCTCCCAGAACCGCCCACCTCCTTCCGGAGGGCCAGGAGACACAGACTCCTTGGGCATGTCCAGTCGCACCTTCAGGCTGAGTGGCCAGGAGTCCTCCTGTGGCCCAGCCCACCTCTCTCTTCCAGGAATTCAAGTCAGCGTTTTTGTTGGTCCAGATCTGAAGCTACTTCTTCCACGCAGCTGTCCCTGATCTCTCAACTTCATAGCATTTTGGCTCTTTAAAAAAAAAAAAAAGAAAAGAAAAAACCAAACGTGTGACTTTCTTAGAGGTGTTAGAATTATCCTCCTAGTATCTTATTATTCTGACTTAATTCTGAGAGCAGGACTTTGTCATATGTCACAGCACTGCATGTGGCTCAACAGACCAGGGCTTTTAATCGTTTTTGACATCTACTCTCTGAAGAATACATTTTATATCACAACCCAGTGTACAATGTATGAAAACTCAACATGGCCAGGCGCAGTGGCTCACGCCAGGCACAGTGGGAGGCTGAGGCGGGTGGATCATTTGCAGTCAGGAGGTTGAGACTAGCCTGACCAACATGTTGAAACTTTGTCTCTACTAAAAATACAAAAAAATTAGCTGGGCGTGGTGGTACATACCTATAGTCCTAGCTACTCGGGAGGCTGAGGCAAGAGAATCGCTTGAACCTGGGAGGTGGAGGTTGTAGTGAGCTGAGATCACGCCACTGCACTCCAGCTTGGACCACAGAGGGAGACTCCAGTCTCAAAACACAAACAAACATCTCAACAGTGCTTCTCTTACTACACGCAATGACAATACATATTTTGTAGTTTTTTGTTTTTGTTTTTTTTGAGACGATGTCTTGCTCTGTGACCCAGGCCAGAGTGCAATCGCATGATCTCAGCTCACTGCAACCTCCGCCTGCCTCTAGGGTTCAAATGGTTCTCATGCCTCAGCCTCCTGAGTAGCTGGGATTACAGGCACGCACCACGACACCTGGCTGATTTTTGTATTTTCAGTAGAGACGGGGTTTTACCAGGTTGGCCTGGCTGGGTCTCAAACTCCTGGCCTCAAGTGATCCGCCCACCTCAGCCTCCCAAAGTGCTGAGATTATGGGCATGAGCCACCACACCAGGCCGTCTTTTTTTTTTTTTTTAAATACTGGTTGCAATCTACTACTTTGATTTCTTAACCCACTAGTTGTCCTCATCTGCGGTTGGTAAAAACATTGCTGTAGGGGGTTAAAGCATGAACCATATTAACAGGTCCCCCCCGCGTTTTTTTTTTTTTTTTTTTTTTTTTTTTGAGCACCTATTATATGCTGGGCACAGTGCTGAACACTGTCTCATTTTATCATGACCATGTTTTGCGTATCAGCCCACTGAGTCTCAGAGAGGGACATCACTTAAGCCCAGCTCACACAGCAAGTAAGAGCAAATTAAGATTCCAGCCTAGGTCAGCCTGGTTTACTTTCACGTCCTTGGGGCCTTGGAGCAGTTCCCTTGTGTATCTGCCGCAGAGCCTTGCTCAATGCTCTTCCCAGAGGAAGTGATCGAATGAAGGAATCAAATATCAAATTGCTATAGAAATTCTTTTTTTTTTGAGACAGAGTCTCACTCTGTCACCCAAGCTGGAGTGTAATGGCACGATCTTGGCTCACGGCAACCTCTGCTTCCTGGGTTCAAGCAATTCTCTTGCCTCAGCTTCCCAAATAACTGGGATTACAGGCACCCACCACCACGCCTGGCTAATTTTTTGTATTTTAGTAGAGACTAGGTTTCACATGTTGGCCAGGCTGGTCTCGAACTCTTGGCCTTAGGTGATCCACCCGCCTCGGCCTCCCAAAGTGCTGGGATTACAGGCATAAGCCACTGCACCTAGCCTATAGAAAGAAATTCTAAAACAGTCTCTTTAATATTAACCTAAGCCAGTGCAAAGAGTTCCCAAATGTGACTGATGACTTGTTTTTTTTTTTCTTTCTAAATGTTTAAGGAATTTTTAAATTGAGGTATTGCAGATTGTAAAGTGTTCTTAAGTATACAGTTCAATGGCTCTTTACCTGATACTCCCATGTGGCCACCTCCAGATCAAGGTGCACACCACTTTCAGTGCCCCAGAAAGCTCCTGCATGCCCCTTCCCAGCCAGCACCCCCGCTGCGGGGTGACCTGTCTCCTGACTTCCCTCCCCTTGCCTTAGTCTTACCTGTTCTTCAGGTCACATGCGTGGAATCATACGATCTGATCAGTGTGTGCCGGACTTCTTTCCTCCCATGTCCCATCTGTGGGATCCATTCTTGTGGTCGGATCAGTGCTTCATTCTTTTTTATTGTTACAGTACCTGATTGGGGTACTTTTGAGCTTATTTTTTATTTCATAGAATATTTTGGACATGTAGAATCACATAAAGAATAATATACACCTACCTCCCATCCTAAGAAGCAAACCTTAAGCTCCTATATTCCTCTTCTGCCTGCACTTTCCATTTTGACCCATCTCCATCCCATCCCAGGAGAAATACTCTTCTAAATGTGGTATTTATCCTTCCCATGCAGGTTGGGAAATTTGTACTACCTATGTACAATTTCTTAACAGATCCTTTATTTGAGTGAGTATACAGTTGCTTTTTCTTATTTTGTGTTGCCGAATCCAATTACATTTTAAAGTAAACGTTCCAAGTGTTTCTGGGATTCAGAACCTCAGCTCCATGCTCTAGAGGTCAAGAGAGTTGGAGCAAAGTCCAGAAGGAAAGGCCAGCTGGGGAGACAGGAGGAGAGCAGAGTGGGGAAGAGAAGCAGAGAGAAGTGGGAGTGGGAGGGAGATGCTCACAGCCCTCAGACAGCAGCCATGACCTGGTGGGGACCCCTGCCGCTGCCCTAGATTTTCTCTCATCTTGGACCTATGGGGAATGCACCGTGCCCCTCTTTGGGGCCTAATTTCCTGTGTCCACTGGTGCCACCTCTTTGCAGAGGCAGCCTTCAGAGGGATTTGTGGGGGAGAAGGAGCTTCTCCTTTGGGAAGAAAATGCTTGTGGTCCTCCATGTACCCTACACCCTGCAACTGTGTCACAGGGGAAGCACTCCCCCATGGGGGCCAGGCACTGTGCTAAGCCTTTTCCCTGTACTAACATGCGAGCCCCCTCTGAGCACGCCAGTGAAGTGAGCACTGTTTGACAGCCTGAGAAACGGAAGCACGGGGCAGTGAAGGGAATTCCCCGAGGCCACAGCTAGCAAGTGGCAGAGCTGGGACTTGAACCTAGAAAGGGCAACTCCAGGCTCACCGCCCTGTACTCTCCAGCCTATGGTCTAGTAGAGGCAAGGGAGGCCCAGGGGCCTTCCCCGATGCTTATGTTATTCTGTAACTCTGCATTCTCAGTGGAGGTTTTCTTGACTCTAGCTCCAGGCAGGCAGAGACTGCCTTTGTTTGGCTCCCATTTTTATCATTAGCAGAGCAGGTGCTAGTGATAGTTGCTGAACGGGTGCTGGATGAATACATGAACAAATTCATGAATGTGGAAATGAAAGGGGGTGCAGATGGAGATGATGCAGATGGAGATGATGCAGAGGGAGAGCAGTGGCCATGCAGAATCTTTGCAGACCTTGGCTTCAGGCTGTGGGGGATCTGCAAGCCAAGGGTTTGAATTCCAGCTCCAGTGCTTGCCAGCAATGCCACCTTGGGTGACCTTTATCGTGCTACCTGGAAAGTGGGGTTGCTGGCAGCCCCTCCCTCCTGGCATCAGTGACACTGCATGGTCAGGGTGTGATCCCTTTGGGTACAGGCGGGGGTGGTGGACCTCCCAGGTGGGCAGGTCCAATTTGGATGAAAGGCCGAGGACGATTCACAGGAGAGCACAGGAGTCCTTGCTTAGCCCCAGCAATTCCACAGAACCTGCTGTGAACTGCTGGCTGCTGCCTGTAACTTTTCCCTGTCCCTATTTCCACTCCTTGGAGGCCGCAAGAACAACTGCTGCCTGGCCTTGGCCACTGCCTCAGTGTTCCAGCCTCTGCCGTCATTTGACACCAAGAAGACAGCCAGGCAGGCCTTGGCTCACTGCAGAAGTGTTACTCCAACCCCGAGTGCTAGCCGCCCCCCAGTCCTCTGGGTCCTGGCTGGGCTAGGCAGGAGGGCACTTGCCTCTCCCTTCTCTCTCTACCGTAGCATGAACCAGCAGAGGGGCCCTCAACCCTGGTGCTGGGCAGTGGGTCTGGATTTCCCTCTCCATCTGCAAGTATACCCACAATTTCCCTTCCCTGCTTTCTGGGCTGAGCAGGGCTATTCACAGGAAGCACGGAGGACCTCTCCCTCACAGGGAGCAACTGACCTTTTTTGAGCACCTAGTGAATGCCAAGGGTTCTTTCTACATTCCAATTCGTGATCTCATTCGTTTCTCAAAATCTCCCTAGGAGGGAGACGTAATGCCCCTCCCCATTTTACAGATGAGTAAACTGAGACTCCAAGAGGTTCAGCCAGTTGCCTAGCAGAGTCAGGATTTGAGCCGAAAGCTAGGTTGTCTGTACTCCCCTCCATGCTGCTCTGCAGAAAAGAGAAGCCCTGAGAAAGCTCAGGAATGTAGTGACAGTCGCAGTGCTAGCGACGATGGTAAGCACAGGTCACATCCACCATGTGCTTGCTACGTGCTGGGAGCTGCCATTCATGCCTTACGTGCATTTCTGCGTTTAATCCTTACTTCTGTGAGGTAAGCAGTATTTTAACCCCATTTTACAGATGAAAAACACTGGCGGTTCAGAGAAAAATCTGTCTAAAGTCATGCAGCTAATGCATGAGACAGTAGAGCCCCTGGCTCTGAAAATCCATGGGGATTGAAATGCCAAGCACACTGGTTCATCCAGACAATGGGATATTGTTCAGGATTGAAAGGTAATGAGCTAGAAAACTGTGAAAAGACATGAAGGAATCTTAAATGCCTCTTACTAAATGAAAGAAGCCAATCTGAAGAGGTTCTGTAGTGTATGATTTTAACTCTGTGACATTCTGGAAAAGGCAAAACTATGGAGACAGTAAAAGATCAGTGGTTGCCAGGGGCTGGAGGGAGGGAGGGATGAATAGGCGGAGCACAGAGGATGTTTAGGGCAATGACACTGTGTGTGATACTGCAGTGATTGATACGTGTCATTATACATTTGTCTAAACCCAAGGAATGTGCAGCACCAAGAGTGACCCCTGATGTAAAGTATGGACTTCGAGAGACAATGATGAGTCAGTGTTCATTCATCAGTCATAACAATTGTCCCCTCGGGTACAGGATGTTGTTAGTGAGGGAAGCTGTGCGTGTGTGGGGACAGGCAGGATAGGGGAAATCGCTGTCTTCTGCTCAATTTTGCTGTAAACTTAAAACTGCTCAAAAAAAAAAATCTTATGTTTTAAAAGAGGGACAAAAGTAAAACAGATTCACGATGCACTTGGTGCTTGAGCCACCACAACCCCAGCAGTGATGTGCAGTGGGGTGTGGCTCTGCCTTGTGTGGGGGCTTCCCTGGCTGGCTTAGCTGTGGGCTCATCTTTTCCAGGCCTGCTGTCAGGTGTAGTTTGAAATCCAGTTCAGGAGTGCACCCTGCATGGGGAGCTAGAGGGAGGCAATGGTTGCTGTTGGGTGACTAGCAGAGGCTGAGGGGATGGCAGGCATGCCAGGGCCCTGACAGGGTATAGACAGATCTTCCCCCCTGGGGAGGAAGAAGGAGGAGGTGAGGGGGGTGACAACTGCATTCTTTGGTCCCCATTCCCCAGGACAGTGTGTGCTCAGGGGAGGCTGGCCTCACCCCTGCCAGGGAATTGCAAAATTCAGCCTCAGTTGAATGAGTGTCCTTTGGAAAAGTACATTTTGCTCAGGAGCCAAGTAAAACTGAGGACTCTGCAGCCAGCACACTGAAGTCGCTGGCCATGACTCACACCGAGTGGGATGGGGAGGGCCGAGTTGGGAGGCAAGCCACGGCTCTCTGGTGGGTCCAGGCTCCCTCTGGCGCCAGACCCCTCGGCTGGGCTCAGGTCCCTCAGCTGGGATATTTTGTGTGCCAGAGGCAGCAGCCTCAGATGGCTTTGTCAGGGTTCAGACTCCCCTTGCTGTTTAGAAAAGATGTTGTCTCTAAGAAGTCATGGAGAAAATGAATCACTGTAAAAATCAAATTTTCTTATCCACTTGCATTATTGGTTTAGAGATAGCTTCACTCCAAGATAAGTTTTTGGTAGACTGCAGATCAAAATATTTAGGGGCATCTGGGGGTGTCGTGAGAAGAGCCCCAGGTGGGACACTCTTTCTTCCTTGTGACATTAGGCAATTTGGTACAGCTTTCTGGATCAGTGTTTGTTTGCCTTTAAGACGCATCTGGACTCATCAAACCCAGAAAGTATGGAGCAAATGTTCCTATTCCCATGTCCTTGGCAGACATTGCTAATCTATCTCCGGTCTCCAAAAGAGTCAGGTCTCAGCCTTAGCAGCCTGGCAACCACTAGACTTGATCCCTGAGATGATAGCAGCCTGGTAACCACTAGACTTGATCCCTGAGATGAAACCTCTTGACCACACAGGAACTCCATGATCTCGAAGCTCCCTTCTGGCTCTATAACTTTTATGTTTCTCTCTCTTCTTGTTATATTTTTCATTCTACTGACTGTTCTGACACAAAAATACTTCATGCTCAAGATTTAAGGCCAAGTTCACAAACTGATAATACTCAGGCCACATCTGACCCACAGAAGTGTTTGCTTTGCTTTGTGTATTATTTTATATTTAAAATACTTGGCATCATTTTTTAATTGGTGATTTCACCTCATTCCCCAGACTTCTGGTTTCGCTTATCTGGCTGCCCTGGGACCCCTTGGTTCCAGCCATGTGCCAAGCTGGGAGGCTTTCTGTGGACTCCACAGTTTGCCACGGGCCACACCCAGCCCACTTCTCTACTTTCCAGTTCCTGCCTATTCTCTGTAGACATTTTTCCACTCCAGAGAAGTATACTTCTGTCCCACGTGTGAGGCCTGGCCGTCTCTCATTTGCTGATGTGAGCTGCTGGGTGACCAGTGCTTGGGTCTATTAATTGACTTGGGGATGCTGACGTTTCCTGGAGTCTCTTTCAGAGGGAAAGGTGTTTCCTCTCTATGAATAATAACTGCCTGATGAAGTAGTTTTACATTTTTATTTTCTTGTGTGGGCTTTCCTTAAAGCAGGGGCTCAGTTATGCCATGAACTGTTAAAGAAAGCACAGGTTGAGGCAGATGTGGGAAATTTAGCAGGGGGAGCGGGGAACAGAGCCCTTCCCTCCCTCTCACAGCCACTCCCTTCCTCCCTGCCTGCCTGCCTGGATCTCCTCTGTGGAGCCTCGTTGCCGGTGGGTGGTGAGGAAGCCAAGTGGCTCCCTGAGGGTACTCACCTGCACAGCTCAGGTGAGCTCTTGACTCAGGAAAGACCCACAGTCTTCCCTGGCTCAGTGGGCCTTTTGCTGCTTAAAGATGACGCTCCCCACTTAAGCTCACAGTGCCAGCCCCTGGGGAACCCCAAGATGTGTAAGACAACCTCCTGCCCTTGAGGAATTCACAGCTTTGAGGGGAAGACACCAATAGTATTAACGGGGCAGTGTGGGCTGTGCTGTTCATTTGTGAATGCAGTCCACGCATGCTCAGTGACATCAATCACAGCATGTGCCCAGTAATGACAGGGAGACCTCAGGGGCTGCAGAGGGCCCCATGGGGGCACTTCATCCGGCCTGAGGCTGATTGGAGATGGCTTCTCAGGGAAAGGGATGCGTGAGCTGAGTTTTCAGTTGCCTGAGGCCTCTGACCTCACTGGCCACTCCAGCCGTATCAGCCTCCCTGTCGTTCCCTGCTGTTCCAGGAACCTGACACTCCCTGTCTCAAGGCCTTTGCACTTGCTGTCCCTTCTGCCTGGAATGCTGTTCCCTGGCTGTCACTGTGGCTGTTGTCTCATTTAATTCTATCTCCATTTGCATGTTATGATCTCCTTGTCTGATGAGCCCCATTCGAAGGGCCCTGGCATTCCACTATTTCCTTAACCTATTTTATTTTTCTTCGTAACACTTATCAGCACTGATATATATGAGTTCATTCACTGTTGGTCTCTCCCACTAGGAGATAATCTAGGTGACGGCAGGGAGATTTGTGTCTGACCTCTTAAGTGCTCCCAGCACCTAGATCAGTGCGTGGTCCACAGTAAGCACTTGGTGATGCAAACTACTGTGAGCTGCTGGAGGAGAGAGGGGGTGATGCAGACAGATGGCACCACGCTGGAATAGCAGTGGTCTTTGGGGAACAAAGAATGTTGGTGGGCAGTGGGGTGGGAAGGAGGGACAGATAACAGCCAAAGACAGATCTGCTAAGACAGGCCCTGACTGTGTCTCTCTTTTCATTTATAACCTGCTTATTATAGAAAAACTGACAACACCGAGATATGCCCAAATGAAAGTGATCACCAACTAGCCTCTCAGCCAGGCCGACAAGGAGAACATTCTGACCCCTTTCCTAAGGCGCTTTTGCCTGGGATTGTGTGGAGAATCTCATCTTTTCATTTGTGAGCCAGATCTTGCTTTCTAAAGCGCACAGCTGCCTGCCCCTTCAGGTCTCTTCGCTGTGCTCCCAGCCCAGTGCAGTAGCCTTGTGTTCAGATGGATGAGGACATGCACCCCTGCTTGGCCGTGAGATAGAGTAACCTTGGGCCTCAGGGGGCCATGAAGCTTTGCGGGAACTTCCACCCTTTCTCCTCCAGCCTCGTCCCCATGTGTCTGCCTGTACTCAAGGCCTCAGTCTGAGTCACTCTCTCTACACAGTCTTTCCTGAACCTCAGTTTTCTTTTTCTGTAAAAATGGGGATGAAGCCAGTGTTTATACCTTGAATGGTTTTGAGGATCAGATTTAAGGATCAGATGAGACAATATGAGTTACTACTTGGGTTCATGGGAGGTGCTTAGTAAATATCATTCTCCTTCCCCTCTTAAAATCTTAATCCTGCACTGTGCTTTTACCCCAGGCCTCCCCAGAACTCAGCCTTGACTTATTTCTCAAGGTCACTGAGAGTGTTGTCAAAAGGTGGTCGCAGGCCAGGTTCGGTAGCTCACACCTGTAATCCCAGCACTTTGGGAGGCCAAGGCAGGTGGATCACTTGAGGCCAGGAGTTCGAGACCAGCCTGGCCAACATGATGAAACCCTGCCTCTACTAAAAATTCAAAAATTAGCCGAGCATGGTGGCACATGCCTGTAATCCCAGCTACTCAGGAGGCTGAGGCAAGAGAATCACTTGAGCCCGGGAGGGGGAGGTTGCAGTGAGCCGTGATCGCACCACTGCACTCCAGCCTTGGCAACAAGAGCAAAACTCTATCTCAGAAAAAAAAAAAAAAAAAGAGAGAGAGAGAGAAAAATGGTGGTCTCATAGCACAAAGCAAAGCTGAATCAATTGGGCAGGTGGAGGCCAAGGGACACTTGGGTTTTCCCAACAGGGGCACCTTTCACAGGTATCTTGGCATGGCTCCTTCCCCTAAATACTCTCCTCCTAAACTTAAAAACACTGACACCAACAGTTTATTCTTTTTAAATCTCTGTGAAAGGCCGTGCCTGGCGGGGAGCCACAGGCATGAGAATCCAGTCCCCGGAATAGCTCCTGCCGCTCAGCATTTAAATGCCGTCTGTATTTTTATCCGATGATGGGTCACTTTTGAAAAACCCCGCTCATGCTCTGCCCCTCTAAGAATACATTTCCATTTATAGCATCTGCACACAGGATGTTGTTGTATTCCAGTGTAGGGCCAGGAGGCTGTGTTCTGTTTCCAGTGAGTTGGAAACACTTGGGGGGCTCTTGCTCCCCCCGGCCCAGCACTCCCTGTGGCCTTGACAAGTGGGAAGCCTGACTGCCGGCCAAGCCCTGGCTGCCTTTCCTCTTCCTGTGCAAGCCTGAGCTCATCTGTCTGTTGCAGGTGGGGGAGACAAGTGAGGGTGAGGGGCCCCTCTCCAGCCTTGCCCAGCCAGGGCTTCCAGGTGACACAGCACCACATTTCCTCAACTCCGTGGACCCTGCATCCTTCACTCACTCACCCAGTGCCACGGCCCGCTGTCAGCATGGGCCCTGCATGGCACAGGAGGGCAGCGATGAGTACAGAGAGCCAAGGCTCCCAGGGCCCAGTGGGGAGCTTTTGGGAGGCCAGGGAGGATCAGTGTTCAGTCTCCAGGAGGAGACTGGCCAGGGTTCCAGTCCTGACTCTGCTTCTTGCTAGCTGTGTGAGCTTAGGCAAGTGGCTTGGCCTCTCTGAGCCTCAGTTTCTGCATTTGTTGAAGGAACCTCAGGAGTAGTAGGGAAGATTCTGTGAATATAGTAGGCCAAGTGTCTAAGCAGTGCTTGGCCCATAGGGTAGGAGTCCAGGAAATGCCAGTCCCCTTTCCCGTCCCTCTGTTGACCTATGGTAAGTCAGGTGGGTGCAGGCTGAAAGTCTTAGGAAATCTGCTTGAAGTTAGAAATAAACACATGCCTTACACCTTTGGAATTCTAGCATGCATGGGCGTCTCCAGAACTGTGCTTTTCAGCAAAGCAGATTCCTGCCCTGCCTGCCTCACCCCATACCAGTTCAGTTCATTCTACAGTGGGGCCCTGGAATCTGCAATTTTTTTTTTTGAGATGGAGTCTCGCTCTGTCCCTCAGGCTGGAGTGCAGTGGCATAATATTGGCTGACTCACTGCAACCTCTGCCTCCTGGGTCCAAGCAATTCTCCTGCCTCAGCCTCCCAAGTAGCTGGAATTACAGGCACATGCCACCACACCTGGCACTTTTTTTGCATTTTTAGTGGAGACAGGGTTTCACCATGTTGACCAGGCTGGTCTCAAATTCCTGATGTCAGGTGATCCGCCCGCCTCGGCCTCCCAAAGTGCTGGGATTACAGGTGTGAGCCACCTCGCCTGGCCGGAATCTGTAAATGTAACCAGCTTCCCACAGATTCTGAGGCAGTCGTCCTTGGACCACACTTTGAGAAATGTTGCCTTCTTCATCCATTGCACAAGTGTTTCTTTTGAACCTACTCTATGCCAGGCACTCTTCTAGGCCCTGGTGATAGAGACAGATGGGGTTCCAGCTCTCTGGAACCTGGAATCACTCCCAATGTCATGGAGTGATTTTAAGTGCTGTGAAGACAGAAGAGGGCAGAGGCTTCGCGTGGTGGCTCATGCCTGTAATCCCAACATTGGGAGGCTGAAGCAGGCAGATTGTTTGAGCCCAGAAGCTTGAGACCAGCCAGGGCAACATGGCAAAACCCCGTCTCTACAAAAAATACAAAAATTAGCCAGGTGCAGTAGTATGCACTTGTCCTAGCTGCTTGAAAGACCAAGGTGGGAGGATCACCTGAGCCTAGGGAGGTCGAGGCAGCAGTGAGCCTTGGTCGTGCCACTGCACTCCAGCCTGAGCAACAGAGTGAGACCCTGTCTCAAAAAATAAAAAATATTAAAAAAAGAGGGCAGAGTAAGCACAGGCTCCCCCGAGGAGATGACATTTGAAAATAGCCTTAAGTGAGGGAGCAAGCCGTACAGAGATGCAAGGGCAGAACCTTCCAGGTAGAACGATAATTCATTCAAGTTCTCCAGCTGATGAGTGGCAGCAAGTCAAGGCCTTTCCATACCTCCTCTGCTTTTTCTTTTACATGCTATCTGTAAGGAGTGCTTTTTTAGCTGAAGTAACAGAAAACTGGACTAGAAGAGGTTTAGAGTTTTTTTGTTTTCATTTTTTTTTTTCTCATGTCACAAGAAGACTGGAGGTAGCTTGCTGCTGGTGTTGGCTCAGCATCTCAAGGATACGGGAGTTTTTCTCTCTGCTCTCAGCTGCACTTTTCCCTTAGGGTCTCAGAGGAGCTCCCCCAGCTCCAGATGTTATGTCTGCACCCAAGACAGGAAGATGGGGTTGGGGTAGAAGTGTTAGTGCCAGTGATGTGTGACACTTTGATTAATAAAAGCAAAAGCACTCTACCCCAGCAGGCTTCTGCTTATTATCATCAGTCAGAGCAATGTTATATGGCCACCCCAGGCCACAAAGGAGGCTGGGAAAGTGAAAGTAAGTGGTTAGGCTTAAAGGGAATCAGAATCCAACAAGGTCTACCTATTGCCTATGGATTTTATTGATTCAGGATCTCATCCTGTTGCCCAGGCTGGAGTGCAGTGGTGCAGTCATGGCTCACTAAAGCCTCAAACTCCTGTGCTCAAGTGACCCTCCCATCTCAGCCTCCTGAGTAACAGTGTGAGCTACCACACCTGACTAATTTTTAAATATTTTGTGGAGATGGGATCTCGCTATGTTGCCCAGGGAACTCCTGAGCTCAAGCGATTCTCCTGTCTTGGGATAACAGGCGTGAGCCACCACGCCTGGTCACATCCTTTATTTATTGAAGAAACTAGGTCATTTATTCTGTAGAATGCCCGCATTATGGATTGGGCTTATTGAATCATGTAACCTGTTCCTGGTATTTTTTGTAAACTGGTGGTTAGATCTGGAACCTTGATTAGACTCAGGATCAGTTCCCTTGGCAAGAAGCGTTCCTGGGTGCTGCTGTGTGCTTTGTATTATGTCACATTGAGAGGTACAGAACAACTGGCTTTCATCTCTTGGAGATGCTCAGATGGATCACTGCGTTCAGGCAGGGGCAGCCTGGTCTATCTGTTAGGAAGTTTCCTGTCATTGCTGGTTATTGTCTAGATCCAGGACTTCATCAGGGGACGCACAAAGAGGATTTTTCTAATTCTCTTAGTCTTTCTGCATACATTCTTTGAAGTTATTGTATAAAACAGAACTTTGCCCTCATCAACTATTTGGCTATCTAGAAATACATTTTATACCAAGAAAAAAAGTCAGAGTAAGTGCGTTCTCTTTATTTACCAATTTTCAGAATAATGAGTTGGTGGTGTAGGATCTTAAAGGTGTCCAACAAAGCTCGTTACTTGTTTTTAGGAAGTATCCTTATGAACTCATGGATCACTTAATGTATGGGATGTATTTTAATTATGGCTGTTAAAATGTTTTATTCAGACAGCTTTATTGAGGTATAATTGACTTACAATAAATGTCACGTCTGAAGTGTACAATGTGAAAAATATGACATATGTATACATCCGTGAAACCATTATCACAGCCAGGATAGTGGATATCTACACCACACCCCAAAGCTTGCTGCTCCCTGTCCTTTCCGCTCTCCCTGGGCAGCTGATGATCTGCTGTCACTCTAGATTAGTTGGCATTTTCTAGCATTTTCTATAGACAGAACCATACCATATGTACCCTAGTTTGCCTGCCATTCGGCATCATTATTTTGAGAATCATCCATGTTGTTGCATGTATCAATGCTGCACTGCTTTTTGTTGCTGAGTAATACTCTATTTTATGAATATGCCACACCTTGTTCATCTATTTGTCTGTTGATGGACGTTTGGGTTGTTTCTATCTTGTGGCTCTTATAAATCAAGCTTCCATGACTTTTCATATACAGTCTTTGTATGGGCAGATGCTTTCATTTCTCTTGAGCAAAAGCCTAGAGCGGAATGGCTTGATCATACGGTGAATGTATGTTTGAGTTTTTTTTTTTTTTTTTTTTTTTTTTGAGACGGATTCTCGCTCTGTCGCCCAGGCTGGAGTGCAGTGGCCGGATCTCAGCTCACTGCAAGCTCCGCCTCCCGGGTTTACGCCATTGTCCTGCCTCAGCCTCCGGAGTAGCTGGGACTACAGGCGCCCGCCACCTCGCCCGGCTAGTTTTTTGTATTTTTTAGTAGAGACGGAGTTTCACCGGGTTAGCCAGGATGGTCTCGATCTCCTGACCTCGTGATCCGCCCGTCTCGGCCTCCCAAAGTGCTGGGATTACAGGCTTGAGCCACCGTGCCCGGCCTGTATGTTTAAGTTTTAAGAAATTGCTGGGGCCGGGTATAGTGGCTCACGCCTGTAATCCCAGCACTTTGGGAGACCGAGGCGGGTGGATCACTAGGTCAGGAGTTCGAGACTAGCCTGGCCAACATGGCAAAACCCCATCTCTACTGAAAATATAAAATTAGCCGGACATGGTGGCACATACCTGTAATCCCAGATACTTGAGAGGCTGAGGCAGGAGAATTGCTTGAACCCGGGAGGCAGAGGTTGCCATGAACCAAAATCATGCCATTGCACTCCAGTCTGGGCGACAAGAGTGAAACTCTGTCTCAAAAAAAAAAAAAAAAAAAAAAAAATTAATGAAGCTAATTTATCATTTTTCTTTTATTAATTAAACTTTTTGGTGTCTCATCTAAAAAAGAAAAATCTTTGCCTTACCTAAGCTTACAAAGATTTTCTCTTATGATTTCCTCTAGAAGGTTTATAGTAAGTCTGACATCAGATCCAATTTTGTTCTTTTTCACAGTTGCTTTGGCTATTCTAAGTCCTTTGTATTTCCATACGAGTCTTAGAACCAGCTTGTCAATTTCTACAAAAATACCTGCTGGGATTTTGATTGGAATTGAGTTGATCTATGGATAAATTTGGGAAGAAATGCCATCTTTACAATGTTGAATCTTCTGACCCACTAATGTCTATATTTCCACATTTACTTTTGCTTTCATGTCTTTAATTTCCCTGAGCAGTATTTTCAGTATATGGGTCTTGTACTTTTTTCTCAAATTTATATATATATATATATATATATTTTTTTTTTTTTTTTTTAGACAAAGTTTTGCTCTTGTTGCCCAGGCTAGAGTACAATGGCATGATCTTGGCGCACCGCAACCTCCACCTCCTGGGTTCAAGTGATTTTCCTGCCTCAGCCTCCCGAGTACCTGGGATTACAGACATGCGCCACAATGTCCAGCTAATTTTGTATTTTTAGTATAGACAGGGTTTCTCCATGTTGGTCAGGCTGGTCTCGAACTCCTGACCTCGTGATCCGCCCGCCCGAGCCTCCCAAAGTGCTGGGATTATAGGTGTGAGCCACTGCACTCAGCCATATTTAATATTTTTATACATCTCCTAAGAATAATAGAAGTAACCATTCATATAAACTTTTGGTTTCCCCTTCTGTTGCTTCCTTTTGAAGATATAAGCAAGACCGTACATTCATTTTTATCACTACACCCCACCCCCCGTCACAGGGACACACACATAAAATGTAACAGAATGCAGCATTCTGCCCTAGCCTTTTCCTCTTACTGTATCCTGGAGATTCCCCATGACAGTGTCATTCTCCCATACAGCTGTATCACCCTCTGCCTTATGGGTGATCTGTAGTGTCCCCTTTGGCTGGATGTTTGGATGGTCTCCAGTCATTTGCTGTTACAGCTGGTGCTGTGGCGAATAGCCTTGTGCAGACGTCATTTTATATTTTCACCTGGAGTTCACTGAGTGCTGTTAATGGGCCAGGCCCTGCATGACCCACAGGAGATTCAAGGACACATCTGACCCAGCCCAGCAAGGGTGGAAGATCCTGCAGCCACCCTGGGGCTGGGCCAGGTATAGTCTCCAGAGCCTGTGGAGATCGGGGAGCTGCCTTGGGATGGGGAGTGTGGTTTGTCTGGCTTTCTGGAAGCCAAGCTGTCAGATTTACTCCTCTTCCTCTCTGTCCAGACTTGGTCTTTGTGGGAAGGAGAGGAGGGGAAAGGGCAAGACTTTGTGGTCAGAGAGGGTTATCACAGATGGGAGAGGTCACATGTGGAGATGACTGGGGTAGAAGTGGAGGCTGCTGGGGCTGGGAGGCCATGCCGTGGGCACCAAGGTCTGGGGAGAGAGCTGCAGGGAGAAAACCTTTTATGTGTTGGTGACATCAGCATTATGTGCTCTGTAGACCAGGAGTCGTCACCTAGATCTCTCATAAATCCAGGCCTTCACTCCTTCACCTGCCAGCCTGTCTCCCTCTTCCAGGCAGGCATGTGGCCCAGGGGTGAGAAGAAGTGTTCTACTGGCAGACTGTGCCAGTTCAAGTCTTGGCCCTGCATCTTGGGCAAGTAAAACAGAAAGAATGCTACGGTCTGCCACACAGGGTTATGAAAGTGATCGGAGATACTGAACACAAAGTGTAAGCCTGAGGCCTTGTGCGCAGTAAGCCCTCGCGATGGGGGTAGCAGCAGTCATAGCTGTGATTGTTATTATTATTATTTATTATTATTGTTATTATTATTCCTCCCTCAAAGGTTCTCCATCTGGGTTAGAGACAGAGCTGGACCTTTCCTCCTTTGGACAGAGGGAGAGAGTGGTGTGAACTCATCTTAGTAGTATGAATGTCAAGGTCAGGATTTGAGGGGGGCGATGAGAATGATTCTAGGGCACCCTCCCGCCTGCCTCCACTTGGCTCTAGTGTGTTCATTTGCCTTCGTGCCCCCCAACACACATACATGCATGCACACACATCTGCAGGCACACACGTATACTAGTAGAGCCCCCGGGGCCAGTGGTTCTCAGTAAGGTGGAGGGAATGAGTAGGTGGACAAACGAGTGAGTTTTTCGCCTCCCTGGCACTCGGCACCGAGGACTCCGACAGGCTGGTGTCCAGGGCTGACGAGCCAGAGTTTCAACTAAAAGCCTTGATGGCTATTTTTGGGACAAATGACCCACCACTTCCAATGACTTGCTCCTAAATGGCATCTAATTTCATTAAGCCTTGGAAACAGTGACATCACAAGTGCCTGCCCGTTAGCCGCCCACATATGGCGAACCACAGAGTGATCCGAGATTCGTCTGCAAGAACAGGGGAGAACTAAGGTCCCAAGCAGCAAAAGTTAAAATAGCAAAGCTGAGGCATTCTGCTATGAAAAGAAATTACAGATGAAATCCATTAGTCAGACATTTCCAGCGGCAGTTTCCTTGCTTGGGAGCAGGGGAAGACGTGTTTATTTGGGGCTGGGCTCTGCAGCCATTCCTCACTCTGTAGGCTAGATGTGGCCTGGAAAGTGGATTTCTGTTAAGGAAATCCTATGTTCTCATTGACTTAGCACTGACCTTCCCATACATTCTCATGGAACTTGCTGCATCCTAAGGCGCGAGGAAGCTAGAGACATGGATTTGGCACCTTTTTGATTAACATAGTAACATTTGTACTTACCACACCATTATAGTAAGTCACAAAGTAAATTCACATGGACTTCATCTTTTCCTTGTGGGTTCCTTTGCGTTGTTTTTTTTCCAAGTGAGCGCTGCCTTCTCAGGCACAGAGCAAAAAGGGAGAGGGAAGCACTGCCTAACTCCAGATTGCTGGTCTCCATGGAGGCCATTAAGGCCGTGGCTGTGACATCACCCATCGGGGGCAGGAGCAGCTGGAGGCCCCTCAGAGAGAGCATGGGATCAATGGGAAAATACGTTTCCATATGGGAGGTTTTATTCCGCACACAACAGAGCTTCCCAACCTCAACCTCTTGACACTTGGGGCTGGTCATTCTTTGTTGTGGGGGGACCTTCTTGTGTGCCATGGAATGTTTAGCAGCACCCCTGGCCTCTACCCATGAGATGCCAGTAGCACCCCCATACCCAGTGATAGTCCAAAAGACAAATGTTCCCTGAGAGGCAAAACCTCTCCTGACATAAGCACTATCAAGGATTGATTGGAAAGCTTTTTATTGGCTTGTTTTTATTTATTTACTTTATTATTTATTTATTTATATATCCGAGGCAGAGTCTTGCTCTATCTCCCAGGCTGGAGTATTGCAGTGCCGCGATTTTGGCTCACTGCAACCTCCCCCTCCCAGATTCAACAATTTTCCTGCCTCAGCCTCCCCAGTAGCTGGGATTACAGGCACCTGCCACCATGCCCGGCTATTTTTGTATTTTTAGTAGAGACAGGGTTTTGGCATGTTGGCCAGGATGGTCTCGAACTCCTGATCTCAGGTAATCTGCCCGCCCTGGGGCTTGTTTTTATTTTTTAAAATTATTATTTTATTTACTTATTCTTGAGACAGGGTCTTACTCTCACCCAGGCTGGAGTGCAGAGGCATGATCTCACCTCACTGCAGCCTCGACCTCCCTGGGCTCAAGCAGTCCTCCCACCTCAGCCTCCCGAGTAGCTGGGACTACAGGCGACCACCACCACACCCAAATAATTTTTGTATTTTTGTGTAGAGACAGGATTTCACCATGTTGCCAGGCTGATCTCAAACTCCTGACCTCAAGTGATCCACCCACTTCAGCCTCTCAGAGTGGGATGACGGTGTGAGCACCACACCTGGCTTTGTTTTTGTTTTTGATACTCTGAGTTTAATTGTATGTTCAACTGAGCAAGGCACACCTCTTCTTGAGGCTTTGGTTTTCTCTTCTGTAAAGTGAACGGGTTGGACACAGTGATCTCAGAGTTCCTGCAAGAGCTGACCGTGAGGAGCATTGAGGGCAGGGGGCCCTGTGGGGTCTCTGGGTCCTGTCCCAGCAGGGGATAATCCACGTGCCCAGCTAACCCCAGTTCCCACTCCCATTCCCTTGACCACCCTTGGCATCCAGGTTAGTTTTTCTTAAGTCCAGTTGGTTCCTCCCTTGCTTTAATTTTGACCCATTTTCCTTTTTAAAAAGCAAAAATGTGGCTCGATGCGGTGACTCACACCTGTAATCCCAGCGCTTTGGGAGGCCAAGACAGGCAGATCACCTGAGGTTGGGAGTTTGAGACCAGCCTGACCAACATGGAGAAACCTTCATCTCTACTAAAAATACAAAATTAGCCAGGCGTGGTGGCACGCGCCTGTAATCCCAGCTACTCGGGAGGCTGAGGCAGAAGAATCGCTTGAACCCGGGAGGCGGAAGTTGCAGTGAGCTAAGATCACGCCATTGCATTCCAGCCTGGGCAATAAGAGCGAAACTCCGTCTCAAAAAAAGTAAAAAAAAAAAAAAAAAAAAGCAAAACTGTCTAAGTATCCCCAAAGGAGAGAAAACAGTACAGGGACCACTGTGTACTCATCGCCCAGCTTCACCACCGCCCATCTTATCTTAGTCTCATGTTTAAGGCCAACCAGTGGGCCTTATGCTTGTACAGATCCATTCGTGGACTCAGTTCCCCAAGGGCCTAGGCTGGGCAGAGAGGAGGGCAGGAGAGGAAAGATCCAGGACCTGCCCTTGAGAACTCACACTCCAGTGGCCAGGGAGGGCTGCGAGGGAGTGTTTCTTAAATAATAAATATTTATTATCGTCCATCCTTTAGCTTTCTGTGTTTGAGGCTAAGCAGTCCCATTCTTTTTCTTCCAAATATTTTCCACCCAAATGGGCCTGATTTGTCCCCACACTGACCAGGACCGTAAATTAGATCCAGATTCAGATCTCTGCCATGGCACTTCATAGGTGTGTGAGCCTAGCCAAGTCTCCAACCTCTCTGAGCCTCATCTGTAAAATGGAACAGTAATCCCTCATTTGCAAGTCAGTCAAGACAATTAGATGTGAACATGCTGGTCAAAGGCCCCTGTGACCGTAGTACATAGTAGGTTTGCTGTAGGCATCCCTTTCCCTCCTCCATTCTCTTCACCCTTCCCTCCACATTCTCTTGACGGAGAGCTGGCCACAACTGTTCACATCACCGCAGCGAGGGACTGACTAATATCAGTCAGGGAGGACGGCTCACTTCCTGGTCTGTCACATGCCTGGGGTTCTCACCAGCCTCCTGATAACCCATTTTCTTAGTGACATTCATGCTGACTCACTTGGCTTGTGGTCAGTTCTGAAACCAGGGTCTTTTTGAGCTCTCCCTTTACCCCACCACTGCTGCTCAGCGTGGCTCTGTGGCGTGGGAATGGAGTCAGCATCACAGTACGTAGTGTTGAAGTGGCCAGTCCCAAGGAGCCAGGAGCTTTGCTAGATTGGCAGCTTCGTGGGGTGGTGTCTGCCTTGATCACTTCCATTTCCCTACTCTCTAGAACACTGCCTGATATACCAGGTGCTTATTTAGCACATGGCTGGTGAATGAATTAATGAATTTCGAACTGGTCCCTGTCTTCCAGGTGACTCACATCTGCTGTGGGGCAGCATCTTTGGAAAAGCAGATGAACAAAACCTTGAGACCTTCATCTAATTTACCGAAAAGTGCGCTCTAAACTGGTGACTCCCAGAGTACAGGCAGTGGAAGGACCATGCCTTGTGTACTCAGCCTTGGGTTTGAATCCTAGCTCTGTCACTCACTGGCTTGGTGACTGTGAGCTTCCGTTTTCTCCCCAGAAAAATGAGATATAAGTATTTTCCAGGGTTTTTGTGAGAAATAAATGCAAATATGTTTGTCAATGTGCCCAGCATAGAATGGAGTGATTATGGTTAAGTATCATTTACTCTTTCCTTTGATTGCCTTCTGTAGTTTTGGTCCAAATCTCACCTCCCTCTTAGAGCTTCATCATCACCCAGCCTGCCTCCCTACCCCTGTCCCCATGCCCAGCAGAGACTTACTCTGCCTGATACCTAGGAGTCAGCAATCATTTGTTAAACCAGCACCTCAAATTCAGATGCCTACAAGGACCACCCAGGTGTGAAGACAACAGGCTAAGTGGGATGGTGATGATGAGGATGATGATGGTTACTCTTAGAGATGGTGGTCTCACTCTGTTGCTCAGGCTGGAGTACAGTGGAATGGTCATAGCTCACTGTAGCCTCAATCTCCTGGTCTCAAGTGATCCTCCCACCTCAGCCTCCCGAGTAACCGGGATTAAAGGCATGCTCTAAGTGTGAATAAGTGGCACCTCTGTCTTTGATGTTTTTCTAAATTTCCATTTGAAATACTTTTTTAGCTTTTTGTTCTGAAATAATTTCAGACTTTTCCCCCAAACTGCAAAAATAGTACAGAGTTCCTGTATGCCCTTTACCCAAGCGTCCCCAAATGTTAACATCTTACATAATCACAATACCATGATCAAGAGCAGGAAAATCCATTAGACAGTGTCACCAGCCAGTCTGCAGTTCGTACTCAACTTTCTTCAGGTGTCCCACTGATCGCCTTTTTCTGATCCAGGATCTCATCAGATTTAGTTGTCATGTCTCTTTAGTCTCCTTCCATCTGTTACAGTTCCCCCAGCTTTTCTTGTGCTTTCTGACCTGAATGCTCTTGACAAATGCCAGCCAGTTTTAGTTTAGTTTTGTTTTGTTTTGTTTTGCAGACTGCCCCTCACTTTGGTTTTGGTTGATGTTTTCTCATTATTAGATTGAAGCTGTACCTTTTAGGCAGGATTCCCCAGAAGTGGTACTGTGCCCTCCTCAGTGTGGCATATCAGGAGGCACGGGGTGCTGATGTGTCTCCATGCTTCCGGTGTCTACTGTGTTCACCTGGTTCAGATGATGCCTGGGCCAGGCACAGTGGCTCATGTCTGTAATCCCAATACTTTGGGAGGCCGAGGCGGGCAGATCGCTTGGGCCCTGCAGTTGAAGACCAGCCTGGGCAACATTGCAAAACCCCATCTCTACAAAAAAATCAAAAAATTAGCCAGGCATGGTGACGCATCCCTGTAGTCCCAGCTGCTCGGGAGGCTGAGGTGGGAGGATCGCCTGAGCCTCAGGAGATTAAAGCTGCAGTGTGTCATCACATCACTGCACTCCAGCCTGGGCGACAGTGAGACTCTGTCCCTCCAGCCCCCACCAAAAAGATGATGTCTGCCGAATTTCTCTACTGCACAGTCACTCTTTCCATTTTGTAATAATAAGCATTTTCTGGGGAAGTGCTTTGAAGGTATGTCAATATCCTATTCTTTATCAAACTTTTGTTCATTTCTTTATTTCTATCTATGTAGATTCCTGCTTTTCTGTTTTATCCAATGGCTTATAATCTGTGATGATTGTTATTTATTTTGATGCTCACATTGTCTATTCTTTGGCCAGTGGGAACCCCCTCGAGCTTTTTTGTTTGTTTGTTTTAAAGACAGGGCCTCACCCTGTAGCCCAGGCTGGAGTGCAGTGCTCACCATAGCATTAAACTCCTAGATTCAAGTGGTCCTCCCACCTCAGCCTCTTGACAAGCTAGGACTAGAGGTGCCACCACCACGCCCAATTTTTGTTGTTGTTGTCTTTGTTGTTTGTAGAGATGAGATCTTGTTATGTTGCCCAGGCTTTTCTTGAACTCCTGCCCTCAAGCGATCCCCCTGCCTGGACCTCCCAAACTGCTGGAATTACAAGCATGAGCCATTGACTGTGTCTGGCCTCTTCTTGTCCTTTTGACATGTCCTTTTCATTCTTTGAACACTTTCTTGGTTTCTGACATAAGAAGGTGCTCCAGGCCCATCTTGTATTTTTCCTGCCCAGCCTAGAATCAGCCATTCCAAGGAGCTCTGACTCCTTAAGTAGAGAATAGTGATTAGAAGCCAAGATTTGGGTGCTCATTACACTCACTGCTATTGGGCTGTTGCTGTTGCTGGATCTTCTCTATGGAAAGAGCGAAGAAATGTATGTATATATGATATGTATATATGCATGTGCATATTTCAGTATTTGGGTATCTTGAAAATGATTAACTCATACTGATATTTTCATTACCACTCTAATACCATGTTGTCACCCCCCTTCCCTGACAGTGAGGCACCTGGCCCCACTATCCTTGTACATGTACATGTTTGACCAGTCTCTCTGTATGTAACAATCTCCTGTCTCTTCCTCATGCTGACTGAGCTTAGACACCCTGCCCTGAGCCACCGCTGCCTCCTCACCCAGAGCAGCCTCCGACTTCCAGTTTTGAAACAATGGTTCTTATATTTTTTATTTTTTAATTTTTATTTTATATATGTTTTGAGATAGAGTCTCACTCTGTTACCCAGGCTGGAGTACAATGGCACCATCTCAGCTCACTGCAGCCTCAACCTCCCAGGCTCAAGTGATCCTCCCACCTCAGCCTCCCGAGTAGCTGGGACTACAGGCGCACACCAGCATGCCCAGCTAATTTTGTTCATTTTTTTGTGGAGATGAAGTCTCTCGATGCTGCCCAGGCTGGTCTCAAACTCCTATTCTCAAGCAGTCCTCCCACCTCAGCCTCCCAAAGTGCTGGGATCACAGGCATGAGCCATTGTGCACAGCAGTTTCTATATTTTTTAAATCACGAGGCCCAGTTTCTGCTTGTCGGCCCCTAATGGTGACCTGGACAAAAGCTGGTTGTTAGCCACTTGGGGTATCGAGCCCCAGGGCACTGCTGTCAATTCAGCTTTAATCTGTATGGGAACTTTTAGATCCCTTGTGTACCCCCTCATTTAATACTCAGAGAAGCTGAGGCCCAGCAAGGGCCAGGGATTTTCTGCAGGTCCAAGACCAAGTTGGGGTGGAGTGAGGACGAGAACCCTCCCGCTGCAGCCCTTCCCCGCTGCCTGGCTACCTGCTACTCATTTCTCCAGTCTTCTTAGGAGAACCCACGTGCCCTCCCCACTGGCCCAGGCTGGCCTTCCTATGACACGAAGCGGACCACATCTTTCTCTAGCTCTGCAGGGCCTCTCTGCTCAAACTGTCACCGCCTAGGCCCCGGGCCTCATGTCATCTGCAGACACGTTTCATTTGTCCTGTAGAATGTTGGCCCACCATTTGAGAATGGTGAACTTCCACGTCAAATTCCCTTATTTTTGGCTTCTCTTGGAAAATCAGAAGATCTGCCCTCCTGAGCCTGCATGTCTGCCTAGCAGGCATCAGCTGGGGCTCAGTGATGGCCACCTGCTGGTTTGTCTTCTCTCCATTCCCTCTCCCCACCCCCACCTCCCAAATTTGCTGACCTCTCATAGTCTCCCACAGTAGACCACCCACCGGCTCCCATCGACACTTGGTGTGAGACTCCCTAGCCACAGCCTGGCCCTCAGGACCCTCTCCTCCAGCCACGCCCCAGCTTTCCATCCTCCTCTCCCTCCACGCCAGGCCGTGCCCCATTCAGGAGAGAGGACGGTGCCCAGTTTCCTGGGTTCGGTCCAACTGTGTCTTTGCTTCTGCTCCTCTCCTTGCCTAGGCTGCTCTTTCCCTCCACCCACCTCCTCCTCCTGCTCTGTGCACACATCACCTCTGTAGGAAGCTTCCCCGAGGACCCCAGACCAAGTCAGGTACCCCCTCCTGAGTTAATCCACCACCTCGTGTCATGATGAGGATGCCACTACCTTCTCCTTCTGTTTCTTTGCCTCTACTGCTAAACTACAAACTGACTGGGCCAAGGGTTGATTTTTATCTCCTTGCCTGAGAGCCTAAAAGAAGGGGTGCATAGTAGGCGCTTTGTAAATGTTAGTCAAACAAGCGTTAATAATAATAGTAACCACAAATATCCACATGGCATTTCTGGGTGCCAGGCTCCGCCTCAGTACTTTATATGTGCGCAGTCATTCGAGCCTCACCACCATGCTGTGAGATAGTTACTGTTGTTGCCCCCACTTTATAGACAAAAAAACTGAGGCACAGAGTTTGAGTGACGGACCCAGGGTGGCACAGTAGTGGTCATGGTTGAGCCCAGGCACCTGATTCCACAGCACATACTCTTACCTCTCACACAACTCTCTGTGTTAAAGTGGCCCACACTTTCTGACTAAGGGATGTAAGTAAGTATGGACAGGTGAGTTGCAGAGACCCCTGACCTCCCGACCACACCCCAGCCCCAGCTTCTGGTACCCTCAGGGGCCCGAGCACAGGTGACTGGGAGCTAAGCAGGCAGCAGAGAAAGTGGTATCTTTTAACTTGGCAGCCCGCAGGAATTTTTCTCCCCTGAGGTCTTAGGAAACTGAGCTTGTTTCACGTGTAATTAAGGTGAGCACACTGATTCAAGCATCAGCCCTTACGCAAGGTTTCCAAGGCATTGCGTCGGGTTTAGCCAGGCACACTCTTGTTTCCTAATCACCAAAGAGGAACCACACACCAGCCTGTCACCCCCGAGGGCTGGAGCCCCTGGCCACTCCAGCAAGTCAAGTCTGTCTGAGCGCTGAGAATGCCATGTGGACTGAGGAGGGTTCTGTCGATCAAACTCTGCTGTGGGAGAACTGACTGCCGCACAGGTTCAAGTGAAGGAAAGGAAGCCAAGTGCGTGGGGAGCCTCCCCTGCGAGCTCTCTGTGTCACATCCTTTACAGACACTTCTTTCCCTCACTCCTGTCCATGGCCTCGCAGGGTCTAGTGGTCATGGTCCCATATTTACAAAGGAGGAAACTTAGGGTCAGAGAGGTGAAGTCGTTTGCTGAAGGTCACACGGTGAACAAGAGGACCAGCCGAGATTTGAACCAGGGTAGTCTGATTCCAGGGTCTTAACTCTTAAATAGCTGCTGTGAAAGCAGAGCCAGAATTAAACCCGTGTCTGTCTGATTCCAAAACCCTGAATTCTCCCACCATACCACACGATTTCCCTGAGCTCTGGTGGGATCCATAGGAAAGAAAGCTATCTGTCTGCTTCTGGGAGGGACAGAAACCACACAAGACAGGAACCAGAGCCATCACGAGCTGATGCTGAGACTATGGGCTCCTGGCAGGACTTTCTGTTCACCTCATGCCTTATCATTCTTAAGAAAAATCTCCATGAGGCCGACAGCAGGAGCTAGGGGGGCGCAGCACGAGTGGAAACAGGAGGAGGCAGGAAAGGGAAGAGGGGGAGGAGAGGTGACGTGGAGCAAGAATGCAGCATCGTCACATAACTCGAGCAGGGCTGTGCGTTTCTCTGCTTCCTCTAGCGTCAGAGTCACGCCCGACTCAGGGGTTCCATTCACTCCTTAATTATCCAGTGCCTACTATGCACCAGGCCCATGCTAGGGTTTGGGAACGTGGCAGGGGACAAAACCTAACAAGGCGCCTGCCCTTGCGGAAGTCACACCCTGATGGAAGAGCCACCGATGATTGGGAAGGTCATCTGGTGGCTCACGCCTGTAATCCCAGCACTTTGGGAGGCCAAGGTGGGCGGATTGCTTGAGCTCAGGAGTTTGAGACCAGCCTGGGCAACATGGCAAAACCCCGTCTCTACCAAAAATACAAAAATTAGCCAGGCATGGTGGCGCATGCCCGTAGTCCCAGCTACTCGGGAGGCTGAGACATGAGACTCACTTGAACCCGGGAGGCAGAGGTTGCAGTGAACCAAGATTGCACAACTGCATTCCATCCTGGGTGACAGAGCGAGACCCTGTTAAAAAAACAAAATGTTATGAGATAGAGATGACAAGGGGACGTGATCTAAGGGTGTTGCGGGGAGCAGGGATTCCATCAGAGAGGCCTCCCACCAGGCATCTTGGAGAAAGTGTCCTGAAAGAGCAGAAAAACTGTAGGAAGAACCATGGTTTGCTGAACCATGTGGCACATGAGCCGGAACCACTGCCTGCTGCCTTGAGACCCACCCTTTGTGCCCACCTCACTCCTGTTCCATTTGCTCTCCGCAGGTTTGACATCTACAGGAAGGTGCCCAAGGACCTTACGCAGCCAACGTACACCGGGGCCATTAGTGAGTAGCCATCCTCTGGCCATGCCCTCTGCCGCATCTCCACTGCCCATGCCTGCTCTCTCTATGCAGACCGTCTGAGCCAGGGAGGAAAGAAGGAAAGATAGGAGGGAGGGAAGAAATGCTGAGTATCTTACGGGAGCCCTTCCAACACTTCTTCACTTAATTTCTATCCTTACTGTAACCCTGCAAGGTATAGGCACCATCTGGAAAGACACAAAAGAAATTGTCAACAGTAGGTGCCAGGCCAGGCGTGGTGGCTCACGCCTGTAATCCCAGCACTTTGGGAGGCCAAGGCAGGTGAATCAATTGAGATCAGGAGTTTGAGACCAGCCTGACCAACATGCTGAAACCCTGTCTCTACTAAAAATACAAAATTAGCCAGAGTTGGTGGCACATGCCTGTAATCCCATCTACTCAGGAGGCTAAGGCAGGAGAATTGCTTGAACCAGGGAGGCGGAGGTTGCAGTGAACCAAGACCACGCCATTGCACTCCAGCCTGGGTGACAAGAGCGAGACTCCATCTCAAAAAAAAAAAAAAAAAAAAAAAAAAAACCCATAGCTGCCCCTGGGAGAGGAATTGGGCCCAGGGATAGGAGAGAGATTTCCTTTTCTCTTTATACCTTAGACACGATTTGAGTTTTTCACCAAAGCATGTTTTTATCCATTAAAAAAAAAAATCACGATCTCATCCAGATTTGGGGTTCTGAAGATCATTCTTCAATAAAAGGAACCATGGCTCCTTGGAGAAGTGCCTGATTTCAGGGCTAGGCAGGGTAAGGAAAGAGGAGCCTGGAGCACCTGGTGTCAGCAGGACCTAGGAGCCAACTTGAAAGCCAGCCTGTGACAGTAATAAAATAAATAATGACATTATTGGCTTAGAAGTCAGAGAATTAAGAAGAAGTTCTGTGAGTCCTAATTAATATCAATAAATGGGGGAGAAGAGACAAATCCTTCCAGAAGATTTCCAAAATATACACGTTGAGTATCTCTTATCCAAAATGCTTAGGACAAGTGTCTCAGATTTTGGATTTCAGATTTTAGAATATTTGCATTATACTTATCAGGTGAGCATCCTATACCCAAAAACCTGAAATCCAAAATGCTCCAGTGAGCATTTCCTTTGAGCATCACGTTGGCACTGAAAATGTTTCAAATTTTGGAGCACTTAGAATTTCGGATTTTCAGATTTGGGATACTCAACATGTATGTAGCTTTTCTCCCAGCCAGGTGATAGAGTTTAATTCCCCTCTCCTTGAGTGTGGGCTTAGTAACTCTATTTCAAAGAATAGAGAATGGGAAGGAAAAATATGCGGCAAGTGCCAGTGAGGAACCAGGTGAGGAAGGTTGGCATCACCAGTGATAAGCCACATGCATATCATGAGCCCCTGACAGGATGCATGGAGGCATCTTGCCTCCATGGGATCGTCCCCAAACACCGCAGTTCAGTCTAATCATGAGAAAACTCCCAATCCCAGGTCAGGGGACATTCTAGAGCATACTTGACCAGTACTCTTCCAAAGTGGCAAGGTCTTGAAAAACACAAAAGGACAAGGAACTGTCACTGATGAGAGACTAAGGACCCGGGATGAAAATGCAAAGTGGACTCCCGGATCAGTTCCTGAAACAGAAATCAGGAGTTTGTGGGAAAACTAGTGAAGCCCAGATAAAGCCCGTAGCCGAGTTCATAGTACTGTACTAATGTTAATTTCTTCATTTTGACAAATATAAGATGCCAACATAAGGGGAAGCCTAGTGAAGGGCATATGGGAACTGTCTGTACTACCTTTGCATCTATGATTATTCTCCAGTAAAAAGTTTTAAAAACACACCAAAGCCACCTTGAAAACAGGAGATGCTTTCGCCTCATTTTCCCAATGAGAAGATGAGCTGAGAGAGGTGAGTTGAAATTTCACAGTTCACAAAATATGGAGCCATGATTCATAGTCAGGTGGGCCTCCTTGCACCCCACATGCCCCTCAGTGCCTGGTGTGGGAGAGGGACCTGCCCCGCTGACGGTCCCAGCCCTGCTGCCTGAGCAGGGTCCTGGGCCGGACAGTCGGCCATACTGGAGTCCATTTCTCCTGGTTCAGGCCGTTCTCAGTTGGGGGAGGACCTTGGGGATCCGGCTGGGCTTGCTGAAGCTGCAAGATGCCTTACAGAGCCCTGAGGAAGGGAGAGCACAGCCGCATGGCAGGATGCATGTCACATAGGCTCCGTGTTCCGGCAGAGCAACATTCATCCTCCCATTTAGCAGCAGTATGACTGGGCAAGTCACTTCCCTCTCTGAGCCTCAGTTTCCTGATCTGGGGATTAAATGTGTCCCTGGACATGTCTTGTGCAGGGCACGTGCTAACCCCTCAGCTCACGGACGACTCTCCTTCTTATCACTGTCCTCCTGGAGCCTGCAACCCATGAGAACGTCTGGCCTGAGAAGCTGTGCAGCTTTGTGCCTTGACCCCCGAGGAAAGGATATGGAGGGGACCATGAGAGGAAAGAGACTTGGTAGTTTATGAACCTGATCCAAAAAAATCAAATGAGGTTTCCTGCCCCATTTCTACCATCCACCAATGGCTCCATCCTCTTCCCTCTTCTCCATCTCTGCAGTCTCTCCCTTGTCTGGTATGTTTAACAGTCAGGTGTGTATTTATTTTTCTAGAGTTTTTAAAAAAATATTTAGGCTTTTTTTTTTTTTTTTTTTTTTTGATGGAGTCTCGCTTAGTCCCCCAGCCTGGAGTGCAGTGGCATGATCTCGGTTCACTGCAACTTCTGCCTCCTGGGTTCCTGGGTTCAAGCAATTCTTGTGCCTCAGCCTCCCTGAGTAGCTGGGACTACAGGCGCCTGCGACCATGCCAAGCTAATTTTTGTATTTTTAGTAGAGACGGGGTTTCACCATGTTGGCCAGGCTGGTCTCAAACTCCTGACCTCAAGTGATCCACCTACTTTGGCCTCCCAAAGTGCCGGGATTACAGGTGAGAGCCATTGCGCCTGGCCTATTTAGGCTTTGATATACGTATATCACTGATTGAAACACAAAAAGGAGCATACTCTGCACACTGTTCTTCCCTTGCCTTTCTTCCACTGATACATCCTGGGTACCTTTCCTGCCAGCGGATAAATAGCCACCACATTCTTCTTTCCAGCTGTGTCACATTCTGTTATCTGGCTGACCTACGGGGCCTGTGGCCAGCCCCTGAGGGTAGACATTCCCCATTCTGGTTTGTTGGACATCCTTGTCCATATCTTTTTGTATCCTTGTATAGTTATTTCTGTAAGGTAACTTCCCTAGAAGAGGAATTACTGGGTTAAAGAGTATGAGTGTTTTGAAACTAACAAGGTCCTGTCAAAGGGCCCTCCAGGGACATAGTCTGATAGACAGTTTCAGCCACAGCACAGGAGACAGCAAATTTCCTTACACAAGAGGAAAGGCGTGAGGCATAGGAAACCAGCCCTTAGCTACCATTTAGTGCACAAATATTTATTAACCAGGTCCTTGGGCCAGGCGCCATGCCAAGCCCTGGGACTGTGCTGATGAACGGGCTTCCATCTTTGTCCTTGAGGAGCACACGGCCAGGCAGGGCAGGCTGACTCGGACACACACCATTTCATTACTTTGTGATAGGTGCTATTAATAACTGAAGGAAAGATCAGGGCATTGGAGACTCAACAGCTCAGGGTTTAAATTTTGCCTCCTCCACTTACGTGACTGTGTGACCTTGAACAAATTCCTTGGCCTCTCGGAGCCTTGGGTCTCAGGTCCAGTGCCCCCTTTGGCAGGCCATACCAGGTTTCCTACCAGCAAGCCTTCTCCTGGGGTCACATTCCTACTCTCCAACGCCTGAGTCAGTTTCAGAAGAAGTCTGGAGTCGGAGAGCCATAGAGTCTTGCCCAAACATGGACTGAAAAACCATCAAAAAAAGCCTTCAGTATCAGAAGGCCTTTCTGTTGAAATAGTTCTTACCTTCTGTCGTGTTTTTCATTCATTCGTTCAACAAATATTTATTTTATACCTTATCTGAGCCAGGCACTGTGCTAGTCCCTGAGGCCACAGTGGCATTGAGATCTGGTCTCTGTCCTCCTCGTCTATCTGGGGTAAGGGTAACACACGCCATGAATGCGTGTGATTGGGACCTTTGGACCACCTGAATCTCTGCCAAGCAGACTTGGCACTTACCGTGTCCACCTGCTGGGCTGACCAGGCTTCAGTCTGAGCCTTGAAAAAGCACACAGATCTCAGAAGGAGGCCTTTCCATCCTCATCCCCCTGGCTCTGGTGTGGATGGAATTAGAACCCTGGGACATGTCTCCAGGCATGGAGCACAGAAAGTAGCTAGGAGGCCTGGACCCAGCCAAGTCAGCACCGACTTTTGAACACTCCCTGTTTTGTTTCGTTTTGTTTTTTTGAGACAGAATTTTGCTCTCGTTGCCCAGCCTGAAGTGCAATGGCTCACTGCAACCTCCACCTCCCCGATTCAAGTGGTTCCCATGTCTCGGCCTCCCAAGTGGTTGGGATTACAGGTGCCTGCCACCGCACCTGGCTAATTTTTGTATTTTTAGTGGAGATGGGTTTTCACCGTGTTGGCCAGGCTGGTCTCAAACTCCTGACCTCAAGTTATCCACCCACCTCGGCCTCCCAAAGTGCTGGGATTATAGGCGTGAGCCACCATGCCCAGCAACACTCCCTATTTTGTGCCTGTTCATCATTACAGCATCCAATGAGTTGTCAGGGCTTGGGGGAGGAGGGTGCAAAAGATTCTGAAATATGGGTCCTATATGATCCTGGTCAGAAAGTTGCAAGCTTCCAAAGCAAGGATGTTTTGCCTGCTCAGTTTTCCAAGAAGTTTAATAGCCTCAGTTTGCAGGTGAGAAAGGGAAGAACAGGAGCCAGGAAATTTGGATTGACAGCTGATCTCTTCCAGTGGATTTGTTCAGCAGCTGGAGAAGACAATTTGAAATTAATCCCTCTGCCATTCGAAAACGAAAGAAAACACAGCCACTCAGTAAACTGATGTAGAACCTGTTTTGAAATAGATTGCTGAGTAAGCAAAGCTTGGTGGAAAAGAGTGTGCCCATTACGCTGCTGTTCGCTTAGGGGGATATATATATATATGTTTAAACGTCCATGGATGGACACATGAAACTGTAACAGGGAATCGGGGGCTGCAGATCAGGAGAGACAGACTCACTTTTTTATACAGCTGATTTTTTAAAAAAATATATAATATGCATCGTTAACTATTTTTTTCTTTAAAAATTTTTGTTTCTCACTCTGTCTTATGGTGCTGATGATAACTCCTTTTTTTTTTTTTTTTTTTAAGTAAAACCTTTAAGTGCTTCCCCAGTACAACTTTTTCAAAGTTTGGGAGAAATTGGGAGTAATTCTAGTATCCCCCATGTCTCAGGGTGGTTGGAGAGACTCAGTGAGCAGTCTGGGGACATCCTGCCCTTCACTTGGAGCCTAAGTTCTTGAGGTTCCTTTTCTCAGGGCGTTGGCTCTAAAACACGTGGGTTCCAGTCCTGCCTCTCCTGCCCCCACACAGTGAAGCCTTGGGCCAGCCTCCTTGTCTCACTCTGCCTCTACACCCTTAACATGGGCACCGCACCCTTAACATGGGCACCGCCCCCTCAAGGTGGGTGGGAGTGTGAGGTGACAGGACATCTGTTAATGTACTCACAACAGGGCACATAGTAGGTACCCAGCGAACAAACACTCTTTCCCCTTCCCTCGGAATGGATCTTTGGCTATTTGTTTTGAAGACAGACAGAAAGATGGCTATTTGCTTTGAAGATAGATTGATCAGTCGATCAATGACTGTTTGTTTTAGATATAGGTAGATGGGCAGATAGATATACATAAATAGATACGGGCCGGGTGCGGTGGCTCACGCCTATAATCCCAGCACTTTGGGAGGCCGAGGCGGGCAGATCACAAGGTCAGGAGATCGAGACCATCCTGGCTAACACAGTGAAACCCCATCTCTACTAAAAATACAAAAATTAGGCAGGCGAGGTGGTGGGCGCCTGTAGTCTCACCTACTCGGGAGGCTGAGGCAGGAGAATGGCATGAATCCAGGAGGTGGAGCTTGCAATCAGCCAAGATTGTACCACTGCACTCCAGCCTGGGCAACAGAGCAAGACTCCATCTCAAAAATAAATTAATAAATAAATAAAAATAAATAAATAGATATGGAGTAAGAAAAATAATAGAGATAACTGGCTGTCACATCCGTGATGCTGGCTCTGCCAGTCCAGGTACAGGCTGCAGAGAATGCAGCAGAATTAGCAAGAGGAACGGGGAGGTCTTCTTTGCAGGAAACTGAGAGTCAACCAATGTGTCAAATCACTTTCCCCAGGTCACCAAACCCTTCCCACATCTCCCTGATGGAAGTCCTACTCATGAGCTGATGCTCAAGTAATTATTACCTGCCGGGCTCTGTTTTAAGCTCAATCCTTATGTTACTGAGATCCTCAGAGCAGCCCTATAAGGCAGGCACTACCATTGCTGCCATTTACAGGCGAGGAAGTGGAGGCACAAAGAAGCTAAGTAACTCACTTAGGGCCATGCAGCAGGTAAGCAGTGAGCGTGGTACTGGGATGTGAGCCCTTGCCCTCTAAGCTCCTCTGGGATAAACTTAGGTGGGGCGTATTCAGCCCTTATTTTGTATCCTGGGAGCTGACTCTCTGCCGTACACAATACCTATTAGTGCCTCCCATATTCCCAGCCCCAGGCCAGGCACTGGAACTCCAGAGTATTTGTCTTTCTGGATATGAATCTAGTGGGAGAAACAGCCACAGATAACCGATAAAATGTGGAACATGTTCAAGTAGAGGCTGGGAACACAGAGGAAAGAGTGACCAGCTCCACCTCTGGGAGTGGGGGAAGCTTCCCATCAAAAGGGACATTTGAGTCGGGCCTGGGAGGATGAGTAGGAGTTCACCAAGCAGAGAGGATAACCATGGAGGAGGAGGGTTGATGAGTCTAGCAAAGGAACAGAAATGAAAGGCATGTTTAGGGAATAGCAGTAGCTCGGTGTGGCTGGGTGGTTGGACATTGTGGGGAGTGTCAGGAGATGGGGCTGGTGAGTGGAGTTGAGGGCCGGACCCTGGGGCACTTGTTACATCCTGCCTCCAAGGAGTGACTCCAGGGTCCACCAGCCCCAGTGTCCTTAGGCAGATGAGAGAAAAACAGCTGACATGGCCAACCCCAGAATTCTGTTCTACACTCTGCATTTTAAACATATTGGACTGGCCGCGTGCGATGGCTCATGCCTGTAATCCCAGCACTTTGGGAGGCTGAGGCGGGTGGTTCACTTGAGAACAGGAGTTCAAGACCTGCCTGGCCAACATGGTGAAACCCTGTCTCTACTAAAAATAAATAAATTAGCTGGGTGTCGTGGCGGGCACCTGTAATCCCAGCTACTCGGGAGGCTGAGGCAGAAGAATCACTTAAACCCAGGAGGTGGAAGTTGCAGTGAGCCAAGTTTGCACCACTGCACTCCAGCCTGGGCGAGAGAGCAAGGCCCTGTCTCAAAAATAAAGAAATAGTAAACATATTGGGCTATTCTTCATTTCCATAAAGAATTATTTCTTCTCTGGAAGCACCGCTGTCTGTAGACTCATTTTCCTCCTTCTAAGGACAGGGGCACGGTATGGATGGCACCACAGAGGATGATGATAAACAGCAACGGACTGCCTCAGCCTCAGAACCAGAAAGGCAGAAAGGAATGGTGGGGCCTGTGGCAAACTCGTGGGCTCAGACCCTCTGTGGGAACAAGGGTTAGATGTTCTTCTGGAGAAGGCAGAACGCTGGCCTTTTATGTGAAATATGCTGATTGTTCAAGGTGGACTCCACATTGTGAAATATGTTATCACTCGAGCCAAACGGAACACATTGGTGGGCCACCAGTTTGCAGCCTCTACCTTCGGCTGGCTTCTGCATTAAAGAGCTCTCCTGGAAGGAAGTGGGGCCAACCCCAGGAGGCTTGCTCATGTTGGCAGGTTGATCCACACCTGGAGGCCAGAACAGCACCTCAAAGGCAGGGGGTGGGGCTGCTTCATATTGAGGCTCGAGTCAGAAGGGGCTTTGGAGGGTCTGTGGGCAGACCACACCCTTGTCCTGGGGCCTCGTTCCTCTTTCCTCTAGGCTGGTCTTCCTTCGTCAGTGCCCACCACCCTTAACAGTTTGCATTTCTGTTGTTTCTTCCAGTCTCCATCTGCTGCTGCCTCTTCATCCTCTTCCTCTTCCTCTCGGAGCTCACCGGATTTATAACAACAGAAGTGTAAGTCATACTTCCCCGATGGGGCATTCCAGGACGTTCTGGGACCCCAGACAAGAAGAGGGAGGGGTCTTTGGCCAGGTGGATCACACCTGTAATCCCAGCACTTTGGGAGGCTGAGGCGGGCGGATCACCTGAGGTCAGGAGTTCAAGAACAGCCTGGCCAACATGATGATACCCTGTCTCTACTAAAAATACAAAAATTAGCTGGGCGTGGTGGTGGGTGCCTGTAATCTCAGCTACTGGGGAGGCTGAGGCAGGAGAATTGCTTGACCCTGGGAGGCAGAGGTTGCAGTGAGCCAAGATTGCACCACTGCAGTCCAGCCTGAGTGACAAAGCAAGACACTGTCTCAAAAAAAAAAAAAAAAGAGAGAGAGAGGGAGGGGTCTTAAAAAGAAGAGAAAGTTCCAAACCTTCCAACTTCTGTCTCCAAGCCTGTGGCATCGGTTGCTCTTCTGTTTCTTAAAAGGACTATAAAGTCAGAACAAAAGTGAATATTGCCTTGTTAAAGCTGAAGAGGACATTTTGGTTCTGTTCCGTGGGGGTTCTCCTGGGTTCACAGATGAACAGAAATAATTTGCTCATCTCTGCCATCCCTTTGTTTGGCCAGTGGGCTTTTTTCCCTCTGAATCATCACAGGGTCATTTGATGTGAGAGCTGAAGAGTTCAGAGAAACTAATGGATACAGCTTCCTACCGGAGGGGGCGAGGTTGCTGACATCAGCACCCGGCCCCCTGGACTAACCCCCTTCCCATTTCTCAGGCCCACACTTGGTGAGGAATCGGTGCAGGTTTCCTGGCAGTGGGTGACGCAGTTAATCCATCCCTGATTCCTAGAATTATCTGTTGTCTGAATAACCCAGTAAACGCTCTGGGGTGTGTGTAACAGAATGCCATTGGAATTATGCAGTCACGACCTCATCGGACGCCCCTCTGAGATGGAATTAGACCCAGGAGCTTCCTGCCTTTGGCACTGGCTTGAGGCTTCAAAGCCTCTTCGCTTCTGTGTTTACAGCCCGGAAAGTCATCGCAGAGCTGGGCCCTGGCCACCCACTCTCCTGCTCAGCACTGGAATTTTCTTTTTCACTAATGGGATTTCTTGGTTTCCTTTGCCTCCACTCAGCCACAAGACAATAGGAAACTAAATACATAGCTGCTTAGCCCAAGACAACTCTCATTATACAAGCATTACCACCTTTAGTTCTCTAACAGCCCCAGGAGGGAGCTGCCCCCTCTTTACAAAGAGGAAATTGAGGCCCAGGGAGGTGGAAGGACCTGCCCACAGCCATATAGTTAGGAGGTAGCTCTCAGCCCTCCCTGTCTCCTGAGCCCACGTGTGTTTGACCAGCACACTGAGAGGCCTATGAGATGGGAGGGCTGGTCTCGCCTTGTTTCTGGGTATACCTTTCAGCCCTCCCCTGGTATGGGAGAGTTTGCCTTTCCTGGTCACTCTGATCCTGTTTTAACCCTGATGGCACCAGAGCCCAGGGGACCTTTTACAACGGTGGGAAGAGTACTGGTTAAGGCATTGGGAGACCCAGGGCCAGGTCTCTGCTTAATTACTACTTTGCTGTGTGACCCTAGGCAAGCTGCCAAACCCCACTGGGTCTCAGTATTGGTAGCCACATGAAGGAGAGTAGACCAGAGTCTGAGCTCCCTTCCAGCTCTGGGAGAGTTTGGTCTGCTTCCCAAGACATGACTGTGTGGCCGTGCAGGGTTCAAAGAAGGGATTTTATTCGCCCCAGGCCTCCAATGGGAGATGACCACATCCAAGTCAAGCATCTTCCCCTCTGTACAACTTGGTCACTGGACATCTCAGGATCACCCTATCACGAATCACAGGTCGAAGCAGGGAGAGCAGCAAGGGGTTGAGGCTTGCTGATGTAATGAGGTACCTGTTGTATGCTAGGCACCCAGTGGCCTCTGCAGGCTATACCCCACTCTCTAGGAGGGGACCTGCTTGGCTTGGCAGGCCTGTCATGTACTGAGCAAGGTGACAGAGGCACACAAGTGTCATCTGCTGAGACCAGGCACCAGCAGGTGGCTTTGTGTGTTTTGGGCAGGAGCACCAGCAGATGCAAAATCTGAGGCAGGGATTACCTGGTGCATGTAAAAGGCAGGAGGAAGGCCAATCAACCAGGACAAAGCGAGCAAGCAGAAAGGGTAGGAGGTGGAGCAGGTAGGACGGAGACGGGCCAGGCCTTTTGCACTGCCAGGTGGAATTGGGACTCACTTCTTTTTTTTTCTTTTGGAGACAGAGTCTTGCTCTGTCGCCCAGGCTGTAGTGCAGTGGCATGATCTCAGCTCACTGCAACCTCTGCCTCCCGGGTTCAAGAGATTCTCATGCTTTAGCCTCCCGAGTAGCTGGAATTACAGGCAAGTGCCACCATGTCCAGCTAATTTTTGTATTTTTAGTAGAGACAGGATTTCACCATGTTGGTCAGGCTGGTCTCGAACTCCTGACCTCAAATGATCCACCTGCCTCAGCCTCCCAAAGTGGTGAGATTATAGGCGTGAGCCGCTGCGCCCGGCCTGGGACTCACTTCTTGATGATGAGCTCGTGGAGCCCAGGGCCGGATCTGCTCACTCACTGCTCTGTGGCTCCACACGTGGAGGAGCTGAAAATGCCAGTGGAGGACATAGTCAGCAAGCAAACAAGACTAGACTGTATCAATCAGGGGCAAGTACTCCAAAGACAAGGACTAAAGCAGGGCAGCAGGTAGAAAATGAGACAGCTGCAGGCACAGGATATTTTATGAGGCTCAAACAAGATTATTTAGCTGAAAGCTACTTAATATAGTGCCGGATATACTTTAATATCACAAGGTCCGTAGCTCTTCGTGCATTTATTCATTTCCTACATAGTTCCCATCTAACTCTAAAAAGGTTTTAAGGCCGCTCCGCACTAGGCATGTAAGTACTCAGTGAATGTGAACTCCTCGTCCGCTCTTCTGCTTTGAGTTAAGATGCCTCTCTTGCCTGCTGCTGACAGCGTGTGGGGTGGCATTCCCAGCTCATCCCACTTGAAGTGGGGCACTGAGGCAATGGGCCGCCGACAAGTGAGTTTTGACGTCACAGCTTGAGGCTCAAGCAGGTGGGGCCCCACCCGCACAATGCCTGGGAGCACTGGGGAAGGGCCCTTCCAGCAAGCCCAGACAACTCATGCAGTCTCCCCAGGGTAGGGCTGCTGCTTTCTGAAGAGCATTTCATGTTCCCACTGCTCCCCATTCCGCTGCGCCAGGACTTCCTCTCCCTGTCTCCCGGGGGCAGCCTGGACGCTCTGACCCCACCGAGTCCTGGGAGAGGTACAAAGCTTAGATGATAAGGGGAGGAAGGGGGCCAGGTGCAGTGGCTCACACCTGTAATCCCAGCACTTTGAAAAGCCAAAGCCAGAGGATCACTTGAGCCCAGAAGTTCGAGACCAGCCTGGACAACACCGTGAGATCCTGTCTCTGCAGAAAAATTTTAAAAGCATTAGCTGGCCATGCATGCACACACCTGTAGGCTCAGCTACTTGGGAGGCTGAGGTGGGAGGATCACTTGAGCTCAGGAGATCCAGGCTGCAGTGAGCCGTGATGGCGCCATGGCATTCCAGCCTGGGAGACAGAGTGAAACCATGTCTCAAACAAAAACAAAAACAAAGCAAAACAAAACAAAAACATGAGGGGACATTTTTTGAGCGTTTGCCTTAAGTCTAACCCTGTGCTAAGTCAGCGGCTGGAGAGAGGGAGGGAGGCAGGGATGAATAGAGAGATCTGTCCAGAGCTGAGGCCAGAGGCTCCAGCTATGAAGGTACAGTGACCCTAATGCCCCCTTCCCTCCCTGCTGCCCCCTTACCAAGGTGCAGGAATTGCCCAAAGGGCTTCTGCAGGGTGAGCCCTAGGACTTACTAAGCAATCGAGAGGAGAAAGCATTGCATCTTTGGGGTCTTCCAGTTGTCAGAAGCTTGTGACCCCAGGAAACCCTGCAGGTTTGGGAAGAACCGAAGGTCACAGTTCTCTTTTTCTGAGTGGCTGGCCCTCTGTGGCAGGTTTGTGGCTACAGTGGGGTCAGTGCCCCCTCCTGTCACCGTGAGATTATAACTTAAGGAAATGAGGTCACCGTTGGTTGGATCATCATGGCTCCAGCCCCAGCCTGTGGTTATCAGTGACATAAGACGCTTATTCTGGCCTGGGCCTGGTTGGGGGGGAGGGGGAGGCACATTTGTTTGGGTGGTTGGGCTCCAACCTGGCTTTGGACAGGCCGGTAATTATCCTTGGGAAAGAGGCTCCACAGAGTGTTCTGAAACTCTGTGTTTTCAGGGAGCAGGCCCCTCCTCAGGCAACCTGGCCACAGAATGTTCCAGCCTCTGACTGCCTAGTCTCTGACTGCTCTTAATAATTGTTAACCTCATGAGGTGCTGGGATTATAGGCGTGCATGCTGCACCCAGCAGGTCAGCACTTCATGATGGTCATCTCCTTGATGATCGCAGGACCCCTCGAGGTAGCTACTACTGTTCACCCCATGTTATACTGGGGGAAACTGAGGCACCAGGCGGCCAAAACCACATGAAGCAGTAAGTGGTGAAACTGGAGGCAAACCCAGGTCTGTGCTGCTAAAGCCCAGACTCAGCACCTCTCCTCTGTTTTACCCCACTTCCCTGCCCTGAGCATTTCAGGGCCCCAGGCTCATGGGAGCCACCACTTTTTGGTTAGAATAGTTGACTGGAGGACTTGGATGCACCCTTCTAGGGTGAGGTGGCCAAACAGGCAGCCTGGGAGGTGGGAACTTGGAGGTCACCTGGAATCGTGTTCTCACAGGCTCCCCATAGGAGGCCCGGAGTGGGGAGCAGTAGCTTAACCAGGAGGAGGAGCTGGAAGTCTCTAGGTTGCCTGCCTTGAGCCTGGGTTGTGAGCCAGGCTGGGTAGACGGCCCCAGGCATCCCATTAAGGAGCATGAAGGACATTGCTCTTAGCAATAGGAGGCCTGAGGGCGTCTGAGTGTGGAGTGACGGGTTTATGTCTCAGGCAGCTCACCTCTTGTGAGGATGGGTTTGGTGTGGGGCCACCCAGAGGCCAAAGCCCTGCTGGGAGCTGGGGGATGACCCAAGTCAGAGGGGCTGAGGGTGCTGGGACTTTGGCTTTGGAGCAGGGGTGGGCAGAACCCAGTGGCTGGCTGTCAAGGGATGTATTTTAGACATCCGCGTGGTTGGTACTAGATGCACATACTTCGACCTGGACGAGTCAGGATTTGAAACTCAAGGTTCCGGAGTGCATGCTTGTAGAATCTCCATCCCTCCCTCCACCCCACCCCAAGCCTTTGCGGCGGGCCTCACTGCCGCCTAAGTTTCCATTTGATCAAATTTTGAAGCATGGAGGTCAGATACTTCAGGCAAGAATCTGAACTATTTAAGGGCTCTTCTAAAAGCAAATAAAATTGTTTTGTATAGATGTCATCGAACTCATGCCTCAGACTAGAATTTCAAGGCCCTCCACCACATTCCATTTACACTCCCCCCACCCGCACCTCCCCGGGCCCTTGCGTACCTCTCCCTACAAGGCCACTGCCCACCCACACCCCACCCTCCCACGCACTCGCCACGCTGGACCTGACTCCCTGACGCCATCTGGTGTCCCCCACCTGGAATGTGCTCCCGACGGCTCCACCAGCGCGTGCCTTCCCTGCGTCCTGGGAGTTCTGCTGAGGACTCCCTCCTCCACTCAGGCTCATTCCACCAAAGTTTGTGAGCACAAACTCTGTGCTGAGGCTCGTGGAGCCCCCGTCCTGGGGGTGTTGATGAGGGTGGGGGAGGCTTGTGGGACAGACGCAACTGGACCCCTAAGCACTCCTGTACCCTGCAGGCACCTGGGCCATGTTGGGGAGGGAGTACACCTGAAGATTATGAAAAAGGACTAGGATGCCTGCATCACAAGTCCACTTGAGGGCCACCGGCCCCTCAGTTTTTCACCGATTCCCATCCCATCCAGGCAGTGCAATGCCTTGGAAAGAGCGTGGGCTCTGGGCCCCCTGTCCTTGGGCTGGGATCCTGCCTCTGGCTCCTCCTGGTCCTATGATCTTGGCCAGCCATCTGTGCTCCTCTGAGCCTGGTTTCATCGATGTGAAGGGAGAACAGTACCCTTGTTAAACACTGGATCAACTCATTGAGCATCAATATTAATAATAATGATAAAACAGTAGACATTTATTGAGCACTTACTGTTTACTAAGACCACACTTAGCATTGCGCTTGTTCTCATTTGATCTTCTCAGCAACCCCATGGCATAGATACTATGATTGTCCCCATTTTACATCTGGGGAAACTGTTGGACGGGAAACCGCTTGCCCAAGTCAATCAGCCAAGAGGTGGCAGAGCCAGGATTTGAACCCTGGTAGCCTGGGCTTCCCACGCAATGCTGTATTTTCTTTACCAAGAAGGGTCTGGAATCAGCGCTCGAGAGAGAGAGATGAGTCTCATACATGCACACTCACTGACTCACACTCACTAACATACACACACTCATTCACTCACTCATTCTCCTGCCCTGGGGCAGCCAACAGCTTGACCTGGCAGTCCTCCAGCAGCCCTGTGAAGTAGATGGAATCTTTATCCTTATTTTCCTCTTTCTCTCTCCTTTCCTCTCTCCCTCCTTCCTTTCCTTTCTTATTTTCTTTCTTTAGTGAGGTATTTGTAACTTACATACAGCGAAGTGCACAAATCTTAAGGTAGAGGCCTAATGAATTTTCACCTGTGTTTACATGTGTAACCATCACTCTGATGAAGACATAATACATGCTATCACCAAAGAAGTGTCCCTTGAGCCCCTCCCAGTCAGTAGCCCCCACCACTATTATTCTGACTTCCATTGCCATAGATTAATTTTGCCTATTTTCAAACTGATTGAAAGCTTTTCCAGTTTTACAGATGAGGAAACTGAGGCTCGGAGAGGTGAAGCAGTGTGTCCTGGGTCTCCCAGCTTCTAAGTGGCAGAGCAGGAGGTGAGCCCACACCTGTCTGCCACTGCCTCCATTGGCCTTCCCACTGCCCACACTGGTGACAGGGGAGTCAGTCCCATGGAAGTCCTCAAACCACAATGAATCCACAAAAAACATTTCCTTTTCTTCCAGGTGGGTTGATTTCTGGCAGCCCGTTGGCCTTTTAAAATCAGTTCAGACCTAGCCAATGAAGTTAGTTAGCCTTGGCAGGCCCTTGCCATGGGGTGGCTGTGGGCGAGCTTGTGGCGCTCGCTGGCTGGGGTGGCAGGAAGCCAGCAGCCTGGGAACATTTGCCTTGGACACGAAGGCGGCTTTATTGACCTCATCAGGCAGCCCAGGTGATTGAATTGTGTTTATCCCACAGCCTGGGGGCCCTCCAGGAAGGAGCCTGGGAGCAGCCAGTTCTGGCCTTACATAACCAGCCTGGCCAGAGTGCCGCAGGCCGTCCCTGCCCAGCACCGCTGCCCCCTTGTTCTGGGTGGCCCTCTAGTCCTGCGGAGCCTGTTCTGTGCTTATTCTGGTTAGGAAGACAGGGACTCACGCCTGGGAGAGGCTTCCTGGGGCCTTGCGGGTGAGCTCACCTTGGCACCACACCTGGGATTCACTTTGTTCTTGGCTGAGGTCACCTCCAAAGGGTTGCCAGTGGATGACATCATCCCACAATCCCTCAGTGCTGTGCAGAGGCCCAGCCTTGCCAGGTGGGAAAGGTGAGTTGCTTCAAGGAAGAGTCCCAGGCGGCTTCCTGGCTGGGAAGGGAGGCCGAGGCTCTCCTTAGTTGACTGTTAATCACCCAGCAATTTCATTACTCAACAGCTCTCCAGAGTTGCAAATTACAGCTGGGGTAGAAATTGGGTGCTGAAGGCCAGGGCAGAGCATTTGGCTGTAGGGAGGCCAATCCTCCTCGGGCCTGTTACCGGCAGGTCTTTGTTCTTAGATCTGGAGTTCTCGGCCTCACGGATTCCAAGGAATGGAACCTTGGGCCATGCGGTGAGTGTTATAGCTCTATTGGAAGCCGTGGATCACGGAAGACAACTGTGGAACCCAGCGACCAGTGTTCAGCTCAATTAGGATGAACCCGGGCACTTAGCCATGCAGGAACAACGGCGAGCCTCTAGCCCGGTGGGGAGCGGCAATGGGCGCCTCGCTGGATTAGAAGCACAGCAGACACCCTGCTGGATCCAGAGGGGTAGAAGTCAGTGGCGGGTCTGTGACGGCTGCGATGAACAGTGGTGGACTGCGAGCTAAAGCTCAGCTTGAGCTGGAACAAACATGGACCAGAAGAGTGTGCAGTTGCAGGATTTAATAGAGTGAAAACAGGGCTTCCATACAAAGGAAGGGGACCCAAAGGGGGTTGCCCGATTCAGCTTGAATGCCTGGGTTTATATCCCGGTCATTGTCACTCCCCCTGTGTTCTCAGGCGATAGATGATTTGGCTGTTTCTTTACCTCTTGCTTTTAGCCTAATTGGTATTTTAGTGAGCTCCCTTTACTACCTATTTGGTCAGCTGTGAGCTGAGTTACAAGCCCCGTATTTAAAGGTGGGTGCGACCACCTTCCCCAGCTAGGCTTAGGAATTCTTAGTTGGCCTAGGAAATCCAGCTAGTCCTGTCTCTCATAGCCTCCTGGGCTCCTGTTTGCCCCTCTCCCTCCAGCTTCTTCGTTCTTGGTGGCCTCTGATTGGAGCCAACACTACAAGCAAGGTCAAGCGCAGGCCCGTGTCTCCCCTCTCCCATCCTAAGGCTTCCCAGGACCAGGGCCCTCCTTCATTTTCTTCCTTGACTCTGATGCTGAGGAGAGGGCTGGGAGGCAGCCTGAGCTGTGGAAAGCCGGGGTTGAGATTCTAGCTCAGCTACTTGCTAGCGTGTGACCCTGGGGATGGGACACACCCTCTCTGAGCCTGTTTCCGGTTTTAAGATGGGGCTCAGGGCATTTCACAGGCGCACACAGGACGGCGTGAATGCGTGTAGTCGGCCTCCTAACTTAACGAGTGGGGGCCCATCTGTTGCACTCTTGTCTCTGGGAATATCCTTGTGGGCCCCACAGAGAAACAGGCCCCAGGCGTCTTTCAGAGCCCACCGTTCCTTGTGAACAGCATCACACCAGGTGCTAGGGGTGCAAAGATGTGGTCCTAGTAAAAACGAAATTCCTTTGCTTTGGTTCTACTCATTCTTTCCCTAAGACGTGGCCATTTACAAAGCTCTCTTGGAGTCTTCATTGCTTAGATAGGGCAGTTCTCTTTTGTTTTACAGCCGAGGGACTGGACCCAAGGGGCCTAATAAATGTTTAACCACAGCCCAGCCACCTGAAGCACTGCCCCCTTCAGCTGCCCCCTCCCCCCGGCCAGGCCTTTAGATTTGGTTCCCTCTGGGTGGGGGGCGTTATTGGGAATCAGATGTGGCCATCAGACATCCAGCAGCTACTCCGGGATGCCTCCAAGACACCTGGGCTCGGCACAGCCTCTGTCTCTCAGTACCTCTCCCTCCTGCTTGTCCTGCTCCTCTTCTAGAGTCTCTCAGCCCAAAGAATGGGTCCAGGAAGAAACGCAGCAGTGTGTCTGCATTCCCTCCTCACCTCACCTCCCTCTGCCCCAGTCCCATCCATCAGCAAGCCCCGCCTGCTTTAGGTGGGTTCCTGCAGCCCTCCCCCTCTCCATTCCCATCCCACCCCGTCCAAGGCGTGCCTCATGCCTGTAACCTCAGCACTTTGGGAGGCCGAGGTGGGCAGATCACCTGAGGTCAGGAGTTCAAGACCAGCCTGGCCAACCTGGTGAAACCCCACCTCTACTAAAAATACAAAAATTAGCCAGGCGTGGTGACGCAAGCCAGTAGTCCCAGCTACTTGGGAGGCTGAGGGAGGAGAATCACTTGAACCCGGAAGGCGGAGGTTGCAGTGAGCTGAGATCGTGCCACTGTACTCCAGCCTGAGGGACAGAGCGAGACTCTGTCAAAAAAAAAAAAAAAAGTCGAAAGGCCTCATGCAGCCTCCTTACACTGCAACCATGGTGACCTTCATTCAGTTCCCCAAACCCGCTGTGCCCTCCCCAACCTCCAGGCCTTTGCACATGCTGCCAGGATGATGCCTACGCATCCCCCAGACCTCAATCACACCTCAGAGAAGTCTTCCCAGCCCCTTCTCCCCAAAGGTCAGTGGCCCTGTGGTCCCTCTTACAGCCCCCTGCAGCTTTCTGTCAAAGCAGTAATCAGCGTTGGGAGTGGCAGCATATTTATTTAGGAGCTGAGTGATGTCTGGTTCTTGTGTCTATAAGCTTGATGAGGGCAGAGAGAGCGTCTGTCTGATTCATTGCTCTTTCTGGCTCCTGACAGGTAGTAGGTGCTCAAAAAGTATTTGTTGAACAAATTTGGATTGCTAACAGATGCCAACACTGTGCTGCTGACAGCAAGGTGACATGGCTGTCTGTGGAGCCACCTGCCCCCAACTATGGCCGATGCAGTCAACAGAATAATGACTCCCTGCCCCCAGTGATGTCCAGGTCCCTGATCCTGATGCATGTGGCCCTGTTACCTTGCATTCAAAAGAAACTTTGCAAATGTGATTACATTAAGGATCTCAAAATGGGGGGAGGATCCTGGGTTAGCCAGGTGGGCCAGATGAAGCACTTTGGGAGGGTTGTGAGGTGGGGAGTGCGGAGCGGTGAATCACGAGGTCAGGAGTTCGAGACTAGCCCGGCTAATATGGTGAAATCCTGTCTCTACTAAAAATACAAAAATTAGCTGGAGTGGTGGCACGCGCCTGTAGTCACAGCTGCTTGGGAGGCTGAGGCAAAAGAATTGCTTGAACCTGGAGATGGAGGTTGCCGTGAGCCGAGATCGTGCCACTGCACTGCAGCCTGGGTAACAGAGCGAGACTCTGTCTCAAAAAAAGGAAAAAAAAAAAAAGGTGGAGGTCAGAGAAGGGGGAAGCTGCTGGCTTTGGAATTGGGAGAAGGGGCCACAAGCCTAGGCAGCACCTAGAAGCTGAAAAAGGCAAGAAAATGCATTCTTCCAGGAACACAGCCCGTTTTAGACTTCTGACCTCCAAAAGCGTAAGACAATAAATGCGTGTTGGTTTAAGCCGTTCACTTTGTGATAATTTGTTACAGCAGCCACGGGAAATTAATACAGCCATCCAGTTGTTTCTCAGAACCGGTTCTGCCCTGAGGGATGAGCATCAGGGAATTCCTGGCTTCCCAGCTGGGGGGAGGGGACCTCAAGAGAGGAGGCTGTAAGGTCCTCTGTGCCTGTTGGCGCCAGGCCCTAATCCCTCATAAGACCCCTATTTCTCATTTTAGTGTTCAAACCACCTTATTTGTAGTGGGTGGCGTTATCCCTACTTAACGGGTGGGTTCACAGAGGTGAGCATAGAAAGTGCCAGAACCAGGATTTGAACTTGAATCTGTCTGACTCTGAAAGATACGCTTTTACCACTATGCTATCCCACCCTAACTTTTCTCTCTCCTGAGCCCCAGCCCTCCTCTCTTTATTTTATTTTATTTTATTTTATTTTATTTTATTTTATTTTATTTTATTTTTTGAGTTGGAGTTTCACTCTTATTGCCCAGGCTGGAGTGCAGTGACGCAGTCTCCGCTCACTGCAACCTCAGCCTCCTGGGTTCATGATTCTCAGCCTTCCAAGTAGCTGGGATTTCAGGCATGCACCACCACGCCCAGCTAATTTTGTATTTTTAGTAGAGACGAGGTTTCACCATGTTAGTCAGGCTAGTCTTGAACTCCTGACCTCAGGTGATCCACCCACCTTGGCCTCCCAAAGTGCTGGGATAACAGGTGTGAGCCACTGTGCCCAGTCCAGCCCTCCCCTCTTAGGAGGTAAGGCTGCATTTGAAGAGTGCACCCTAGACCCATGCCTGAGGGCACAGGAGGTGCAGGCTCTGCCCAGATGGAGTCTGGGTTATCTAAGTTGTGGTCACCAAGTGAAGTGGTCCCTGGCTGTCCCCTGCAGCTGAGATCTTCGTCCCCATCTCAACAAAGGTTCCTGTACTTGTCTCTCCCCTAGTGTGAACGAGCTCTACGTCGATGACCCAGACAAGGACAGCGGGGGCAAGATCGATGTCAGTCTGAACATCAGTTTACCCAATCTGCACTGCGAGTGTGAGTACTCCACACAGTCCCTCCCCTCCCTCCAGCAGGACACCTCCTCAGGGCAAATGCATGTGTGCAGAAATGGCAAGATCTCCAGGACAAGCCAAGCCAACATATGGTTCTCCCCACTCTTTTTTGGAGGAGAATATAATTGAGTATGCATGCACTTGGAGGTTTTTTGGCATAAAAAACACAAGACACTACTCATAGCGGTTACCTCTGGAGAGCAGCTGTATGGGTGCAGGGAGGTGGGGAGTCTCTTAGGGTCATGTTACAGCTTCGCAGCAGAGCCTGAGAGTCTCATGCAAGTGACTTGTTGAGGGGAGGAAGCTGTAAGGGAGTGAGAGATGCAGGATAGGGCAGTGTAAGAGGATAAGCACAGATGTGTATTCAGCTGAAGTCCAAACTCAGCCTGATCTCACAGGATGCTGGGGGGTGTGAATGAGACCATAGCATTTGTCACACCCAGTAGCAATGGGACCAGGCTGTTATTATCCATGGCATTGGGTAATGGCTGCAGAGTGGTGTGTGTGGCAGGGGTCACATCACCTCCCAAGCATCTCAAGCAAGAAGACCTCTGGTCAGTCAAGAGCATTCATCTGGAGAAGAGTGCAGCTCTGAGTTGTTGGCGGCTGACACCTATAGAAGCCGGATCGGTCCACTGTCCATGAGAGAGTGCAGGACAGGGCTCTAGAGCACCTGTGACAGGGGAGGGCTGGGAGATTCCTTTTTTGATTTCACACCTATTTTGTTTTAACCAAAAGAATGAATTCTTTTTTTTTTTTTGAGACGGAGTTTCACTCCTGCCACCCAGGCTGGAGTGCAGTGGCACGATCTCAGCTCACTGCAACCTCTGCCTCCCGGGTTCAAGCAATTCTTCTGCCTCAGCCTCCCGAGTAGCTGGGATTACAGGTGCGCACCACCATGCCAAGCTAATTTTTGTATTTTTAGTAGAGATGGAGTTTCATCATGTTGGCCAGGCTGGTCTTGAACCCCTGACCTCAGGTGATCCACCCACCTCAGCCTCCCAAAGTGCTAGGATTACAGGCATGAGCCACCGTGCCCGGCCCAGAATGAATTACTTCTACAAAACAAAACTCATTTGAAGTCTGATTTGGAGTCAGATCCTGGCTCCTTTGCTGGCTAAAACTGTGACCTTGGCTAAGGTGACTCTCTGAGCCTCAGGTTCCTCATCTGCAAAACGGGCTTAGTAATGTCTGTTGTCTGAGGTTCTTGGGAGAATCTAATGCATGGTCCCCAGACTTGTCAGCGAGTAGACTGGGCACCCTCTCCTAGACTGGGGTTCCAGCCATCCCTCCGCCCAGCCTGGCACGGAGCCTGCTGCAGGCCCTTCTCTGCCCACTCCCTCTTCCTGTTAAAGGACACAGCTGAGAGAACACTGGGTGCACCTCCGGCCAGAGATAGGGAGAGTTTCAGCCCTGTCATTGCTTTTGGTGAGATTTACGTCACAATTTTGAATCCTCGCTGGGCCCCAAGCCAGGGAACCTGTCGAAATAGGTCGGTCTTATTTTTTGTTACTTTTTTTTCTTTCACTTAGAAAAATAATTCATCTGGCAGATTCTCATTCAGGAGTGACTGTATCTCTGGAACAAGGAAATTCTTAGTCAGACCAGAGGACTGGGACCAGTGGGGTAGGAAAGGGAAGAGATGTGGTTCCAGGAGGGGCCAGGCAACCTCCACCCCATGCTGCCATGCCCTGCTGGATCTGTGGGCTATAACCTGAACCCCCAACCCCCTCACCCCTGCTAGAGCCCAGCATTCTGGCTTTTCTTTAAAAGAACATCACATTTTTATTGTAGGAAAAAATGCATGCTCATCATTATACTTCTCGAAAACACAGGGAAGCAAAAGAGATCACCCGTAATTCTGCTACCTGACAGCAGTGTCGGTGACATTTTGACACCATTCTGTCCAGCTGGCCTTCCTCTCTGTGTTTCTGAACATAGCTGAGATCGTGCTGCATGTATGATCTCATATCCTGCTTTTAAAAATAATATTCTTCATTATACAACTAATAGAAGAATACATGTTAATCTTAAAAGAGACATACATTCAAAAATACAAAAATAATATGTTTTTTAAAAAGCAAAAGTACCCCTCCCCTGTTTCCCTTCTTGTCCCAGTCTGCCATCTTCCCCAAAGGACACCTCTGCTAGAAGGTGGGGTCCCTATTCCCCACCCCTACGTGTGTGTGTGTGTCTGTGAACACATATTGGGTTTGGCTTTTTTGTTGTTGTTGTTGTTGTTCTTGTTGTTTACATAATTAATTGGGAGCCTACCATGTGGGAACCTTCTGGAGTTTCTGGGTTTTTTTTTTTCTAGCTAGTGTCTTGGAGCTGCTCTCATATTACTCATCATATGAGTAAAATAATAACAGCTGCCATTTCTTCTGTTCTTCCAGGCCAGGCCCTGCCCTGCATCCTTTGGCTATATTAAATGCATTGGGATTTGAGGTGTCTTAGCAGAATGGCTGAAGGGTGTGGGCTCAGAAGCAAATCCACCTGGATTTCATTCCAAGCTCTGATGTTTCCTAGCTGTGAGGTATCTGTGCCTCAGTTTCCCTAGGTGTAGAATGGGACTGATAATACTATCTTCCCCACAGGGGTGTTTAAATGGTATTTCGTTTGTTTGTTTGTTTGTTTTAAGACAGAGTCTCGCACTGTTGCCCGAGCTGGAGTGCAATGGCATGATCTCAGCTCACTACAGCCTCCACCTCCCGGGTTCAAGCCATTCTCCTGCCTCAGCCTCCTGAGTAGCTGGGATTACAGGCGCCCGCCACCATGCCTGACTAATTTTTTGTATTTTTAGTAAAGATGGGGTTTCACTGTGTTGGCCAGGTTGGTCTCAAACTTCTGACCTTGTGATCCACCCGCCTCGGCCCCCCGAAGTGCTGGGATTACAGGCATGAGCCACTGCGCCCACCCAAGATGGTGTGTTCTTACATGAAAGGCACTTAGAAGAAAGTCTAGCACGTAGTAAGTGCTGTTTTACTTTTCTTTTCTTTCTTTTTTTTTGAGATAGAGTTTTTCTCTGTTGCCCAGGCTGGAGTGCAGTGGCATGATCTCAGCTCACTACAACTTCCGCCTCCTGAGTTCAAGTGATTGTCCTGCCTCAGCCTCCAGAGTAGCTGGGATTATAGGCACCCACCACCATGCCCAGCTAATTTTTTGTGTTTTTAGTGGAGATGGGGTTTTGCCATGTTGGCCAGGCTGGTCTCGAACTGCTGGCCTCAAGTGATCCTCCCACCTTGGCCTCCCAAAGTGCTGGGATTACAGACGTGAGCCACTGTGCCCAGTCCTGTTTTACTTTTTTTAACCCTCACAACAAGCCTGTGATAGAAGAGGAAACTGGGGCACAGAGGTTAATTAACCTGCTCGAGGTCCCAGTGCTATTAAGTCAGCCACTGATCTGCTCTGAGCCTGCTCCATGCACCTGCATGTAGCCAATTTTTTGTACCTACCTGCTGCACGGCACTGGGAAAGAGTACTGTTCCTCTGGCTCCAGTGACAAGCAGTTGAATTGCTTCCGATTGCCACAATTTCAAATAAGGTTGCCTGAGCAGCTTTGCACACACATCTGGACACACATTGTGTATCTAGAGGACAGGCTGCCAACATTGGAACTGCTGAGTGCAATGGGGACCTGCTTGTGTTTTCTCCAAACTTCACATTATACCATTGGCATTTCCCATGTCCTGTGGACCGTGAGGGTCATTTTGAATGGCTCCAGCACGTTCCCTTCTATGGATGGGTCCTCATTTACTTCTCCATCCTCGTCGAGGAACACAGAGTTGTTCCCATTTTTCCCTTTTAAGGTTGGCCCTCTTTAAAATTGCTTCCAGCTGTTCTTCCTCTGTATGGCACCTCCTTTTTAGCTCTCCTGCCAGGGAAATTCCTGCATTTCCATAGTTCACAGGAACCCTCTCACCGCTGGCTCGTTGCACCATCTCTGGGGGTGCAATTGGCATTGGCCTGCCCGTTTTACAGATGGGGAAGCCATCTGAGTCACAGTGAGGTGACAGAGGGCAGGTCCTGTCTTTTCCCTTTGTGCATCCCTGGTGCTTATCATAGGGCCTGGTAGCATAGGCGATGGGTAAAGGAATGTGTGAATGAATGAATAAGTGAATGATGGATGAATGGATGGGGGCCTGAGCCTATTCACCCCATAACTATCTGAAGGCCGGGAACGGTGGCCCACACTTGTAATCCCAGCACTTTGGGAGGCTGAGGCGGGTGGATCACCTGAGGTGAGAAGCGAGACCAGCCTGGCCAACATGGTGAAACCCCATCTTTACTAAAAATACAAAAAAATTAGCCGGGCGTGGTGGCGGGCACCTATAATCCCAGCTACTCGGGAGGCTGAAGCAGGAGAATTGCTTGAACCCAGGAGGGGGAAGTTGCAGTGAGCCGAGATCGTGCCATTGCATACCAGCCTGGGCAACAGAGCGAGACTCTGTCTCAAAAAATAAATAAGTAAATAAAAAGACTATCTGAGATCCAAGAGCTAACATTTATTAAGCATTTTCCATCTCGCATCCATCAGACCCTAAGCATTTTCTACACCTGTGAATTATTTTATCCTCATAATCTTCCAAGGAAGGTTCAATTATGGTCACCCCCATTTTACAGAGAAAGAAACTGAGGTATCCAGAGGTTAAGTACCTGAGGCAGAACCCAGATTCAGAGGACCAGTATGGCAGACCCCCAGGGTGGCCCCGGGACCCCTACCATGCCCTGCCTCCCCTCGGCCTCACATTTAGCAGAGTCATTATCCTGTGCCCTGTAGTCTTTGGACCCCAGACCATGAGCTCCTGGAGGTCCCCAGCCCGGCCTGTCCCTGGAATGGATGAATGAAGGCTCCCAGAGAGAACAGGCTGGCCCCCATCCTCCTGTGTCTCTGGGTTTGTGACTGTTGTCTCCCTTTGGCTCCTGCAGTAGTCGGGCTCGACATTCAGGATGAGATGGGCAGGCATGAAGTGGGCCACATTGACAACTCCATGAAGATCCCACTGAACAATGGGGCAGGCTGCCGCTTCGAGGGGCAGTTCAGCATCAACAAGGTACGGAAGCCCTGCCTCAGCCCTTTCTACCTGCTCCCCATTCCTGCTGTCTCCTTGCTCCCTGGAAACTGGTTGTGGAGGTCCACACTCACTCGACCTGACCCCGACACAGCCCCCGGCGAGCGAGGGTTTGTGTCCAGTTGCCTGGCCGTCCCTGCTGAGAATCTGGATGCAGGGGTCCAGGCTTCCTGGAGTTTTAAGCCCCTGATGACTGGTTCAGGAAGGAGCTACTCTTCTCTCCGATGAGGGAGACAATGTGAGAAGACCTGAGGATTTGCAGCCCCCACCCCTGGGTTCAAGGCCCAGTTCTACCCCCTCTTGGCCCCTACAAGTCACTTGACCCATTTTAGGCTGAGGATGTGATTGTGATAATAATATCAGGATACCACCCACTTCACAAAGTTTGTGTGGGGATTAATATATGAGCTAATGCAGATTCATTCATTCAAAAAAATTTTTGAATAAGCACCTTCTGTGTTCCAGGGTCGGTGATAGCTCTGGGGCAGCGTCCCTGGGCTGGTGCAGCTTCCATTCTGGTCGAGGGAGACAGTCTACAAGTCAGAAAGCATCAGGGATGCTAAGTGCTGAGATGAGGAATAAAGCCAAGGGGAGTGAGCGAGGCGGGCTTGAAAGTACCTTGTCAGCTCTGAAGGGCCATTCAAGGTTCACTGTTGTTTTGTCCCCAGAACCAGCAGCTTCAGATCCTAAGTCAAGTGGGTGAGCACAGTGCCCTTGGGAGGGCCGAGGCACTCGGTGGCAGCTGGCAGGGTTTTGCTCAGCACGTGCCGGCCCTCCTCGAAGCTCGGTACTGTCACAGTGGAGCCTCTCAACAACGCTATGAGGCAGCACCATTTGACAGGTTAGGATGCTGGGGTGCAGAGAGGTTAAGTGTCTTGCCCAAGGTCACATAGCAATCCTCCTGTCCCACAACTCCCCTTCCCAGCCCCAGGCAAACTGAGCCACTTGCCACTCCTGGCTTTTCCTTGTCCCTCCTGCAGCCTCTGCTCAAAACGCCCTTCTTCCGGTCCCTGACACCTGAGCTGGGGTTGCAAACTCACTGGCCACATCCAGCCCAAAGATAAATTATATTTGTCCAGTACAGCATTTAACTGCATCAGAACCAGTATGAAAAGATCAAGAGTCCAGATTTCTGGCTTTTAAAAGTCAGAGGCTCTCACTACATTGGGTCCGTGTTCCCATTATGGCAATGACCTGGCACCTATGGGCAGTGCTCCCCTTTAGAGAGAGCATGTGCCGTCCCTTCCCACAGTCATTGGCGGGCAGGCGGAAGGCCAGGCCTGGTCATCTTTCAAGCAGGGTGGACTTCTTACGTGATGGTTCAGGACTCCGTTAAGTGCTAAAGCAGAAGCTGCAAGCAGAAGCCGCAAGGCCTTCTTAAGGTTTCAGCTGTCGCTGGGAGAAACCTGCCACATGTTATGGGTTAAAGGGAGTCTCGTACCAGCCCAGGCCTCAGGAGAAGGGACTACCAGGAGGCAGGGATGCTGAGGGTCGCGATTCACTGGGGGCTGTCTGTGCCCATGAGCTGCCACACAACACCTTTGCCATGCCCCGTAATTTGGATTTTATGGTGGTTGTGATAGAAAGCCATTTGAGGGTTAAACAGGGAAGCAATGTAATCAGATTTATGCTTCAGAACTGTACTATCCAATAGGTTGCCACCAGCCATGTAAGGTTATTTAAATTAATTCAAATTAAATAAAATATACAATTCAGTCATTCATTCTCATCAACCACATTTCAAGTGCTCAAAGCCATGTGCTGGCTGGGGCTGCAGCGCTAGTGCAGACAGAAAGAAAGCACTTCCATCGCTGAGGAAAGTTCTGCCGGACAGCACAGCCTTAGAAGGATGGCTTTCGCGGCCGGGCGCGGTGGCTCACGCCTGTAATCCCAGCACGCTGGGAGGCCGAGGTGGGCGGATCACGAGGTCAGGAGATTGAGACCATCCCGACCAACACAGTGAAACCCCGTCTCTACTAAAGACACACAAAAGCAAAATTAGCCAGGCGCGGTGGCAGGCGCCTGTAGTCCCAGCTACTCAGGAGCTGATGCGGGAGAATGGCATGAACCCGGGAGGTGGAGCTTGCAGTGAGCCGAGATCACGCCACTGCAGTCCAGCCTGGGTGACAGAGTAAGACTCCGTCTCAAAAAAAAAAAAAAAGGTTGGCTCGGCAGCTCCATGGGGCTGGGCTGGAGGGGGTGGCAGGCAGTGGTTGTGGCAGTGGAACTGGGGAGATGTGGTCGGATTAGGGAGGTAGAGTCAATAAGACTTAATGAAGAATCGGATGCGGGATTGAGGGCACATGTGGAATCAAAGAAACCTTTGACATCTTTGTCTTGACAACCATGGTGGTCCTGTTTCTGGACGTGGAAGCTTAGAAAAGCCTGGATTCTATGGGAAGGAGGTAGGGCTGGGCATTGCTCATTCCACTCTGGCTTCCTTTGGGGTTCCCATTAGGTGTCTACAGGGAGAGGTGACATTGGAAGTTGGAGGTGTGGAGGGTTCAGGAGAGGGTTCTGGACCACAGATGTTGCGGTGGGAGTTGTCAGTGAACAGATGATGTTGGAAGTCACGGGTCCTCAAAGTGGGGGCTCCTCAAGCCCCCAGGCCAGCAGCATCAGCATCACCTGGGATATTGTTAGGAATGCAGATTCTCAGGCCCCCCTCAGACCTACTGACTCTGTGCTAGAACAAGCGCCGCCCCCCCATAGATTCTGATGCTACTGAATTTTGAGGAGCGTTGGTTTAAGCAAGATTACCTAGGGAGAGGCTGTAGATCCTTGTTCTAAACCTGGGGTCCACAGACACCCCCAAGGAGAGTGGATTGAATGCAAGAGATCTATGAAGTTGGATGGGGGAAAAACTGACGTCTTTGTTTTTGCTAAACTCGAATTAAAGTTTAGCATTTCCGTCTGCGATGAAAGTAGGCCACAAACCATAGTAGTATTAGCAGTGCCTGGGACCTCATAACCAACAGAAATTGCCAACATTTATAGCACATTACAGTTGTTGCAGATAATTTCCAGAGACTGTTTATATGCATCACTGTTTTAAAATTACAGTGATTGGCCAGGCGCAGTGGCTCACACCTGTAATCCCAGCACTTTGGGAGGCCAAGATGGGTGGATCACTAGAGATCAGGAGTTCGAGACCAGCCTGGGCAACATGGCAAAACCCTATCTCTACAAAAGAATACAAAAATTAGCCAAGCCCATGCTTGTAGTCCCAGCTACTCAGGAGGCCGAGGTGAGAGGGTAGGGTCTTTTGAGCCCAGGGAGGTAGAGGCTTCAGTGAGCTGAGATTACACCAGCACGCTCCAACCTGGGTGACAGAGTGAAACCCTGTCTCAAAAAATAAATAAATAAAAATTACAGTAATTATTAGACCCACCACTGGGTCTTGTTATTTGATGCATCAGTAAAGCAGCATATTCAAATGTGTTTTTTTAAATATTTTAATTACTATTAAATATAGTCTCTTTCCTTTGTAATCCTATGCATTTTATGCATTAAAAACATTTTAAGCATTTAAAACATAGGTATCATTAGACTGGCAAAGGGTCATCCGTGGCACCAAAAGCCTTAAGAACCTAAGGTGTGGAGAGAAGTGCAATTTGAGGACTGAATTCTGGCGCCCCCTCCCCCCAGTCACTTTGAGGTGGGGAGATGAAGGGGTAACAAAAGGTGCAAGAAGGGGCAGTCAGACAGGAAGGAGGAAGCAAAGGCTGGATGGAGCCTGCAGCCTGGAAAGGAACATATGTATAGATATCAAAGAGCAGGGCTGGCGCTGCCAGGCTCAGGAAGGCAGGGCCGGAATGGACAGTGATCAGTGCTGCAGAGAGTGCTCCAGAAAACGCTGATAATGGGGAGTGAAGGGGCCGCTCGCTACATGAGCCACGTCCTTATGAAGCAAGAGGAGCCAGATGCAGGCCGCAGTTGGGGGTTTAAGGCCTTGGAGAGATTCACAGTGCGCGCAGGCAGGTGGGGGGATTGGTGGGGGACCTCTGCTGGGCCTCCATACCCTCCCTCTGTCCGCACTTCATCTTCTTGGGGAACCACTGCTCACCCACAGGCCTCAGCTAATGTGGGTCCCTCGGGGGATGTCCTCCCTCCCCTTCCCTGCCTGCCCACATTCACTCCCCACCACGCCCCTCATCACACTATGGCTGCTGCCTGTGCCTCCTCTTTGACTTGGCCCCTCCCTTTAACCACTCCACTCAGGCTTCTGTGCTACCGAGCGTCCACCTTATGCCAGGCTCTGTGCTTGGTGCTGGGCTGTAGTGGGAGAGAAACAGCCATGCTCCCCGCCCTTCGTGGCCCGGGGTCTATAGTTGGGGGGAAAGCGAGTGCTCAGGTAAACAGGAAATGTGTAATTTTGATAAAGCAGCCATGAAGAAAATGACGAGGAGAATGAGAGATGGAGACCCCTAAAGTCACAAAGGAAGCCCTGTCTGAAGACTGAAGATGAAGCTGAAGATGCACAGATGAACAGACGTACACGCACACCTCCTCATTGTGGGCCCCCCACCCCCAGGGAGATGCAATCACCTGGGCTGAAAAAATATATATGCCCCAGATGGTGATCAAGAAGGGATCGTGCTTATTCAAGCACCTGGAGTGACAACCCACGAGACAGCCCCGCCACCAAGCCCTCCCACCTCTTGGCAAACATGCCCAAGGCTGCAGTCTGCTCCCCTTCGAATGGGCTGTGCTGGTGCCCCCAGCCTGCTCTGGGTGAGCTTGTCCTTTGGGGTCAGACAGACCTGTGGTCAAGGATCCTGGCTACCATGGTCACTGGTTGAATGACTCTGGGCAGTTTAGCTTCTCTGAGCCTCAGGTTCCTCATCCGTAAAATGGAGACAGTAATACCTCACAGGCTGTGAAACATGAACAAACTCTGCAGTAGAGACTGGACAGGCATCCTGGCCTGCCTTATCTCCCATCAGTGCAAAGTTTCCATGACCTCATCAGCTGGCACACACCCTACAAGTGCATCTGTGAAAGGCACATGGAGGGTGTCCAAGAAATGGGCCTTCTCTGGTCAGCAGAGTGCCGGGGAGTCTGTGAAAGACTCACACCAGCCTTTCTTAAACCCGTGTTACTGCCACGTACTGGGTTCTTACCCAGCCCTTTCCACATATGGACTCCTTTAGTCTTCACAGTAGCCCGGAGGAAACTGAGGCACAGGAGATTAAGTGACCTGGTCAAGGTCACGCAGCCAGGATTTTAACACAGGCAGCCTAGCATCAGGGCCCTGACCCCCTGAGCCCACTGCCTGTGGCTGCTGCTCCCAATATCTTGGTTACACATGTCATGACCAGCTGTGTCTGTGTGCCCTGGGTCACAGCCTAGGGCACCCTCTGCCCCAAACTCCTGGAGGGAGTAGAGACCATCCCCTACCCCAGCCCAGCCATTCTCCCTCGTTAACTATCTGTGCCTTTGAGGAGCTGCCCATCAAGAGGTGCTCAAAGAAGCCACAGGTGCCCGTGTGCTGACGGCAAGGCCAGCAGCCAGCCCCCACACCTCTCTCCCAGCATCAGGCTGAGACTTGTCCCGTGGCCTCCTTATCCGGCCCCCAAGAGGTTGGCCAACAGCCAGATGTCAGAGTTTGCGTGTTTTGAGCAGCAGCGGCAACCCCACCTGAGACCCCACGGTGACCTCGTTTCATCAGCCAGCCCCGCAGGAGGAGGACAGGATGGGGTGAGGGGTATGGGGCCTGGCTCCAGCTATATGTTTTTAAAATCCATCAGAGACACTGACGTAGGTTCCTAAGTCACAGGCTCTAAAAGCGTTGCTGTTTCTTTCTTCAGCCCAGCATGTGCTGGCATGAGTCAGCCACCTGTGATGGATTTGGTGTGGAGCGGGAGTGGGTTCCTGAGTCACAGCCTTGCAGGGCTCGGCAGGGGTGGCAGGTGCTGAGGGGCCAGCCTTCTTGACTCACTTCACTCCAGGAGCACGAGGCCCAGGCCCCGATCCCAGTTCTGAACTCTGCCATGGCCCGATCTGCGGGAGGCCCTGTGTCACCGCGTAGAAAAACTCTGGGAGGACACACGCCTTATGGCTATGGGTTTCTTACTCCCAGGGATGGTCAGCAACAGGGTCTTTAGTCTGACTGTGTCTCATGACTGTTTTATCATAAAAATATACCCAGGCATTATTTTTATCAGTGAAAATGAGGCATAAATGTTAAAACCCACAGTGGACTTTCCCTCACGCCCTGCCTCTGAGTGTTCCCTCTTCCGGGAGGGCCCTTCTTGGTTGGCTCCGATGACAAACGTATTCACCCTACAAACCTGACCTGAGGCCAGCTGCCGGCTGCTTTGCATGCATCACCTCCATGAATCCTCCCAGTAGCCTTCTGGCTTTACGCCCATTTTGCTGATGGAGAAACTGAGGCATGGAGTGGTTACTGACCTCGCCTAAGGCCCCCCAACTAGGAAGTGGGGTGGGCTTGAGGCCACATGTAGAACTCAGAGCAACCGCTCTACCATGGGTTACTGGGTCCCTGAAGCAGGTGATGCTGTTCCTCGAGGGAGATCTTGCCACGCTGTTGTTTCTGCTCCTCTCCTGATCCAGCAAGTGTCCCTTCTCCACTGTGGCCCACGGCATGCTCCACTGCGAGTTTGCTGAGGCTGAGGCCGCGGGCTGTCAGCTTGATGCCTCCCCTGTCAGCCACAGGCTCGGGCCCTGCTGAAGAAGGAATATTCCTGCAGGAAGTCCGCAGCTTTGTGTTTGAAACAGACATGCTTACAAAGTCAGACTTCGATGCGCTGCTGCACAGTAAGCTGTGTTCCCTCCTCGGACACAGCTCGCACACTCTTCTTCATTGGGCTGGGATAAGGTAACCCCTGAGTTTTTAGTGTGGCATTTGGAGGCCTTTGATAAACAGCCCCAGCTCCTCCCTTGTGCCTCTTTGTTTCCTGCTGCTGCCAGCACCCCGACCCCCATCTCATTTGGAGTTCAATAATACCAGACTCTTTTAGTTCCTTAGACATGCCCGCATGCTGGGCAGTTTCTGTCCTCTGCACCTGTTCGTGCTGTTCCCTCTGCCCAGATGCTTTTCCCTCTCTTCCTGAGTAATGCAGACTCATCTTCAGAGCCTTAGCACAGGATGTCCTTTCCCCTGGGAAGCCCTCCCTGAATATAGCCTGCACCCTCCATTGAGCCGGGGGCCTTTCGTGTAACCCCCATGGTCTGCAGAGTCCTCTGGGTCAGGGTGGATCCCACAGAGTCTCATTGTCTGTTCCAAGTCTGTGTCACAGGGGCTTGGCCAAGGCCAGATTCTTGTCTGCTCATCTCCCCAGTCCTGGCACCTCCTGAAGGACTGGCGCCATGTGGCCATCAGCCCAGGCTGCGGAGGTAGATGGCATCCGGCATCAGAGGAGGGAGCAGCGCGTCCCTCAACAGACGTGAGCTCAGACTGCAGCTCTCAACATGTGACCTTAGCAAGGTTCTTCGCTGCTCTGAGCCTCCATTTTCTTTTCTGTAAAATGGGAATTATCAGATCACAAAGTCGAAGGATTCAGTGTTGTTTAGTCATTCATTCATTCGAGAAGTGTCTATTGAGTGCCTGCTATGCGTCGGAGTCTGGGGAGCGCAGCAGGGTGTGGACCTGCTAATGCAAGGAGGCAGATGAGAACCAGATGGGTATGAGATGGCAGGTGATCCCAGAGGCTGTAGCAGGTAAGGGGTTGGGGAATGGGGGCCAGGATGCTCTTGTGCACAGGTGGACATGGAGGGCCTCTCTGTTGGGCCCTGAGGGGCCAAGGGAGGGCCATGTGGAAGAGGGTCCCAGGAAGGGGTCAGGCACAAAGGCTTGAAATGGAGCCACACCGGATGCTGTTCCCGGCACGGCAGGGAGATCATGCAGGAAGCAGCAGAGGACATGGGCAGGAGGCCAGGAGGTGGGGACATGATGCTTGACCAGTGGCCAGATGTGGCCTGTGGTCCACCCCGAGGACATGGACTTGGACTCTGAGAGAATAGAAGCCGTGGAGGGTTCTGGGCAGAGGAGTGATAAGATCTGATGTAGGTTTAAAAAGATCTTACCAGTCATTATTGGGGAAAGACCCAGGCTGTGGGGAACGTGGAAGCTGGGAGCCCAGGGAGGAGCCTGCCATTTCTCCATGAAGAGACGACCTTGGACCAGGGCAGCAGAGAAGAGGTCAGGTGCCAGGTGTGTTTGGAAGGTGGACTGACAGGGTTTCAGCTGAGGGATGGGATGTCAGGAGTGAGACGGGGGTTCCGGGATCATACCAAGAGTTCTAGTCTGAGCATCTGGGGGGTGAGGGGAGGAGGAGGAGGAGGAGAAGGAGGAGGGACTTTGTGCTGAAACAGGGAGAAGCTGAGGTGGCTTCTGCCACATGGCTGTCACCAGCATCCTTCGTTCTATAAATACTCATCTGGCACCTCTTGCTGGCTTGGCTCTCAAGGGTTTGAGACCTGGGGAAGAGATGAGGCTACCACAGTCTGTCTATCAGGGATCCCCTGTCTAGGGCACTGGGGCAAACTTGGGTAGGAAATGATAGGAATTTGGACTCCGAGGAAGCCCCGTTAGTCTGCAGGCTCAAAGGTCATCCCCCAGCCCACTGTGGGGTCAGCCACCCAGAATCCACAGAGCTGGAGGGGGAGCAGCTGCCATGAGTCCGGGCTTTGTGCCCGTTGCCCAGATGGGCAGTTCACATGCCCCCTCTCACCAGATAGTCCTGGCAGCGCCCTCGGAAGCTATGGTAGTGCCCCCATTCTGCAGATGAGGAGCCTGAGGCCCAGAGAGATGGGACGACTCCTTTGCACAGTTGAAAATGATACGAGCAGGATCCAAACCCAGATCTGCCTGATTCCAGTGTCCTCCCTGGATCACACAGGGCGAAGCCCCAGTGTTCCACCCCCTGGAGAAGTTGACCAGACTCCTGAAACTCAGCATTTCTCCCCCAGGTCCCTGGCAACTTCCACGTGTCCACACACAGTGCCACAGCCCAACCACAGAACCCGGACATGACGCATGTCATCCACAAGCTCTCCTTTGGGGACACGCTACAGGTGAGCAGGGGACACTCGAGATGGCATGGCTGGGGGTGGGCCTTCTGGGGCTGTGTCACCCAGTGCCCTCTGTCCTCTCTGGGGACAAGGAAGAGCTACCCTAAAGTGACATCTGAACCAAGCCTGGAAGGGTAAGAAGGGTTTCACCAGGAACAGAACAGGGAAGTGGGTCCTAGGCAGGGGGTGTCTCAAATATCACCCCTCTCCTACAGCACCCAGCTGGTGGTTTTCATATGAAAGACCCTCAAGGTTGCTTTCAGAAAAATGGATCAGTAAGCATATGTGGCATGGTATGTTGTTCTGTGCCAAGATGCCAGAGGCCCTGGGCACAAGGGCTCGCTCGACAGCTGAGAGGGCCCAGAAACACTTGCCTGAAGTGGGAGCCAGGAGGTGGGGTGTGTGGGGTGTGAGAGACCCATGTTAGATTGAGGAAGGTGGAGACTGAAGGTCTGGTTGGTGACTCAGAGCACCCATCTGCAGCAAGGAAGATGGACCCAGGAGGCAAGACTATAGGCAGGGAAGTGAGAGAAGGGCCCAGACCAAGGCAGGGTGGAGGGGAGAGGAGCAGAGGAGGAGCTGAGGAGGGAGGAGCAGTGGTCTCACATTGCGGCACACAGGGGCAAAACAGAAGGACACAGAAACTACGGTCCCAAGTTTAGTCATTAGTGGGTTGGAAATCTGATTTAAAAAAAAAAATGTACAAAATTAGCTTAGGGCCCATCCATCCATTCATTTTCTGTCCATCCATCTATTCAACAAATATGTATGAAGTACCTACCATGTTCCAGGCCTTGCATACCTTGGTGAGGACAAACATGGTCCCTGCCCACCTGGAGCTTCCAGTCTAGAGGGGAAGACAGATATTAATCAAATAATGGTACAAGCCGGGCGTGGTGGCTCACGCCTGTAATCCCAGCACTTTGGGAGGCTGAGGTGGGCGAACTGCTTGAGGTCAGAAGTTTGAGACCACCCTGGCCAACATGGTGAACCTCCGTTTCTACTAAAAATACAAAAATTAGCCAGGTGTGGTGGCAGGCACCTGTAATCCCAGCTACTCAGGAGGCTGAGGCAGGAGAATCGCTTGAACCCGGGAGATGGAGATTGCAGTGAGCCAGGATCGTGCCACTGCACTCCAGCCTGGGTGACACAGTAAGACTCCTCTCAAAAAAATAAAAAATAAAAATAAAAATAAATGGTACAAATAAATGTGAGATAAAGCCATGACACGTGACAATGGAAGAGAACATTCTAGCCTTGTTGTCTGCGTAACCACCGTTCTCATGGGTTAGAAATGAAGCCTTCTCATGGTCAGTCTCAAGGCAGCAAATAGACAAACTTCCTTTTCCTTGTTGAGGAATCGCAGCTCCTTCCAGGTGGTGAGGAATTGCTTGTTGAGAACATGCAGTTGTGTGAAGTGCTCAGTAAACATCAGCCTCCCGAGACCAAGATCAGGGATTGCGCCACCCTCCCTGCTGCTGTCCGCCGCTCCTGGAGTGGCCATCTCCACAGAATCATGTCCCCACCTACTTCTCTGATGTCTCCTCCTTCCTTCTATTCAGACACCTCACTTCCTTCCTCCTGGGGGCCATGTGGGCCTGTCTCCAGACTCAAGCCTCTGTACATGCTGCTCGCCAGTTTAACTTCCCACTTTCCTCCAGATCTTGGTGTCAATGTCATTTCCTCCAGGAAGCCCTCCAGGGTGTCTAGCTCAATAACCCCTGTTAACTATGCCCGTGGTAGCATGCTCCACTTACCAGGCATGCCTTGTCCTTCTTTAGATGTTCCTTGAGGCCAACCTGGTTTCCCATTGTCCTCAGAGAAAAGGTGGGATGTGGTTTTCAGTCCCACTCTACAGCAGCCCACCCCGCTGCCCGGAGGAGGGTTCTCTTCACACCTGCCATGTGTTCTCTGCAGCAGGCATGATGGGGGACCCACACGCTGGGGCACCCCTGCCTGGACTCCGCTGTGGACCTTTCAGAAGACCCTGGGATCTCAGGAGAAACCTTCTGGACCCAGAATCCACGTTCACTTGAATTTTCTGTGTGGCCTCATGGAAAGAGTCCAGCTTAGTGTCAGACAGACCTGATTTCAGAGTTTAGCTTAGCCACTTACCAGCTGGGCAAGTTTGGTGTCTTTCCAAGCCTTGATTTGCTCTTCTGTAAAATGGGCCCAATGATACATCATTTGGGGCATGAAATGAAATTATATGAAGGGGCCAGGACAGAGCAGCACATAGTAGGTGCTAGAAATGGGAAACAAGCTTGTGCCTACTGTGTGCCAGGCCCGTGCTGCCTCTTGCTCACCACAAATCTGCTGGAGCCCCCTTTTACACACTGGTAGGGTTCCTAGACCAGGTGGCACCTGGTCATCCCCCACAACCAGGGCCAGGCCTGGAGGTGGAGGTGTCCTGGGGACCATCCCTCGCTGAATTTTTCCACAGGTCCAGAACGTCCACGGAGCTTTCAATGCTCTCGGGGGAGCAGACAGACTCACCTCCAACCGTATGTATCCCTGCTGGGAACAGCCTTCTGCTCCAAGATGCCCAGTACAGCAGGCAGGGATAGGGGAGGGCAGAGGGGTGGGGGCACCCACTCCAAGGCAGGGAGGCTGCTCACGCGCCATTCCCACAGCTAGCCAGTGGGAAGGTGGACCCAGCCCCATCTGACGGAGAAGGAAGAAGGCTTGTCCCGGGGAAGGTACATGCCATCCCTTGGCACAGCAGATGCACACACACAGTGGATCCCACCTATTACCATTATTGTTGCTGTCATCACAGCCACATCATCATCCTTAGTTGAACTAATTACCTAAGATCCCACAGGGAGCTACGGCAGAACCAGAATCTGTTCTGGCTCCAGGTCGCATCATGAGAACAGGTCTGTGGGTGGCCCAGTCAGGTCTGACCACATGGCTGCCTCCCCCACACCTCACTCTCCTCCTGCTCAAACTCCTCCCATCGACAGTGGCTCCTCCTAGAGTCCTCATCCTCCTCAGCTCCCTGGCACCTTGGCCCAGATCAAAGAAAACAGCACATCTCCACACGCAGACAGGAGAGAATGCATACCTGTGCGTGCACACCAACACACATGAGCTCACATGGCCTCAGACCCGTGCACAGAATGGGCCCGGGAGGCCTGTCTGCTCAAGCAGACTCGCAGACCCACTGCTGCACAGGGTACCTGGATTTTTCTTATTTCCTCACCTGAGCTCACCTTTTAATCCACGTCTTTTCTTATTGTTTCCTGAAATGTGTTTGCTCCCCCATTGTCAGGGATCCAAGGCAAAGAAAACATTCCTCTGTGACCTGCCCCCTGACAAATCAAACCTCATTTTTCTGTGTCCCTGTGAATCCTTGTCCATAAGCAGAAGTCACTTTTCTTTTTTTCCAAGGCATGGATCGCAGTTGACTGTCTGCTTTTTGTACCTGACCTTATTACATCGCCACGATTTTCTTAGTTTCCAGTTGTAATGGGAGCGCAGTTGTCCATTGTGCAGCTCTGCTCTGCTTTTCTTTCTTTTTTTTCTTTTTGAGACGGAGTCTCTCTGCCACCCAGGCTAGAGTTCAATGGCACAGTCTCGGCTCACTGCAACCTCAGCCTCCCGGGTTCAAGCAATTCTCCTGTCTCAGTCTCTGGGTAATTGGGATTACAGGTGCCTGCCACTATGCCTGGCTAATTTTTTGTATTTTTAGTAGAGACAGGGTTTCCCCACGTTGGCCAGGCTGGTCTCGAACTCCTGACCTCAGGTGATCTGTCCCCCTCTGCTCGGCTTTTCTTTTTTTTTTATCTGAGACAGAGTCTCGCTCTGTCGCCCAGGCTGGAGTGCAGTGGCCGGATCTCAGCTCACTGCAAGCTCCGCCTCCTGGGTTTACGCCATTCTCCTGCCTCAGCCTCCCGAGTAGCTGGGACCACAGGCGCCCGCCACCTCGCCCAGCTATTTTTTTTTTTTTTTAGTAGAGACGGGGTTTCACCGGGTTAGCCAGGATGGTCTCGATCTTCTGACCTCGTGATCTGCCCGTCTCGGCCTCCCAAAGTGCTGGGATTACAGGCTTGAGCCACGGTGCCCGGCTCTGCTTGGCTTTTCTAAGGCATTGTCTTCTCACTGGAAGCATCTACTGTTTTCGGTGTTTCAGCGTGGCAGTAATGCCTCTGATATGTACAGGGCTGGTGCTGTGTTACCCGATTGCTTTCTAGCTGTGGCTGGTTCCCATTCATGCTGCCTCCAGCAACGGATAAGTATATGGCAGCACCTCCTTATTTGAATGCAAATGTCTGGTTGTAATAGAGGTAGATGATTCTTGGTGTGGTGCTATGGTCATTGTCGTTTTGTGTCATGGTAACATGCCATCCCACGTTGGCCGTCCACAAATGTTTGCAGCTATGATGGACGCCTCAGCTGCTGGACAGGAAAGAGGATCAAGCTAAGACGACGGCCCAGAGTGTGCAAGCAGAGAGAGGGTGTGGACAGAAAACCTTGCCTTCTCCAGGGCTAGTGACAAAAGTCATCTCAGGCTGGCTTAAGTGGAGAGAAAAACGTATGAGATCAAGCAATGGACAGCCGGGGGAGGGCTGGCTTTTATTTCCTCGGCTCCCAAGCTCAGTCCCCAGCACTGGGCCTGTGCCTTTGTAGGTCCCTCTGTACCCAGGTCTTGCTGTGGGGGTTGCTTCTTAGCATTAAGGTCTCAGTTCAAATGCCAGCACCTCCAAGAAGCCCTCGCTGGTCACCCTATCTAAAGTAACCCCCACTCCTAAGGACAAACCTGTTTTTTCTTCCTAGCGTAGACTACTCTCTGAAATCACCTTGTTCTCCCAGTCATCTGCTGCCCTTGGCTGTTGCACGAGCTACAGCATAGCACTCTGCCTTGCCCACTGCTTTGTCCCCAGGACCCAGCCCTGTGCCCAGGGTATAGTGGGTATATAATCGATTAATAGAGGCCTGGAGGCCACCGTGGAAGAGCTCCGGCCGGATGGTGGTGCAGTTCGGTCGTGAGGACCTTGGCCTCCAGTGTCCCGCTCCACTCTTTCCCAGCCCTGTGGTCTTGGGAAAGTCATTTAACTCTGCTAAGCCCTAGTTTTTGCATCTGTAAAGTGGGAAGAATCCTCTCCACCTTAAGCCTCGCCATGAGGATTAATGAGATGCGTGTACAGAGTTTAGTACACGGCCTGCCACATTGTGAGTGCTCAATAAATGTTGGCCATTCTCTTCATTGTCATCAACAGCTAACTTCAGGAACGAGATTCCCTAGGGCAGAATCTAAGGAGAACCTTTCCTATATCGAATTGTGTCTGGTATTGTGATGCTGAATTGTTTAACTGGTCCCAAATGACGTAACTGGGATGAAACCAGCTTGTCATGTATATGTAACACATAATATGGGCTGTCATATATATTTGTGTGTGTATATGTGTATATAAGTATACACACACACACATATATATGGGCTGCTGGTTTAAAAACACAGATTCTGGGCCCCACTCCAGTGGCGGGATAGGGATGAAACAAGATTGGCCATATGTTGGTAATTGCTGAAGTTGGGAAATGGGTACGTGGGAGTCCATTATACGATTACCTATGTTTTAGATTTGAATTCTTCCATAAGAAGATTTTGCGGGTAGGGGAGGAGGGAGTGAGCCTGAAGGGAATGTGGGCCGGCCTAGACCAGGTTGGAGCCAGCAGTCTCTAGGAATGGTCAACTCACAAGGAGTCCACATGGGTGTAATTAACTGCAGAGTCTCCAGTGGGCACTTGGCAAATTGTATCAAAGGCCTTAAAAATGGTCATTGCCTTTGAGTCATCAATTGTACTCATAGGAGAGTAAGCTAAGGAAATAATTAAGAGAGTGTACAAAGATCTAGGAAAATAATGTTCATTAGGTGATTGTTTGTAAGAATGAAAATGAGGAACCACGTCAGTATTCAGGCATAGGGGGTTGATTGAGTATGGTAACTGCCCAAGATGAGTGAGGAGTGTCAGGACCTTGCTGGCAGTCAGGCAGCAAACATTTATTGAGCACCTACTATATGCTGGGCATTGAGCTAGGTTCTGGGGATAGAGAGATGAATAAAACAAACTCTCTATGGAGCTTATGTTCTGTGTCTTAGACCTGAAAAGTTGTTCACGATGTTCAGTTCTTACAAAAAGATACAGTATGGTGCTATTTTAGGAAAATATAAATGTATATGTAAACATGTCTGGCAGTTTACATGTAAGAATGTGAACCATAGTTTTCTGATGGTGAATTTATGGGTGATTTTTTTTTTTTTTTTTTGCCCTTGGTGATCACCTGTGTTTTGTACAATTTTTTTTTTTTTTGAGATGGAGTCTCGCTCTATTGCCCAGGGTGGAGAGCAGTGACACCTCTCTGCAACCAGCGATTCTCCTGCCTCGGCCTCCCTAGTAGCTGGGACTACAGGTGTGTGCCACCATGCCTGGCTAATTTTTGTAGTTTTAGTAGAGATGGGGTTTCACCATGTTGGCCAGGCTGGTCTTGAACTCCTGACCTCAAGTGATCTGCCCACCTCAGCCTCCCTAAGTGCTGGCATTACAGGTGTCAGCCACCATGTCCAGCCTTGTACAAGTTTTAACAAGAAATATTACAGGGGTGATTTTGATAAGGCATTCACTTTTTCATTTCTTCACATTTTTAACCTAGGGCAATAGGCATTTGGACACCACTGTCAAGCGTGGTCTTGGCTCTTGTTTTAAAAATGCAAATACTGAGCTCCACCCTTGACCCATTTAGTGGGCTGCTCCTGGAAAGAGGTCCAGGTGTCCTTTAATGCAAATGATTCGACTGCTTCTGACATCTGAGAACCATTACAGGGTTGAACAGAGAGATGTTGGAGTCTTCGTGGACTTGGCTCTGCGGCTGCAGGACTTTTCTCAGGTTTTCAGAGGAACCCACTCAGAACAATTCAGGAAGCACTTCCTTCGCTTACTGAGATGTGGCTTTGGCAGGAAGGGACAGGAAGGGAGTGTCGGGGCAGGGAGGGAGTGTTAGGGCAGTGAATGCTATCTGCATCCCCAGCCTTCTTACAGAAGAGGACTGACTCGACTATGCGACCAGGATTAGAACCCACAGGCCTAAATTGCTGTGTTATTTTAGCTCTGTAGTCCATGACCCGAGATTCTGGAAGGCCCATGAGCTTCCTGTAAGCATCCCAGAAGGCCCAGGACAGTTCATACCTTTCCTGGGTGATATCTGGCCGCTCTGGGCCAGCATTCTATTAGCCCAGCATTGGACTCCAGTTACCTCATGCTTATCAGCAGCTGATTCATCTGTGCTTTCATTCATGCCCCTGTCCAGTCATCCTTCCATCCGTTCATTCATTCAGTAAGCATTTGCCACGGTCCACTTGGTACCAGGCCCTGCACGGGGCTCTGGGGACACAGAGATGAGTAAGGCTCCATCCCTGCCTTCAGCAGCTCCCCCATCCAGGAAGAACTGATCTGCCGTTGCTTTCTTTCCCCATTTTCCGGTGCAGTTTTTCTGGTTGATAGGCTCTTTTCTTTTTAATACTGAAACATAGTTTGTTTTAAAAGTAAAACTATTCAAACAATATCAGAGGTTGTACAATGAAATGGGATCTTTCTCAAATCCTGCCTTCCTCCCCAGAAGCTAAAGCTGCCCGTGGTTCCTTGGGCATCTTTCCAGATAATTCTCCTATATATGTACATGGATAGAGAGTGCCTCCCCCTCCCCCAATCCATGACTTGGTTCTTTTCTCTGTTGGAGAATAGCTGCTCCTAGCACCCACTTTTTTTTTTTTTTTTTTTTTGAGACGGAGTCTTGCTCTGTCGCCCAGGCTGGAGTGCAGTGGTGTGATCTTAGCTCGCTGCAACCTCCGCCTCCCAGGTTCAGGCGATTCTCCTGCCTCAGCCTCCTGAGTAGCTGGGATTTTTGAATTTTTAGTAGAGACAGGGTTTCACCATCTTGGCCAGGCTGGTCTCGAACTCCTGACTGCAGAAGATCCACCTGCCTCGGCCTCCCAAAGTACTGGGATTACAGGTGTAAGCGACCGCGCCCAGCCAACACTCACTCTTTCATGGTTGCTCTGTCGATGGACGTTTGGGTTGTTTCCAGAATTTTAATAATGTATACAGTGCAGGAGGAAGATCCTGATGGATAGAGTCTCCCAATTCCTGGTGTCCAAGGGGAGAAGATGAAGAGCAGTTGGTTGGTGGTAAAACTGTGGGGAATGAGCCCCCTGTCGTGCCCAGGGGGGTTAGGATTAGGACTGAAATGACATAGAGCTGTCAGCGGGCAGTGCCCGTCCCCCTGCTTCATTCTGCTGTGTTCTTCCCGCAGCCCTGGCCTCCCACGACTACATCCTAAAGATTGTACCCACGGTTTATGAGGACAAGAGTGGCAAGCAGCGGTACTCCTACCAGTACACGGTGGCCAACAAGGTACGCAGGCGATGGCTGGGCCGAGCTTTGTGCGGCGGCGCCCTCTGCTGACGGAGAGCAGAGACGACAGGCGGCTGCACCAACGCACTTTCTTCCGGTTCCTTTCTGGAGGCCTTTCCTGGGGGTTAGCTTGGGCCAGGCTCTGTCTCTGGGTAAAGGGGAAAGGCCTAGTCCCTGCCATGTGGCAGTCTCAGAGTCAAGGAGAACAGATCTACCAGGAGATAGGGTTTGAGAAAGAGCAGGTAGGCCCCGTCCTACAAAGGTCCTGGGGTTGCAGGGCTGTTTCTCAAACAGCCCTGCATCTGGTCCGAGTCCTTTAGACACAGACCCCAGTGTGCTCAACACACACAGACACTCCTGCTCTCAGGGCACAGGCACTTTACCCAAACTCATGAGGCTGCTGAGTCACACCAAGATGGCTATTGATTAATTTGCTGTTGATTGACAGGGGTGTCCCCAGGACCCCAACACTCAAAGTCATGGAGAAGACACCAGGCCTTAGTGGGCAGCAGAGCATGGTCAGAGTCTGCAGAGTGGGATGGCCCAGAAATTAGTAGTCTCAAGCCAAGACAGCCTCGGGCTTCCCCGGGAGCACCACACCAATGGGACATGAATACTTGAAGCCTGTTGGTTGAGATGCCCCTGCTAGACCCTGGTGGATGGGTTTTTCCCACTTAGCACTGGGACTGTCCTTTTTCTTCCATTCCAAGGCTGCCCAAACCCCTTATAAGTGTTACCTGTTTAGTTCAGTTAATTATAACAATAATAGGAGGCATAGCTGTCAGTCACTGAGTACTTCCTGGGGGCTAGATGTGCTAAGCTCTCTTCTTCCATCTTCTCAGTCATCATGACAGCTCTGATGTTGAGACTGTTATTGAGCCCATTTTGTTGATTTGGCCATTGAGGCACTGAGAGGTGGTTGTAGAGCTATAAAGTGGCTGAGTGGGGATTAGAACAGGTTTTCCTTGAGCTCCAGAGCCTGGCTTCTTGATCACCTCATGCCTCAGTCTAAGGAAGGGGCTGTGAGTCTGCCCACCTGCGAGCTGCTCTCTGTCCAGTGACTTAGTCCCTCTGTTCTGACTCGCCCTAAATGGATGTTCCCGGGAGCTCTGTTTCTTTTATTCAATGTTTCACAAGGGGCATCTCATTGTAACCCTCACATGCTCATAGCAACTAACAGATGAAAAAGCACAGATGCAAGCTCAGGACCACACTGCAGTTCAAATTCCAGCTCAGACATTCACTAGCTGTTGACCCGTGACATGTCACATAGCCACTGTGTGCCTCAGTTTACTCATTCATAAAATGGAGATGATACTTTATAAGATTGCTGTCACGTGAGGCAATGTTTTCAAAAATGCCTAGCCCACCAAAAAAAAAAAAACCTTTAGGTAAAGGATACTGACTGTTGCTATTTTTCACTCTTTTTCTCTGTCCCTCAGCTCTAGGCTGTGACCCAGACAGTCAACGTACCCCAGAAGCTCTCCTGGAGAAAGCTGATCTTCCCTTACTCAAAGCTCCTTTTCCCAGTGCTTTGGTGAGGCCGAGCAGCCAGAACAGCTTGCTCAGCTTCTCTGTGGCTGCAGCCGCACTCTGCCCTGGGAGCAGGCAGCAGTGACCCAGTGGGAGGTCAGGGCTCAGTGTTACCTCTGGAGCGGCCTGGGCTCCTCAGGCTCAGCATTTGGGGTTGGGGGTACCCCAGTGGTTCAATATGGTCTCCAGTTGTTGCAGATTTTAGCACCTTGAAGTGCCTGAACTGGAGAGATCCCAGGAGCCATCATCCCAGGCCCATCAGTGTTTAGATGGGGAAACTAAGTCCCTGAGGGAGGGAGGGGCTGGCCCAAGGGCGCACTGTTAGCTCAGCCCCTTAGTATCCTTAGTCCCTGCTGTGTGAATTCTCGGGAAGGTTGGTGGCAGGGCGGGGCCTTCTGGCTTTGCAGTTCAGTCCATTCCTCTGAAGAAGCTAGTGCACTCCCCACACGGCGTTTATACCCATCACACACACACACACACACACACACACACCCCAGGTCTCCTGCTTATCCATCATGTGTGGCTCAGAATGTCCCCTCCCCAGTCTCCCAGATGCCTCCTGGGAGAACGGGTCATTCGTTCATTTGTTCATAGCCCCCTCAACTGTCTATGACCCTCCATCCAACATGCGTGATGTCGCTGTGTTAGGGATATTTTTACGTTTTCCTCCTTCTGCAGACTGTGACTCCCTCTGGGGAAAGGGCAGGACTTGCTCACCTCAGGGTCCCCAGCAGCCAGCCATGGGCCACCACAGTGGAGGTGTTCAGCAAACCATTGTTGAATAAATGAATTGATTTCGCATGGCCTAGGGGTTGAAGGAGGCCATAGGCCTTTACTCAGCCAACAATTACACTTTTCCTTTTACAGCTCTGCTTTCTAATGTATGTTCTGATTCTGGTGCTGCTTGCAGCTCACATGGTCAATTTCTAAACAACCAAGGGGGTCAGAAATGCCCAGCTGTGCACAGCAGAGTCCAGGGCCTCCAGGAGAAGGGATTGAGAGAGGGAGTGGGGGAGTCTGGCTTTGTGGAACAGAGAGGGAGGGAAGTCCTTTCTGGAGGGTTACTGGGGGACCCACCCACCCTGGGACACAGTTTGTACTTCTGATTCTCATATCCTCTACCCCAGGAATACGTCGCCTACAGCCACACAGGCCGCATCATCCCTGCCATCTGGTTCCGCTACGACCTCAGCCCCATCACGGTCAAGTACACAGAGAGACGGCAGCCGCTGTACAGATTCATCACTACGGTGAGTGGCCTGGGGCAGTGGGCTGGGCCCTGAGCCAGCCACCCTGCGCCTGCTCTGGGCCCCTTTCCTTGGTGCCCCTCACCTGTTCTTGCTGAAACAGGATGTAGCCTACAGGGCTAGCGGCTCTGGCTGCGCACAGGAGGCTTCGACCCGAAGGATGCTGAGAAATGTTCTCAGAAACACATCAGTATCAATGACGTTTTTTCTAGAAAGTATTTTCCAGAGGGGAATGCCCCGAAATCCATTTAATTCCTGAAGCAGATCTCCATATGGTTTCAGTAGATGTTTAGGATTTTCTCCAGTTTTTTATTGTTATGGAAATTATTCTTAGCAATTTTGCACCAAAGATTTAACTCATTTTTTTCAGGTCTAATTTCCAGTTGTAGCTGCTGATAGGGTCAGATTTTTCTCTTTCCTTCCTCCCTGTTCTCTCTTTTTTGCCGTGGTCTTTACCACGTCCAGCGTTCTCTAGGGCGGCTTCAAGCTGATGTTAGTTTTCCTTTATGCTGATTATTTCTATCACGTCTACTGTTTCCTGGCCTCCCATTCAGAAGGTCCTTGGGGTCAGAACAGGAGGGCCAGGGTGCCCTACTTCACCCAAGAGGCCCAGGAGGCACTGAAGAAGCCAGAGTTAGCCGAGATGGAAGAGACAGGGGAGCTATCCCTACTTCACAGATTTGGAAACTGAGACCTAAAGATAAATATAGCATTGGGAGGCCCTTATTTTTCTGTACTTCTTTATACTTGTAATGATGGTTCAAGATCAAAGGTCTTGGCTCTTTGATTTCCCATAATAACTAGGTCAGTATTAGTCAGGACTCTGTTACCGAAGATCCAGAACCAGACCTTGAGCTGGCCTGAGGAGTAGAAGGTCTCAGGCATGGCTGGATCCAGCCTTAAACATTGCCAGGAATAGGTCTCTGTCTTCGGATCTGCTTTCCTCTATACTGACTTCATCTTCAAGTAGAATTTACCAGTAGAAATGGCCTCTTTCTCAGTCATTCTAACCAAGTCCTAGATAGGACAGTGCTCTCACTGGCCCAGCTCAGGCCTCATGCCATCCTTGTGGCCTGGGAAATCAAATGCTCTGGTTGGCCAGGCTTAGGCCCTGTACCTGCTCTGGTGTCAACCCCATCCAAACCACAGGGACAGAGATTGTGAGGAATGAGGTTCCTCAAGAGAAAAGGCAGGGGCCAGCTACTAGAAGAGGAAAGAGTGGGTGCCAGGAAGCAGAACAGTGGGATGCTGTGACAGGGCCTCTGCCTTCTCATCTTTCCTGCCACCTCCCAGGGCCTTGTGGGACTCAGGAGATCGTGAAAGGAGAAGCTCTTTGTAGATATGAAAAGCCAAGTAGGACGGGGCACAGTGGCTCACACTTGTAGTCCCAGCACTTTGGGAGGCTGAGGCGGGAGGATCGCTTGAGGCCAGGAGTTTGAAACCAGCCTGGGCAACATTGTGAAAGCTTATCTCTAAGAATCTTAAATTAGCTGGATGTGGTGGTGTATGCAGCTGTAGTCCCAGCTACTTAGGAGGCTGAGGTGAGGATCACTTGAGCCCAGGATTTTAAGGCTACAGTGAGTCATGATCATACCACTGCACTCCAGCCTGGGCAACAGAGCGAGACCCTTTCTCTAAAAAACAAAACAAAAACCTCCACAAAACAGACAGAGACATACAAAGGGTGTCATAAGTCTGGTGCTTACATGAGCCTCAGACAGTTTTTTGCTGTTCTCTTTGACCACATAAAAGTTAGAAACTTCTGTTCAACAAATGGCACATAACATAAAGCAAAAACACCACACGCAGCCTGGGAAGATACTGGCCACACATATGGGAAAGAGGTAGCCTTCAGAATTCATATGTAAAGAACTCCTAGAGATCAGTAAGAAAAAGTTAACAACCAGGCCGGGCACGGTGGCTCCAGCCTGTAATCCCAGCACTTTGGGAGGCCGAGGTGGGCGGATCACGAGGTCAGGAGATTGAGACCATCCTGGCTAACATGGTGATTCCGTCTCTACTAAAAAGACAAAAAACTAGCCGGGCGAGGTGGCGGGCGCCTGTAGTCCTAGCTGCTTGGGAGGCTGAGGCAGGAGAATGGTGTAAACCCGGGAGGCGGAGCTTGCAGTGAGCTGAGATCCAGCCACTGCACTCCAGCCTAGGTGACAGAGCGAGACTCCGTCTCAAAAAAAAAAAAAAAAGAAAAGAAAAAGTTAACAACCAAAAAAAAAAATAGACAAGGCCAAGGACCAGCTCTTCACAGAGGAGATGATACTGGCAGTGAAAAGATGCTCAAGTTCACTAGAAACTGGAGGGATGAGATTTAAAACAAGACTCAATTCAGGCCAGACATGGTAGCTCAAACCTATAATCCCAGCACTCTAGAGAGGTGGAAGCAGGAGGATCACTTGAGGCCAGGATTTTGAAACCAGCCTGATTACCACAGCAAGACCCCATCCCTACAAAAGAAAAGTTAGAAAGTTAGCTAGACATAGTGGTGCATGCCTGTAGTTTCAGCTACTTGGGAGGCTGGGGTGGGAGGACTGCTTGAGCGTGGGAGGTTGACACTGCATTGAGCCATGATGGTGCCACTGCACTCCAGCCTGGGCAACAAAGTGAGACCTGGTCTCAGAAAAATGAAAAAATTAAAAGGCCCAATTGAATCCTATTAGACTGACAGAAATTGAAAACTTGGCCGGCTCACACCTGTAATTCCAGCACTTTGGGAGGCTGAGGCAGGCAGATCACCTGAGGCCAGGAATTCAAGACCAGTCTAGCCAACATGACAAAGCACTACTAAAAATACAAAAATTAGCAGGGCATGGTGGGAGGCTGAGATGGGAGATTCACCTGAACGTGGGAGGCAGAGGTTGTGGTGAGCCAGGATCGCTTCACTGCACTCCAGCCTGGGCAACAGAGTGAGACTCCGTCTCAAAAAAAAAAAGAAGGCCAGTCGTGGTGGCTCATGCCTGTAATCCCAGCACTTTGGAAGACCGAGGCGGGTGGATCACGAGGTCAGGAGATCGAGATCAACTTGGCTAACACGGTGAAACCCCGTCTCTACTACAAATACAAAAAGTTAGCTGGGCGTGGTGGCGGGCACCTGTAGTTCCAGCTACTGGGGAGGATGAGGCAGGAGAATGGTGTGAACCCAGGAGGCGGAGCTTGTAGCGAGCCGAGATTGCGCCACTGCACTCCAGCCTGGGTGACAGAGCAAGACTCCATCTCAAAAAAAAAAAAAAAAAAAAATTGAAAACCTGCTACTACAAAGATTGGGAAGATGTGAAGCCATGGGAACCCACATGTACTACTGGTGTGCAGGGACGTGGATGTAGCTACTCTGAGGGGAGATGCACAGACCCCAGGACCCAAAAAATCAGGGGATTTGTGAGCAAATGATTTCACCCAAGACCCCACAGGGTAGCACACCCCAAGTGGGTCTTGGTGCTGATTCTTACTCCAGCTCTCCTACTTCATTCCCACGATAAGCCACACACAGAGATACAAGTAGGTTCTCTGGTGCCTCCATGCAGGTCTAGAACACTCCTCAGAGGCCCTAGCACCTGTAGCATTGACTGTAGCAGAGAAACCCCCTCCATCCATGCCTCACAGTAGGGTTCAGAAGGCTCTTCTCTGTCCCTGTTTCTGTTTGCTGTTGTATGGAAAGCAGCTGAGACTCTGGGCATTAAAAATCACCTGGTAATGGCCGGGCATGGTGGCTTATGCCTGTAATCCCAGCACTTTGGGAGGCTGAGGCAGAGGTATCACTTGAGATCAGGAGTTCAAGACCAGCCTGGTCAACATCGCAAAACCTCATCTCTACTGAAAATACAAAAATTAGCCAGGCATGGGGGTAGGCATTTGTAGTCCCAGCTACTCGGGAGGCTGAGGAAGGAGAATCACTTGAACCCAGGAAGCGGATGTTGCAGTGAGCCAAGATCATGCCACTGTATTCCAGCCTGGGTGCCAGAGCGAGACTCTGTCTCACAAAATAATAATAAATTGGCCGGGTGCGGTGGCTCACACCTGTAATCCCAGCACTTTGGGAGGCCGAGGTGGGCGGATCACCAGGTCAGGAGTTTGAGACCAGCCTGACCAGCATTGTGAAACCCCGTGTCCACTGAAAATACAAAAAATTAGCCGGGCATGGTGGTGTATGCTTGTCGTCCCAGCTACTTGGGAGGCTGAGGCAGAAGAATTGCTTGAACCTGGCAGGCAGAGATTGCAGTGAGCCGAGATCACGCCACTGCACTCCAGTCTGGACAGAATGAGACTCCATCTCAGAAAAAAAAAAAAGAAAAGAAAAGAAATCACTTGGCAAGTGGCTGAGAAATGAAGGGTTTCATTTATTCACTTAACATTTGCTAGAATTCACCATGTGCCGGCCTCTGTAGCAGGCACCAGGGTCAGCTGAATCATACACAGTCCCTGCCTTCAAGGAGACCCCGCTGGTGGGGCAGATGCGTGAGCGCAGGGAGCATTGGCGGGGCTGTAGTGGAGATGTGTGCCTGACACTGCAGGCAAATGAGAGGGCGCCATCCCCTTTGTTTGGGAAGCTCCAAGAAGGGAATCCTGTGATGGGCATTGAGCTGAGGAGAAAGGGCCCCAGGAAAGGGAATACTATGCGCAGAGGTGCCCAGTGTAACGTGTCCTATGCACGCCGTGCCACCCCCTTTGGCAGGTGACGGACTCCCCAGTGAGCCACTGACCTTCTGAGAGCAGGAGGCTCCGAGAAGCCACAGGGAAGACACTTCCTTCGTCAGAGACCCAATGCCTCCATGACTCCTTCTTCTCTTCCTGTCCTTGGCCACCAGCCTGTCCTCCATCTCTGCCCCACCCACCTCTGCTCAAGCATGGGCTGACAAAGCCCCGGGCTTGTGGGCCACACTGCTGCAGGGAACCTCCTGACATCATTAGCCTGGTGGTTCTTCTGAAGGCCCCGTGCCACCACCTTGGTTGCCATGGTAACCGTGGGGTCAGCTCTGAAGGAGCCAGCCGGCCGGCTGTGCCTGGCAGATGGCGTCATTGTGGAGCTTCAAAGGCCCTTGTCACAGGGCAGCAGATGTGGGGATGACGCCAGCACTCAAACACACACATACACACACGGCACAAAGATCCCTGGGAGCCCTCGGAGGGTGGGGTGGGGCCGGGATGGAAGTGGAGGCACCTGCTGTGGCCTCTCTTTCTCTCTTTTTAAAATCAAACACTTGCGTGCAAAGCCCCTAAACGGCAAATGGGGGCCTCTGCAAATAGCTCCTTAGAGGGGCTGGAGACGAAGAGGGACTTAGGTCAGGATGTCGTCATGTGGCGGCTGCGGGGCTGGGAGGCAGCTGTGGGTGGGCTGGAGGGAGGGAGGGTAGAGGCAGGTGGGGCCTCCCAGATGCATTGCCGAGTGTTAAGTACCTGGCTGCTTCCAGGTTCCCCCCCCCAGGGGTCCCGAAAGGGCTTGTTGATCCCCAGCCTAAGCAGTTGTTCCTCCTGGGAGTCTCTAGCCAGGCTTCCTGGAGCTCCTCTGTCTCGGCACGTGGGGCACCTTGCTCAGAGCGATGTTCTGTGCTCTATCAGAACATTCCAGTGCTAAGGGAGTAAACAGATCGTGTTTGACGACATGCAAGTAATCCCCTCCAAAGTGCTCCCCTCCCACACAACACATTTGTCCCCTGCCACTTGCTGAAGCTCCCTTTTTGAGATTGAGATTGCCTTCAAGTGGGTTGTGGTGACAGACTGGATGGCTTCAGAGGTGTCAGATCTCTTTCCTTGAGTGGTTAATTTTATTTTGGAGGAACAGCCAGAAGTCACAAAGCACCAGTCGGGCCAGTATGGCCGGGATGGTTTTTGCCCACCAAGGAGTACCGGATGGCGATGACACCCTCCCGTTGCGTGCTACTCAAAACTTGTCATTCTTGAAGATTTGTGCAGTTCACTTAACTCGAGCGGTGCTCAGGGCCCTTGGCCAGGGCTTAACTTGGGTATGAGGGAGAGTTGCTACAGGGAGCCCCACCCACAGACGTTCCTCTCTGCCGCCCTCCTTCATGCTTTCTAACCAGGGGACTGATCCCCCAGACTTTAGATTGCCCTGCCTGGTTGCCAGGCCTGATGATGACCTCCAGGTCTGACTTACCTGTGTCCCCAGCATCCAGTGAAGGGCCTGGCCTGGACACAGGTGCTCAGAAATGTGTAAGGGGCAGCTGCCTAAAGAAGTGATCATATTTTCAGCTGGGCACAGTGGCTCACACCTGTAATTCCAGCACTTTGGGAGGCCAAGGTGGGCAGATCGCCTGAGGCTAGGAGTTCAAGACCAGCCGGGCCAACATGGCAAAACCTCGTCTCTACTAAAAATACAAACAATTATCCAGGTGTGGTGGTGCATGCCTGTAGTCCCAGCTACTGTGGAGGCTGAGGCAGGAGAATCACTTATACCCGGGAGGTGGAGGCTGCAGTGAGCCAAGATCATGCCACTGCACTCCAGCCTTGTCTCAAAAAAGAAAAAAAAAAAAAAAAAGATCATATTTTCCCTAGCCAGACAGGATGAGGGGAAAAAGTGATCATATAGCTACCCCTATTAAGCACCTACTATGTGCCAGGTAATTACATAGTTACCTCCTTTAGCCCTCCCAACAACCCCTCAAGGTAGATGATTTTGTTCCTGTTTTATAAATGAATTAAATGAGGCTCAGAAAGGTGAAAAAACTCATCCACGAACACACAGTCAGCAAATGGCAAGGCTCGAACGTGACCCCAGTGCCTGCCTCTGCAACATCCCCTACCCCCAGCACTGTCTTGGGAGCCTCTGTCTTCCAAAACAAGGGCTGTCAGGGGTGTTGCAGCAACAAAGCCCCCAGAAGTCATAGAACTCCTGGTAAGACAGACACCAGGATCATTTGATACGGTGACTTTCATCCTGGGAATCAGGAAGAAATATTAGAGCAGGAAACAAAGTTTTATTTTATTGTGAATATGCATGGTGAAATCACAGCTTCACACATACAAACCATTAAAAAAGCCATCGTCCATCTGAGGCAGATTGGCTGATAGTTTGCAAGTTTTCCTGCCCATATCTCATACCTTTTGTTCATCTGTTTAGGCTTCTGCAAACATTTGCCAGAAACTAAGGCAGCAAGGGCTGGGGCAGGAAAGAGGGCAGTGGGCATTAAGAAGAATTGACAAGGCTGGGCGTGGTGGCTCACGCCTGTAATCCCAGCACTTTGGAAGGCCGAGGCGGGTAGATCATGAGGTCGGGAGTTCAAGACCAACCTAACTAACATGGTGAAACCCCGTCTCTACTAAAAATACAAAAATTAGCCAGGCATGGTGGTGTGCACCTGTAATCCCAGCTACCTGGGAGGCTGAGGCAGGAGAATCGCTTGAACCAGGGAGATGGAGGTTGCAGTGAGCCGAGATTGTGCCATTGCACTCCAGTGTGGGTGACAGAGCAAGACTCCATCTCAAAAAAGAAGAATTGACAAGAGACAAACTTCAAACTGAGAAGGTTCTACCCATTAAGATGATGTGAGTTGGAAAAATGACCGTCTTGACCCTGGAGTGGCAGGACAGCCCTCAGAGCTCTCATATGCAGCCTCGGTTCTCTCCTCTCTGCCCCCACTACCCTGCTCAGAGTTCCCTCGGTGTCTCCCTTCCTTGGACCATGAGCTCCGACAAAGCCAGGTTTAGTCATCGCTGATCTCTAGATCCAGTGCATCAATGTGGGAATAAATAGGTGTCAAACAGTGAGCAAATAGAAGGAGAGTTGTACGCCTTGGTACACCCCCCACCAAGACGATTTCTGTTCTCCAAGGGACAGAACAGAACCCATATTAGGAGCTTGGTGATTCAGGTCTGGAAATGTGCGAAACGCTTCAGTTCAGATCCTTCCGTGGTATTCCGAGCTGAACTAGATCTTCAAGAAGGTTGTGTTCCAGAGATAGATTGCTCCAAACTGGGTCTGCACACAGACAGGGGCCTCCTGGCGCACACACTCCCAGAGCAGGTTCGGAGGCGGAAGAGGAACATGAGACCGAGTGGGCTCCATTTTGCACACCAGGCTGGTTTTTATAGATGCACAGCTTCTTACTTCACAGCCCTTGCTGACGGGGATCCCTTACGTCAGGAAATTTGGTACGTAAACCTTAACAGAATTGAGAAGACAGATTCCCTGCATGGGAGCTATCTGTACGTGAAGAGGGGCTAGGAAGAGTCTTCCGGCTGGGAATGAGGCAAGGTGGGCTAAGAGAAAAAGCAGGCCCTTGGCAGCCTCCCAAACCTGGCTTCTAGTGATCCTTGCTTACTCGGTAGCCCTGTGACCGTGGACAAGTCATTCCCTCTCTGACCTTCTGTGTTCTTCTCTGTGAAATGAGGGTCACCTAGCAGTGGCAAGGATTGAATGAGAAAAGAGAAGGTGCCATCTCAGACCCAGCACATAATAGATGTTCAACCAAAGTGAGTTCTTTCGAGGTGGGGTGGGTGGGTATTTTGCAGCCCGTAGGAATTGTAAAAATGTCAGGGGGAGGCCTCTACTCTCCCGAGGCCCCCGGAGCTTTGGAAGGCCTGATACCACACCCTCTCCTCCCCCATTCCCAGCCTTTCCAGGGCCCAGTCAACCACTTCCCTTCCACGACTACACCCCCAACTTCTGCCTCCTCCACGGCTTTGGTGTTCTCATCCCCGGCTCCAGCCTGTCTGCCGCTGCTGGAGCCTGATGAGACTCCAATTCATTATTTATTTCCTCATGCCGCGCCTCCTCCACACGATTTTAAAGCAGTGCTGACTGAACAAGGAAAGTGACTGAACAGTTCCTGGGCACTTAGGGTGCAGCAGGCAGCTGGACAGTGTCATCCCAGTCCCTGCAGTGGGCCCCATTCTACAGATGGGGGAAGCTGAGGCTCAGAGAGGTAAACTGGCTTTCCCGGCCAGGGCCACAGAGCTGGGGTTGGACCCCAGGAGTGTCTGCTCCAAAGCCCACAGTCTCACTCCCACGGCGGTGTGTGTGGTGCCTCTCCATTGCACGCTGTGGGAGAGTAATGGGGAGGGGGTACTAATGCACTGGGAAGGCGTTTGTGCTGGTGGAAAAACAGGCGTTTAGCTCCCCCTCCCGTGTGCCTAACACATCCTTCCCCTAAGGAATTAAGAACCATAATGAAAATGTAAGGGAAACACACACGCACCTCTTTTAAAGGTAGACAGGCTGACTTCATTCTTGTCACAGTGGGAGGCCAAGAAGCTGACGGGGCCCCTGGGAGGAAGTTGCTGGTGGGCACAGAGGGGCATTATCGGGTGACGTCTGATGAATGCCGCTTCCTGCACTGCCCTCTGACTCACTGGGGCTCAGGTATTGAACTGTCCTTGTTTCTGTTTCTGGAGCTGTGGCTGCTGCCCAGAGCAGTGGTGCGTGCACAGGCTGAGGTGGCCCTTCCTGGCTCAGCGGCCCTGCTTCCTCATCCCCCACGGGGAAGACCCCGCCCCAGGTTGTCCCCAAGCCTTGAGGCCAGGCTGGGAGATACAAGAGTATGGCAGCGGCAAGGGACTAAGCCACTCTCAGTCAATGCCACCACAGTCCTAAGGGGTAAGGATTAGTCTTCCCCTTTTTTTTTTTTTTTTTTGAGACGGAGTTTCACTCTTATTGCCCAGGCTGGAGTGCAGTGGCGCCATCTCGACTCACTGCAACCTCCACCTCCCGAGTTCAAGCCTCCTGAGTAACTAGGATTACAGGCACCTGCCACCATGCTCGGCTAATTTTTGTACTTTTAGTAGAGACAGGGTTTCACCATGTTGACCAGGCTGGTCTCGAACTCCCAACCTCAGGTGATCCACCCGCCTCGGCCTCCCAAAGTGCTGGGGTTACAGGCACGAACCACCATGGCCGGCCAGTCTTCCCATTTTTAAAAGCCACAAAACAGGCACCAGGAGCTAGGGTGGCACAAGAGCACATGGATGGGAGGGGTCCAAGCCAGTTCTGCCAGCCTCCAAAGCCCACACCCTCCATGGCATCGCTTTCCAGGTGCAGGGTCTCCAGGCGCAGCAACTTAGTGGAGAGGGGCACCTCCTGCCTGCCCCAGCCGGGGTCTCCCCCTCCAGGCCCACCTTTTCATCAGCACTGCCTTCCCCACGCCCCCGACTGACTCCCCTGAGCAAGCCACCTTTGCCCCTGCCTTGGCTGTGGAACTCTGTGCCTTTCCTGAGCAGGTCATTCATTCCCTCACTCTGGAACCCACCCATCCGCTCCTCATTCTTTCACTCACTCCTTTACTGATTCAACAAACGCGTCTTGTGCACCGCCCATGTGGTCAGTTATGTCTGCTATCTTCTCTCCCTTGGGCATTCAGGAAAATGAGAGTTTTCCAGATAGACTTGAGGTGGTGAGATTTAGGGAGCTCCCTCACTGGCCAGAGGGTGGAACCCACTTCTGGCCTAAGGTGCTTTGCCCCACGGGGATGTTCTTCATCACACACACATCTTGGCACTCACCTGAGGACACCCTGTCTGGGCCTCAGCTACCCGATCTGTTGAACGGGTTGCTGGGTAACTTCAGAGGGCCCTTAGAGTGCGTGGGCCCCCGGCAGCCACAGAGAGTCTGCCCGTGGTGCCTGGGACACTCTTGCTGTCCTGTTCTTATATGACTCATCCTGCCCTCTGCTAAAAGTGCCAGAGAGAGAACGGAAGTTGAGACCCAAAGGTATGCTCTGGGGAATAAGTAATATTTTACTGATTTTTCTGGTTGAGTGGGTCTCAGGTTTAGAAAATTCCAGATCTTAACCACAAGGTTAGAGCCTTCCAGTGAACTGAAAGATAAGATCAGGTTTCGTTTACTGAACATCTAAGTGCTAGGTGCTCCAGATGTGTTTTCAGCAGAGCAGCAGGGCTTTTCCCGCTTTATGTTTGTTTTTATTTATGTATTTATTTATTTTGGCAACAGCCTTGCTCTGTCACTTCAGCTGGAGTGCAGTGGCTGAATCTCAACTCACTGCACCCTCCACTTCCCAGGTTCAAGCAATTCTCATGCATCAGCCTTCCGAGTAGCTGGGATTACAGGCGCCTGCCACCATGCCCAGCTAATTTTTGTGTTTTTAGTAGAAACAGGTTTCACCATGTGACCAGGCTGGTCGCAATCTCCTGAGTTCACGTGATCCTCCTACCTTGGCCTCCCAAAGTGCTGGGATTGCAGGCATGAGCCACTGCACCCGGCTGGCTTTCCTGTTTTATAGGTGAAGAAACTGAGGCCCATAAAGGCTCTCCCACGGCTAGAATTAGCAAGTGATGCCACGATGCAGCCTCCAAAGGCTGGGTGCTCTCTGCTGCCATGGCAGGAAAGCCGTGTGGACTCCCCAGCCCTCACCTCGTGCCACCCTCACCATGTCCAACAGGGAGGTACACACCTCCCAGCCCCAGCTTTGCCCTGGGCTTCCCTGGAGAGGCCTCGTTTCTCTGTGTGAACAACAACAGACTGTGGGAACTAAGTGTCAGGACTGCAATTGGCTTTGTTTTCATTTTAATGCATTAGTGTTCCTCCCAGGCCCCGTCCCCACAGCCCAGGGACATGCCAATCACCGTCTTCCCTCCTGCCAGTGGCACCCCTGCCCTCCCCTCTGTGAGTTCCTGAGATCCCGCCGGCATCTCCTCCAGCTTCAGAATATCTGCTGTTGGATCCCATTGTTCCCACATCATCCCAGGAATCCTCAATGGCAAAGCCTGTCATCTTGCTGCCGCCCATGTAGGGCCTGAATGCCAAGGCAGACACACCACCTGGCAGAGCCTCGTGGCTGCATCTCCCCATGTTCCAGTAGGCATGGTGACCTTCTAAGACAAGGACAGCCATGACCAGCCACTTCCCTGAGCGAGTTCAGGTGTGGAAACGCCCTGGCACTGGACATTTCTGAATCTTTCCATATGTCAGAATCCAGGAAGTGCCACTCCTGGGAGTGCCAGAACCCCCTCCTGTGACTACGTCACCTCATTCCAGTCACCTCCTACTGACTGCCAGTGTGTTGGGGAGGCCTGAGGGATGAGAGATAAAATAATGAAAGCAGGGCCGTGGCAATGTGGGCCTGGCCGCTAGAGTTCTCTCAGCATTTTTTGTTTGTTTGTTTTAAGTCACGGAACCAGGCATGGTGGCTGACACCTGTAATCCCAGCACTTTGGGAGGCCGAGGCGGGCAGATCAGTTGAAGTCAGGGATTCGAGACTATCCTGGCCAACATGGTGAAACCCCATCTCTACTAAAAATGCAAAAATTAGCTGGGCATGGTGATGGGCGCCTGTAATCCCAGCTACTTGGGAGGCTGAGGCAGGAGTATCTCTTGAACTCAGGAGCAGAGGTTGCAGTGAGCCAAGATCACCTCCAATCTGGACGACAAGAGTGAGACTCCATCTCAAAAAGAAAAAAAGACATGATCTTGCTCTGTCACCTAGGCTGGAGTGCAGTGGTGCAGTCATAGCTCACTGCAGGCTTGACCTGGGCTCAAATGATCCTCAGGCCTCAGCCTCCAGAGTAGCTGGGACCACAGCCACCACACCTGGCCAATTTTTTTTATTTTTTGTAGAGATGGGGATCTCACTGTTTTGCCCAGGCTGGGCTCAAGCTCCTGGACTCAAGCCATCCTTCCATCTCCCAAAGTGCTGAGATTACAGGCATGAGCCACTGTGCCGGCTGAGTTCTCTCAGCTTTGAGGGAAGTCCCCCGGGATGTGTCAGGATTTCCCCTCCCCTCACCTCCTCAAGTGAACAGTGACCAGCCCCTTCAACAGATGCGGGGTGATGGGGACACACTGACCAGTATCAGTAGATACCTCAGAGGGAGTCTGCCTCAGGGTTCCCCCTTAGCCTTCAGGCTTGCAGTCACTCACCCTGTGACTGAGCCAGTTGCATAGCAGTTTCCGTGCCCCAGGGCCTCAGTTTCCCCTCAGGCGATGTGCTTTCCTGTGCACCTCAATATGCACATTGTCTCCCTCTGGTCTGGACCAGCCCCATGAAAGGAGAGTTGAGACTGGGTGCCAGGTGTCTGTGAGTCATAAGCATTCGGGTTCCAAATTGTGTGTAGATGAATACAGATGTGTTTTGTGTGTGTGTGTGTGTGTGTGTGTGTGTGTGGTTATTTTTTATTTTTTGCTTCATTGCTCGTAAGTCACATTTTCCTATCTTCTGATCCAAGCTCTAAAAGCGTTTTGTGGTATAAAATCTCCCATCATCTGATCCACTCTACCGAAATAAACCAACTCCCCTGCCGTCATCTTCCCTGAAAAGTACCCCTGCGTCATGCTCTAAGGCCGGCAGGGAGGGGCCTTGCCCACTTAAAACACTTCACCATAATCCCCCCAGCGCCCCCCGGTCCTCTCCACTCCCTAGGGGGCCGCTCCAGTTTCCTGGGCTGTTATTACTGGAGGACCAGCTGCTTCCTGCCACCCATCCACACAGACCTGGTCTGTCCGTCCTGGGCCTCACAGTCCTCTGCTTAGCTCATCTCATGGAAATATCATTTTAAAAAATAAATACTGGTTTGATTCGCACTTCCCTCTCGCCTTTGCTGTGTCTCCTGGCCTCCCACCACTGGGCACCAGTTCATCTATTAAGGTGTTCTTGGCTCCCAGAGTTCCCCAGAGGTTGCAGGTCAGTGGCTGGCCGTCCACCTGTGGTGCCTCTGGGGCCGCTAATGGCCTCTGGGGCCACACAACTGTTTATTTCTTCTGAGTCCTGTGGTCATTTAAATACCCCTTAATTGTGGCATGGGGGGAAAAGCGAGTGCCACATGGACTGTGTGACCTCGGACAAGTTATTTCCCTCTCTGTACCCCATGGGTACTCAGTGAAGAGCCATCTCCCTCATGGGCTGTAGGACTTCTGCTCCTCCGAGACCTATGGCTGCTGCTAGGATAGGAGGTGTTGGTTCTTATGAATGACATAAAGTAGATGCTCAAGAGGAAAATATGTTTAAAGTGTTCTTGCAAGGCCTGGAGCAGTGGTTCATGCCTGTAATCTCAGCACTTGGGGGGCTGAGATAGGTGGATCACTTGAGCCCAGGAGTTGGAGACCAGCCTGGGCAACATAGCGAGACCTCACCTCTACAAATTAAAAATTTTAAAAATTAGCCAGGCATGGTGGCACCACCTGTAATCCTGGCTACCATGGAGGCTGAGGCAGGAGAATCACTTGAACCTGGGAGTTGGGGTCTGTGGTGAGCTGTGATCACATACTACACTGCAGCCTGGGTGACAGAGTGAGATCCTGTCCCTACAAATCAATTAAGTTTCCTTGCAGACCTTCTGTGAACTTCATTTGTCTTCCATCATCCATGCTTTGATTCTGTAAAGTCATCAGAAAGCAATTTGTAGGCCATAACATTTTGAGTAAAACATAACGTTAGTTCGATTAGTCCCAAATGGTGTCCTGACCACTGCAAAGCTTTGTGATTCAATTAAGTGGGTGTTTTGCGCCTGAGAAGCAACAGGGTGTCACATTAAGAGCACAGACTCCAAAGTTTTGAACCCCTATTCAGCCACTTGCTGTGGCATTGGACGAGGGATTCAGGGGCTCTGTGCCTCAGTTTCCCTGGCTGTGAAATAGGTCTAAGAATAGTACCTACCACCTAGGGTTGAGCTGGGGATTCACTGGGAAGGTAAGTATTGTGCATTTTCTGGTGGTTAGTATATTATGATGTGGCAGACAGTTATGAAGTACAGATGTGACAGGTAACATTCATTATCTCCCTGCTACCGCCATTCTCAACCAGCGGCAGTTTTGACCTCTGGGGACATTTGGCAATGTTTGGAGACATTGTGGTTGTTACAGCATGGGGGAGGGGGGATGACCGGCATCTCCTGAGTAGAGGCCAGGGATGCTAAAATCCTTCACTGCAAAGGACAGTTCCTGTGGCAAAAAATTCTCTGGCCCCAAATGTCAATGGTGCCATTAGAAACCTTGCCCTAATAGAAGCTTTCTGGTAGCACCAAAGGCCTCTCTCTCCTTTGTAGCACTTGCCTACGTTATAATTTTGCATTTATTCATATGATAATTTGCTTACTACCCATCAAATCCCAGGACTCCACTTCTTGGCTGTGTGACCTTGGGCCCCTGGGACTGCCTTTCAGAACCTCCATTTCCTTCATCTGCAAATGGGATTGTAAATATGTGATAAATCTAGAGTTGAGGTTAAGACCACAGGCTCCAGGGTTAAGATGTACCTGTGTTCAAGTTGCATCTGCTACTTACGTGGTGAACTTAGGCAAGTTACCTAATAAACCTCAGTTTCCTCCCCTGTGAAATGGGTCTAATAATTGCCTTCCTCATTCAGAGGGTGAATGTGGGAATTAAAGGAGCTCATAATGGTGATAATTATTTTATTATTATTAAATCCACCATCCAATAACTGGTTTCCTTTGAGCCCTAAGTATGTTCCAGACTCTTGGTGACTATGTAGTGGGCATTATGGGCTTAATGGGGCAATGTCTGCCTTGCAGAGCCCATCATCTCATGGTGTGGGAGGGGTCTGGCCTGGTGCATCCTCCAGCACTGACCTCTGACACTCCCACCCTACTCCTGCCCTCTTGCAGATCTGTGCCATCATTGGCGGGACCTTCACTGTCGCCGGCATTCTGGACTCATGCATCTTCACAGCCTCCGAGGCCTGGAAGAAGATCCAACTGGGCAAGATGCATTGACGCCGCACCCAGCCTCACAGCCGAGGACCCTGGGCATCGCCAGCCTTGCCTCCAGCGCCCTGTCTCCTTTGGCCCTCAATCTGGCCTCAAATCTGGCTGTGTCCCAAAGTGTGTGTGGGAGGTGGGGGGAAAGTAGAGGATGGCTCCATGTTTCGCAGCTACCTCTTTTCCCCATGTTTTATTTTGGACAAATTACACTGCCTGAAGTTGCAGTTCCCCTTTCCCTGGGGAGCCCCAAGAGTAGAGTCAGGCAAGGGGTGGCGAGTCCAGGGATCTTGGGGACCCCTCCTAGGAGAGCTGCAGTCTTTTCCCTCTTAGGGGAATATCCCAGAATGCATATCGATCAGCTCTCAGGCAGACTTCGACAATCTCGCGGCCCCTGCTGTGTGGACACACTAATGATTTGGTTTCTCCCCTGGGCAGCCAACCCACCCCAGAGGCACCAGACTTGGGCTGTCAGCTTTGGGACCAGGCTGCCCAAAGGTACTCCTTTATACACCCGGCACCTTCCACGAAAGATGGTACTTCCCAAGCAAACCCCTACAATTTGTCACTATAGATGGAACCCTGACTTCTGCCCCATCCCTTCCTGCCCAACCTAGAGCCCAGGCCTCAAGCCTTTACCCCGACCCTGTCTTGTTCTTCCAAGATGCAGATGCCCAGTTGCTCAGCAGCAGCGGTAGAGACTTGAATCTGCCCACCAGTCACAAGGCGGGTCACAGATTCCTCTTCCTCTCTTCTCCTTGTTCCTCTGAACCCCCCACCAATGTGCCTCAGCCTGTGTGCTGTGTGGCAACAGCATTTCTTGGTGAAGGGGCTGGTTCCCACTGCCAAGACCTCCCACCGCTCTGCTGGGATCTGCAGTGGTAGGGAGTGGGGATTGTGTGAAGGGGAAGTCATCTTTTCAGATCCAGATAGACATGGTTTGTGCACTTATGTCCAGATGGGAAGCATCCTTCCTGCGACCCTAAAATCATCATGCAGCCTCTCTCAGACGGACGCCATCAGTCCCAAGGCCTTAGGTGGAGGAACAAAGGAGGCCAGCCCTGTCCTGTCCGTGGACCTCTACCTTCTGGACTCCCTGTGGGTGCAGAGCACTTGGGTCTCTCTACAACCCAGTCTTGGCCCACTTGCCCCTGTGCTCCCCCATCAGCTGGTCACACGCCAACACGTTCCCAGCCCCTGGGGCAGCTCCAGGGTGCCCCACCTGCTCCTGAGGTGGGTCCCTAGCCTGCTGCTCCTCTTCATCCTTTCCCTTTTGTCCTCAAAGGGAGGGGTAATGGTCCAGGCATTAATTTCACCCAGGGAATTTTAGCTATGCCCTCATATCCCAGGGAGAGAGCCACACGCCTGTTTTCCATTTATAGCAAGATTGTTTGCATACTTTTGTAATGAAGGGGAGTGTCCAGTGGAAGGATTTTTAAAATTATCTTATGGATAGCTCAAGTCTCTGCCATTTGTAATTTTTGGCTCTAAGCTCCAATTGGAGAAGCTTCTCCTTGTGCATATGAGTTGACTGATGTTGTGAGTGTAAATGCATTTGGCTATTTCTGGTATCTGTGGCCACTTGGACGGATTTCTTTTTTTACATTCTGTTCCTCAGTTACAGAAAGGAGTCCCTTTGGTGTGTGAATATGTGTGCCTGTAGAGGGTGGGGCAGGGTGGGGTGGGGATGGAAATGTGTGGCATGCACATGAGTTGAAATTCTACTTTTATGCATTTTTTGAAAAAAAAAAAAGAAACTCGGAGGACATAGGGGATGTCAGTTTCCTATGGAAGAGACACCTCTGACCTGTTATTCTTATAATCAGAATCTCAAGGGAAAAAAATGTTTCAGTTCTTTCCACACTCATTGGGTTCAACTAGATTAAAAGGCTGATTTTCAGAAATATTATGGTGTGATTCTTTCTACCTTGATTGGGGCTGGGTAACCCAGAGGCTGGAATCACAGCCAGAATGGAATTCACTTCTAGAGAAGATAGAAGAGTTGAAAAGGAGATCTGTGAGGATGATCAGAAAGTCAAACACCCTCTGTCCGGGCACGGTGGCTCACGCCTGTAATCCCAACACTTTGGGAGGCCGAGGCGGGTGGATCACCTGAGGTCAAGAGTTCGAAACCAGCCTGGCCAACATGGTGAAACCCCATTTCTACTAAAAATACAAAAATTAGCTGGGTGTGGTGGCAGGCACCTGTAATCCCAGCTACTGGGGAGGCTGAAGCAAGGAGAATCGCTTGAACCTGGGAGACGGAGGTTGCAGTGAGCTGAGATCGCACCATTGCACTCCAGCCTGGGGAACAGAGCGAGACTCCATCTCAAAAAAAAAAAAAAGAAAGAAAAGAAGAAAGAAAGTCAAGCCCCTTAGATGAAGCCCTCCCTTTATTGAGCCCTCCAGAATGTTCTTGGGTCTACCACCTTCTAGCTGTGCAGCCTCAGTCCAGGTCCTTAACCTCTCAGTGCCTCAGATGTGTTGGGTGAAAACGAGGATAGTAATAATACTACCACATAGGGCTATTTCAGAAATAGAATCTCTAGTATGTGCACAGAAATATCAGAATGAGATTGTCTATGTAGAAGAGTGTTTATTGCTGGTACACAGTAAGTTTTCAAAAATAGTGATTGTACCATTACAAGCATTCCCAAATAGGATATAGTCTTCTTGAGAACAAGACTAACATTCTTCTTTAGAGCTCTGAGCTAAGGGCTCCATAAATGAAAGGGATTCATAAATTCTTGATTTCAAAGGACCTGGCACTCCTTCTTCAACCCTAAGCTCAGCAGTGAGAGCTCATCATCAGCTATGAGCAATGGACTTCCATGGATCTTTCCCATCTTGCTGCCCAGTCCTACAAGACTTTCATCCGAACAGCACTAACGTGGATAAACACACCAGAGATGAATGTGAGAGGGAATCAGTGTGTGAGAAACTCTTCACTAACTCTCCCCATGCTCTCGCTCTTACATACTACTTGAGTTATGTGTGTTCCCAAACCTGTTCATACCAGTTGTGCTTTTATACTGGTAGGATGTGATTTGGGGAACTATTAGTTAAACCAATGAACTGTGAGAAATGAACCTAGTGAAACTAAGTTGAATGCTTTAGAGAGACTTGATTAAGGTGAGTTGTTACCCCTCCTCCCTCAAAATGTCACTGAATTAGAAGTGAACAAGACTACTGTGAAAGATTTGGGAGACCGGGCGTGGTGGTTCACGCCTATAATCCCAGGACTTTGAGAGGCTGAGGTGAGAGGACTGCTTGAGCCCAGGAGTTTGAGACCAGCCTGGGCAACATGATGAAACCCCGTCTCTAAAAAAATACAAAAAGTAGTGGGCGTGGTGGCACACGCCTGTAGTCCCAGCTACCCGGGAGGCTGCGGCGGGGGAACCGGGGGAGTGGTGGAGGCTGCAGTGAACCAAGATCTAACCATTGCACTCCAGCCTGGGTGACAGAGTGAGACTCTGTCTCAAAAAAGAAAGGGAGGGAGGGAGGGAGGGAGAGGGAAGGGGGCTGTGGAAAGGGAGAGAAACAGAGAAAGGAACAACTGAAGCTTTCTGGTTGGTTTATGTAAGGAAAGTGAAGGTGAACACCGATACAGGTTTCTCAGTGGTAAAGCCTTAGCCCAGGGTCACTGTCGAATGTGTTTTACGTTGGCATACAACATTTAAGGGATGGATGCCATTTTTTTTATTTCTCCTTTCAACGAACTTTTCCAATTGTCTAACCAGATGTGGATTACAGGGGTTTCACATAAAAGGATTTCTAAATCAGGATTACAGAGCAAAACCCTACAGGGGTGTGTGATAGGTTGGAAGCTGTCGTGGTCCGTGGGAAGGTGTTGCAGAAGAGGTGTCTCTGGAGACGTGCTTCATGAGGAGAGAAGCTGAAGTGTTGCAGCCAACACTGGCTGGGGTGGGTGAAACCTGGGAAGAGGGGGTGAAACCTGGGAAGAAATGGGGTGTGGCACTAGGGTTCATAAATAGTAGCTGTGGTTAGTCTTTTTTGTTTGTTTCTTTGTTTTTTGAGATGGAGTCTTGCTCTTGTCACCCAGGCTGGAGTGCAATGGCGCGATACCGGCTCACAGCAACATCCGCCTCCCAGATTCAAGCAGTTCTCCTGTCTCAGCCTCCTGAATAGCTAGGATTACAGGCGCCCGCCACCACGCCCAGCTAATTTTTGTATTTTTAGGAGAAACGAGGTTTCGTCATATTGGTCAGGCTGGTCTCGAACTCCTGACCTCAGGTGATCTGCCCACCTCAGCCTCCCAAGGTGCTGGGATTACAGGCGTGAGCCATGTCACCCAGCCTGTGGTTAGTTTTTGTTACTATATGTTACAAATAATTTTTAAATTCTTGCCAGAAACAATGTGGCAGGCCACTGGAGGTCTGAATCCCTTCTTAAGAAACTGGTTTGAGACGGTGTCTTGCTCTGTCGCCCAGGCTGGAGTGCGGTGGTGCGATCTCGGCTCACTGCAAGCTCTGCCTCCCAGATTCACGCCATTCTCCTGCCTCAGCCTCCCAAGTAGCTGGGACTACAGGCGCCAGCCACCACACCCGGCTAATTTTTTTTGTATTTTTAGTAGAAACAGAGTTTCACCGTGTTAGCCAGGATGGTCTCGATCTCCTGACCTCGTGATCCGCCCGTCTCGGCCTCCCAAAGTGCTGGGATTATAGGCGTGAGCCACCACGCCCGGCAGAAACCGGTCATTTATTCCAGAAGGTTCATTAGCTGCTGCCGCAGTTAGATGCAGTAGTCCAGGAACGTGAGTGGGGATGTGTGTGGACAAGAACACTCACTGGAGACCCTTTTTTCTTGCCCCAGCAGTTGTTTCCTGCCAGTTATGGAGTGATGAGGTCATTCACTTCATTCTGGCCAGTCATTGATATGATTTGGCATTCTCTGCATGCCAGGCAAGAGTGACTGCTCTTCAGGCCAGATCTTCCTTCGAGATGGATGTTATCTCCTTTTTAGGAAGGAGGAAACAGACCTGGTAACTTGGCGTGGCCACACAGTGAGTCACGCAGTCAGTAAAGATGGAATTCATACCCAGGTCTGCCTGACTCTGGGATTATGAAGAATTACATGGTTCCACCTCAGTCCCAAGGTCATCTTTGCTGTGCCAAAAGGGAAAATTGGAAATAGGGGTGGTCAGAGCAGGAGGTGTTTTTTTGGTTTTGTTTTTCCTTTAAAACAACCTGCAGAAAAAATCTAAATTAAACATTCGCAGGGATAGCGTTCTTCACAATTTTTTAAATCTTCAAAATGTAATTTTAATTACACAAATAACACAGGCTTATAAACCCACTGGAGGAAAATCATAAAATGCTAAAAAAAGTAAAAGGGGAAGAACGAAAGTCACCCATAATCCCACTAATCAGAGATGATCTTTTTTTATTATTATTATACTTTAAGTTCTAGGGTACATGTGCACAACGTGTAGGTTTGTTACGTATGTATCCATGTGCCATGTCGGTGTGCTGCACCCATTAACTCGTTATTTACATTAGGTGTATCTCCTAATGCTATCCCTCCCCCCGCCCCCGTCCCCACAATAGGCCCCGGTGTGTGATGTTCCCCTCCTGTGTCCAAGTGATCTCATTGTTCAATTCCCACCTATGAGTGAGAACATGCGGTGTTTGGTTTCAGAGATGATCATTTAATCACATTTTAGTGATGCCTTTTGATAAGCAAAATGGGATCATACTGTTCGTATTACTGTGTAGCTTAGCCCTCTCTTAACAGACATCCTTCTAGGTTAACAAATATGGATCGCATTATTATCTTTATGGGCTGCAAGATAAATAATAACAATATTGAACATCTAATGGTAGATTATGTCCATCCTCTATTCCCATCTCACTCAGAGCCTCAGTTTTCTCACCTGTAAAAGGGACGATTCATACCGTTAACAGACTGAAATGAGGTAATGCTTGTAAACCTGTTAGCACAATGCCTGACAGTAAATGCTCAGCCCATTAAGAAGAGCTATTATTATTCATCTAATAAATAAATAAATAAATTCCGACATTTATTAAGTTCTTCCTCTGTACCAGGTATTATGCTAAGGGTTCATTTAATCCTGACACCAGGTTGGATTACAGGTGGCACTTTGGGAGGCTGAGGCAGGTGGATTGCTTGAGGTCATGAGTTCAAGACCAGCCTAACCAACATGGTGAAACCCTGTCTCTACTAAAAATACAAAAATTAGCCGGGTGTGGTGGTATGCGCCTGTAGTCCCAGCTACTCAGGAGGCTGAGGCAGGAGAATCACTTGAACCTGGGAGGTGGAGGTTGCAGTGAGCAGAGATTGCACCACTGCACTCCAGCCTGGGCGACAGAGTGAGACTCTATCTCAAAAAAAAAAAAAAAAAAAAAAAAAAAAGAAAAAAAAAAAAAGGCCGGGCGCGGTGGCTCACACCTGTAATCCCAGCACTTTGGGAAGCCAAGGTGGGCAGATCACGAGGTCGGGAGATTGAGACTATCCTGGCTAACACGGTGAAACCCCGTCTCTACTAAAAAATTAGCTGGGTGTGGTGGTGGGCACCTGTAGTCCCAGCTACTGGGGAGACTGAGGCAGGAGAATGGCGTGAATCCAGGAGGCAGAGTTTGCAGTGAGCCGAGATTGCACTACTGCACTCCAGCCTGGATGACAGAGTTAGACTCCATCTCAAAAAAAAAAAAAAAAATCCTGACACCAAACCAATGAGGTAAGTACTTCATTATTCCCATTTTCTCAGATGGGAATAAAGTGAGTGACCAAAAGGCTGAATATCTTCTCCAAAGCCAAAGAGCCAGGAAATGGCAGAGATCCAATGGCCCAGGCAATTTGGGTGCCAGTGCTCAAGCACCTCCCCATGCAGCCACTGCCTCCGAGAAATAAAAGTACTCACCAGACACTTCCTCTGTGCTAGGTGCTTGAGTTCCTGTGCATGTTTCCAGGGGTGGGCGTGAGACATGACAGCCAGTCCCACTACATCATGTAGTTAGAATGAGAGCCTCCAGCTCTTGTCATCCAGGATGTCATTGTGCCTGTTTTAATTTTACTGAACCACACAGCATGTTAAAAACAAAACAAAACAAAACAAAAATTCTTCCCTGCCCTGCTTGATCATGAATACTCCTTGATGATCTCGGGTTCACAAGATCTGTCTTCACATGGCTTTCCTTTACCAGTGAGGCTCTGAACTTCTTGGAAGCACTCCTTCCCAGATCTCTTTAATCAAGCCTTGTACCTGGTCCATGTGGGTACCAAATAAATTGATGAGCAAATGAATGAATGTATGAGTAAATACGTAGCTGAATGACAATAAATGGATATGTAATAGAGAAGTGAGTGAATAAACAGAACCAGTGAGTAAGTGAAGGAATGAATGAATGAACTTGGGACAGGGCATGGGTTTGACTTACACCTAAGGACTGTTCTGAGGAGAACCTCTGACCTTTCCTGTGTGTGCACCGTCAGGCCAGCGTCTGCTCCTGGGTTGCCGATGGGAAATGACTTCCTTTCTTAGGACTGCCAAATGAAGAGGCAGTCTGATTCTACAACCCCACTCTTCCAAACAGGGCTAAACAACTAAGGGGGAGTTTTGCAGAGCCAGGTGTTTGATTCACAACAATCCTCAAGCATTAGCGCACCTCAAAATCTTGGGGGTAGGGATGAGGGAAGAATGCTTGCTTTAAGTTCAGATGTGTCCCATCCTACCACTGTCTGGTTTTGTGGGACGGTGGTGGAGCCTGAAAATCTGTAATTTGAACAGGCTTCTCAGTGATTCTGAAGAAGCCGCTCTACAGATGGCATTTGGAGCCTCATGATGTTTAAAACATGGGACAGGCGGGGCACAGTGACTAAAGCCTGTAATCTTATCACTTTGGGAGGCTGAGGCAGGAGGATCACTTGAACCCAGGAGTCCAAGACCAGCCTGGGCAACATAGTGAAACTCCATCTCTGCAAAAAATAAAAATAAAAAAATTAGCCAAGCTGGGCACAGTGGCTCACACCTGTAATCCCTGCACTTTGGGAGGCTGAGGCAGGCGGATCACAAGGTCAGGAGACCGAGACCATCTGGCTAACACGGTGAAACCCCGTCTCTACTAAAAATACAAAAACTTAGCCGGGTGTGGTGGCGGGCACCTGTAGTCCCATCTGCTGGGGAGGCTGAGGCAGGAGAATGGCGTGAACCCAGCAGGCAGAGCTTTCAGTGAGCCGAGATCACGCCACCGCACTCCAGCCTGGGCGACAGAGTGAGACGCTGTCTCAAAAAAAATAAAAAATTAGCCAGGCGTGGTGGCGTACATCTGTAGTCCTAGCTACTTGGGAGGCTGAGGCAGGAGGATCACTTGAGCCCGGGGGGCTGAGGCTGCAGTGAGCTGTGTTTGCACCACTGCACCCCAGCCTGAGCGACAGAGTGAAACCCTATCTCAAAATATAAAATAAAAATTAAATAAAACACCAGACAATATATACGCCTAGACGACCTCTGTAGCCTCCTGTGCGGAGAAAAACGGGGACAAAGAGAGTTTGCGGTAGGTGAGAGACTACTGACAGGTGTGCCTATTAAAAGAACACCAGTAAGCCTCTACTGCAGGCCCTACACAAGTAGGCCCTTGTCCTCACTGGCATCGCGCTCCCGGTGACCCTAGGAACGAGACACTGCGATCCCACCCCAAGCCGCATGGGGCGCCATTCTGCTTCGCTCTTACGGAAATGGGGCTTCGATGTCTTTCTGCGCTTGCGCGGCACGGAAACTCATTTCCGGTCTTGCGCACTCAGGGTCTGGGGCCTTGGTGGCCGGGTGAGTGAGTGGAGGCTGGAGTTTTCTCGGACTCTGAAGCCCACTGCCCCGTTAGACCCTGCATGTGTGGCGGGGACACATGTCACCCCACAGCTCTCTTTGCGTGACCTCCCGACCACTCATTCCTGCCTAACCCTAGTATTCCGTCCTTAGCCTCAAGGTCCCAGTGCCACCCTCTCCCCACGACCCCTTTAGTCAGGCATGCGACCGCCACACGTCCCACTTTGTGTGATAGACCACCTGCATCTCTCTCTCCTCCCTCAGTTGCCTTTTCAGAGGTCACCTCCCCCGTAGAGCCTTTGTGCGGGGATGAGGAGGAGTGTCTTGGGTCAAGAACAGGCCCCTGTAACCCACTGAGCGCCCCTTCATTCCGTCTCTCTCCGCCCTTTGTAGAGGGTCACCGTGAAGTTCAATCCCTTCGTGACGTCGGACCGCAGCAAAAACCGCAAAAGTCATTTCAATGCCCCTCACACGTGCGCAGGAAGATCATGTCATCCCCGCTCTCCAAGGAGCTGCAGCAGAAGTACAATGTCCGCTCCATGCCCATCCGCAAGGACGACGAGGTCCAGGTACGTCTCCCTCCGGCTCTAGTGGCGCTCGGACACCTTTGCCTGAGAACGTCATGGAGCAGTCACAGACTCACATGCCTCAGGATTCTGGCAAGTAGTGTGACACTTCAGATGTGTTAGGCCAGAGATAGGGTTCAGAGCCACCGGAGAGCGCCTGCGTTGCTTTAGAGCATTTAACTATTTAATAGTTATAGTAAAATTTAATAAAACAGTATGTCAGCCAAGCAAAAACCTGCTTTTTTGTTTGTTTTGTAGACGTAGGGTCTTGCTATGTTGCCCAGGCTGGTCTCGGAACTCCTGACCTCAAGTGATCCTCCCACGTCAGCCTCCCAAAGCACTGGGATTACAGGTGTGAGCCAGCATGCCCCGCCAAAAATGCTTTTGATTTAAACTTCTGGCTGCTAGTTTGTCAAGTGTTGTTGCACAAGGTGGCTTGTTGAAGCAGACTTTGTAGGGGAAAGTGTCGCAGTGAGAGTAGTGTTCTAGTGTATTTGGGTGTAGTGGGATTGATGGACAGGGATTTGTGGGAGCTGGCCATGTGATAGCATTGGATTTGGCAGGAGAAATGGTCAAGATGCAGTGAGTCACTCTTTCATAATTTCTAAAAGAGTGGCCCATGTGAGAACGTGCAAGCCTTCTGTTCTCTGTGATTGGAGCTTAGAATGCATGAAGGGGGAAGGGAGTTGGCCATGAGTGAAATAAGCAGGGGCTGGATTCATTCCTCAAAGGAATATTTATGGAGCACTTACCAGAGATTGTTCTAGAACAAGATTGACAAGGCCGGTGTTTTCATGGAGGTCATGTTTTAGAGCAGGGTTTCCTAGCCTCAGCGCTATTGATATCTTGGACTGGATAATTGTTGTCGGGGGGGTGGGGGGGCTCTCCTGTGCATTGTAGAATGTTTAGCAGCATCCCTGGCCTCTCCCCACTAGATGCCAGTGGCATTCCCTCCCTTCACAATTGTGACAAGCAAAAATATTTCCAGATATTGCCAAATGCTCCCTGGGGGACAAAATCAACTCTTCCCTCACTCAGTTAAGAACTATTGTCTTAGAATGAAATGACATAAGGTGATGAGGCCTGGTGTATCATCTGAGACACTGGGACTCTTTGAAGGTTTGGGGATATGTTAAGGAGGAAAAAATGGGGAGTTAAGCTGGGAGTGTGACAGGAAGAGTGGAAAGAGTAGTTCAGAGGTATGATCAGCAGTTTCAACCCCCTCTGCCCTGGATCCTTCCCATCAGACATGTTCTAGAATGGGGGAATTGCAAATACTTACAGGGGATAGGTAAGGATAGCTCTCACTTCCCTTATTTAGGGAAGTGAGCTGAAAAGAAAATGGCAAACTGGAAAGCTCAAGCCTCACATATAGGATATAATCATCTACCTTGAGCCCATGGGTGCCTGGGGGAAATGCAGGCCCATTGTTAAATTCTTGGATTTTCAAAGAGAGCTGGAAAATTTGGATTCACTTCCCTAGCCCCACATTTCCTTCCAGCTATTACTCTGTTCTCTATTCATAACCAACCTCCTCAAGAGACCTGTTTCCACTTCCTCATCTCCCATTCACTCTTGGATACTCTTTAGTCTATTCCCTGTGCCCACTGCATTATAGAACCTACTTTGGCATAGATCACCAATAACATCTTCGTGACTGAATCCAATGGACACATCTAGCATCTCTTTCTGCTCTGTGTTCTCTGTGTAGGTGGAGAATAGGTAATAATCCATTCTTAGAGCTTTAAGTGTGTGCTCTGTGCTAACAACTCCCTCTTTTATATCCTAGTCCAGACCACTTTAGACAACCTATACATCTGACTACCTACAACACAGACCTAAAGATCTGACTACCGACAGAACATCTCTATTTAGGTAGCCCATTGACATTTTAAGCTTCTTATCCAAGAGTACTCTTGATCCTAACATCCTCTGCCTCCAGAATCCAACTCTCCTCCCATCTTCCACATCTCTAGTAAGTGCCATTTGTATTTCCCCAGTTGCATATGCCCCTAAACCTTTGTTATCTTTAACAACGCTCCTTAAACCCCTCTTGTAATCCACCATAAAGGCTTGTTGATTCTACCTCCAAAGTAAGTCTTGAACCTATTTCCAGTCCAGTTCAAGGCAGCATTGCAGCTCCCTCTCTTACCTTTGTCCATTTTCCACAGAGTGGTATTATTTGCAAATCAGGTCCTATTTAAAAACTTTGACAGGCTGGGCATGATGGCTCATGCCTGTAATCCTAGCAGTTTGGGAGGCCGAGGCAGGTGGATCACCTGAGCTCAGGAATTTGAGAACAGCCTGGGAAACATGGTGAAACTCCATCTCTACTAAAAATACAAAAAAATTAGCCAGGTGTGGTGGTGCACACCTGTAATCCCAGCTACTTGGGAGGCTGAAGCATGAGAATCGCCTGAACCCGGGAGGCAGAGGTTGCAGTGAACCAAGATTGTGCCATTGCACTCCAGCCTGGATGAGAGTGAGACTCTGTCTCAAAAAGAAAAAAAAAAAAAATGGCCAGGCACAGTGGCTCACGCCTGTAATCCCAGCACTTTGGGAGGCCGAGGCGAGCGGATCACGATGTCAGGAGATTGAGACCATCCTGGCTAACAAGGTAAAAACCATCTCTACTAAAAATATAAAAAATTAACCGAGCGTGGTGGCAGGTGCCTGTAGTCCCAACTACCTGGGAGACTGAGGCAGGAGAATGGCGTGAACCCGGGAGGCGGAGCTTGCAGTGAGCTGAGATTGCGCCACTGCATTCCAGCCTGGGTGACAAGCAAGACTACATCTCAAAAAAAAACTTTGGCAGTTTTGTATCTGCCAAAACTGACCTGTGCATTTTACTGTATGTAAATGATGCCTCAGTTAAAAATAAAACGATTTCAAATTGTGTTTATTGCTGTGAAGAAAATATAAAGGATGCTACCATATTAATTAAAGGACCTGAAAAGGCTTCTCTGAGGAACTAATAAATTTAAGAGAAGACCTGAAAAGTGAGGAGTTAGCCAGGTGCTTACCAGTGGTGCCTGATGTGCTTATAAAATCTAAAATCATGGCCAGGCACGGTGGCTCACACCTGTAATCCCAACACTTTGGGAGGTTGAGGTGGGTGAATCATCTGAGGTCAGGAGTTCAAGACCAGCCTGGCCAACATGGTGAAACCCCGTGTCTACTAGAAATACAAAAATTAACCAGGTGTGGTGGCACACGCCTGTAATCCCAACTACTCAGGAGGCTGAGGCAGGGGAATGGCTTTAACCTAGGAGGTGGAGGTTGCAGAGAGCCAAGATTATGCCACTGCACTCCAGCCTGGGCAACAGAGCGAGACTCCGTCTCAAAAAGAAATCCTGGCTCCACACCTACACATTTACCTGTAGTTCCACCCCTCCTTATTTTCTTTCCCTCCTGTTACAATAAAAGAAATATCCCAGGCCTGGTGCAGTGGCTCACGCCTGTAACCTCAGCACTTTGAGAGGCCTAGACAGGTGGATCACTTGAGGCCAGGAGTTCGAGACCAGCCTGGCCAACATGGCGAAATTCTGTCTGTACTAAAAATACAAAAATAGAGCTGGATATGATGGCACATGCCTGTAATCCCAGCTACAAGGGAGGCTGAGGCAATGAGATATCACTTGAACCCAGAAGGCGGGGGTTGCAGTGAGCCAAGATCACACCACTGTACTCCAGCATGACTAACACAGCAAGTCTCTGTCTCAAAAACACAAAAAAAGAAATATCCCTATTTCTGCCTAAGCCTAATTCATCTGCCGCTGGGTGCTGCTCCATTCTTCTCTTGGAGCTTTTTTGGTCCCTTTTTTCTCTGTAGTTTCTTTTACCCTCTTGCTCCATACTTGTTCCTTCCCATCAGCATTTAAACACAATCATGTTTTCCCTTCTTTAAAAATAAAAAAAAGTTCCCTTAGCTTTCCATCCCCCTCAAACATCTATCCCCTTCTCGTCTTCAGAGCCAAGCTCCTTTGGACTGTCTTTCTCACCTTCACCTTCTCACCTGGTACACTCATCACCTTACTGTAAATGGCTTCCATCCCACCGCTCACTGAAGGCGTTCCAGCCACAGCCACTGGTGATGGATGACCTTGTTGTCAGATCTGTTAAATACCTTACCCTCTCTGTACTTGATGGTCCCGCAGAATTTGGCATTCTTCTCTTGGCTGCTCTAACACTACACTTGCATGGTTTCCCATTCTCTCTGGCCACATTAATTCTCACAAGCTCTTCCAGAATGCTGGCTTTTCTCACATGTGTATATTCTGCCCTTTTCTCATACCGTCAGCTCCTTGAGCAAAATGAAGCTTCTTTTTTTTTTTTTTTTGAGACAGAGTCTTGCTCTGTCGCCCAGGCTGGAGTGCAGTGGCCGGATCTCAGCTCACAGCAAGGTCCACCTCCCGGGTTTACGCCATTCTCCTGCCTCAGCCTCCCGAGTAGCTGGGATTACAGGCACCCGCCACCTCGCCCGGCTACTTTTTTGTATTTTTTTAGTAGAGACGGGGTTTCACCATGTTAGCCAGGATGGTCTCGATCTCCTGACCTCGTGATCCGCCCGTCTTGGCCTCCCAAAGTGCTGGGATTACAGGCTTGAGCCACCACGCCCGGCCCAAAAATGAAGCTTCTAATTGCCTCTCTGTGGATGACTCCCACGTCTCTATTGCTGGCCCAGTTGGCATTCCAGCTGTGTCTGAATTCTCTATTAGAATGTCCCCAGATGCCTCAAATTTAGCATGTTCCAAACTATTTCCTCCTAAAATATGGGGCTTCCCCTATGTTCCCTGCATCTGGCAAAGGCATTTCCATCTACCTGGTTGCCCAAGCCAGACTCTGAGTATCATCCTTCCCTCTTCATCCTCACCTCTGCAGTGCAGTCAATCAGCCCGGGTCCTGTGCGTGGTGTTTAATAAGCTCTTGCAGCTGGGCATGGTGGTTCACACCTGTAATCCCAGCACTTTGGGAGGCCGAGGCAGGCGGATCACTTGAGGTCAGGAGTTCAAGACCAGCCTGGCCAATATGGTGAAACCCCATCTCTACTAAAAATACAAAAGTTAGCCGGGACTGCTGGCGTGTGCCTATAATCCCCGCTACTTGGGAGGCTGAGGCAGGAGAATCACTTGAACCTGGGAGGTGGAGGTTGCAGTGAGCCAAGATCATGCCATTACAGTCCAGCCTGGGGAACAGAGCAAGACTGTCTCAAAAAAACATAAAATAAAATAAGCTCTTGCTTCCAAGGAAACCCTAATCTAGTTGGTTTTTTAATAGAGTAGATTTTTAGTACAGTAAAACAGTCCGTGAGATTTTAAATTTTTTTCTGACTTTAAAATATTTATATAAATGTAGAAATCTTGAAATTTAGAAGAATGTAAATCTAAAAAATAGTCATCTGTAATCCTACTTCCTGCCTAATGGCAGCTGTTACCAATATTTATATATATTTTATCCCACTGTGTCATGCGATATATATGAAATGTGTGTGTATATATACATATATATGTGTATACATATATGTATGTATGTACATATATATGTGTATACATATATGTGTATATACATATATGTGCACATATGTAATATATATTATATATATACACATACACACATACAGGTTGAGTATCTCAAATTCAGAATACTCCAAAATCTGAAACTTTGAGTGTCAATGTGATGGTCAAAGGAAGTGGTCTTTGGAGCTTTTGGGATTTCAGATTTTCAGATTTGTGGTGCTTAGCGAGTAATGCAGATATTCCAAAATCCCAAAAACCCTAAACCCAAAACACTTCTGGTCTCAAGCATTTTGAATAAGGGATACTTGATGTATATATACATATAGTTCAGAGTGTATTCTATATGTAGTTTTGTATTCTCCTTTTTTCTCTAAAGCTCATATCGCACATTTCTGTGGGATTCAGGTAAAAAAATCTCCACCCAGCCATAACACAACACAGATTTATACCAGACAAGTAGCTAATTTTTGACTGCCAGGATGAAGCTGCTTTTATGCAAAGTTATATGTTTAACCCATGTGTTCCTGATAGTTAGCTTCCTCATTATGATCATGTATTACAAATGGAGGGGGATTCTCTTTTGTATTTTCTCTTAGGTAGTTCGAGGACACTATAAAGGTCAGCAAATTGGCAAGGTAGTCCAGGTGTACAGAAAGAAATATGTCATTTACATCGAGCAGGTGCAGCGTGAGAAGGCCAATGGCACAACTGTCCATGTGGGCATTCACCCGAGCAAGGTATGATCAAGGACTGAGTGGCAATAGCAGCCGTGGAGTGTGTCAGTACTGTTAAAAGTTATTGGTGTTCGGTACTCCCTGCACAGGTGGCTGAGGAGGCCATGTGGACTTGATTGATTCTGTAGCTTTGTGATATTATCAAGGATCCAGATTTTTCTTCTTTTTTCTATTTTGCCTTTCTTGGTGATGGTGTCTTTTTTTTTTTTTTTTCTGAGACAGCCTCTCGCTTTGTCATCAGGCTGGAATGCAGTGGCACGATCTCAGCTCACTGCAACCTCTGCCTCCTGGGTTCGGGTGATTCTCCTGCCTCAGCCTCCAGAGTAGCTGGATTACAGGCACCCACCATCACGCCTGGCTAATTTTTATGTTTTTAGCAGAGACGGGGTTTCACCATGTTAGCCAGCATGGTCTCGATCTCTTGATCTCGTGATCCACCTGCCTCGGCCTCCCAAAGTGCTGGGATTACAGGCGTGAGCCACCACACCCGGCTGATGGCTGTCTAAGCTGGTTCCAAGAGGCTTCCAAGTGTTCCAGGCATCACTTCCTCCAATGTATAATATTCAGAGGGATAAGAGAGAATATATCTTCCTGCAGCCCTTATGCCTACCTAGTGGAACGGCTACTTCTCCTTTGTGTTCCTACTTTATATTGTGTTATAGGATCTGTTTTCCTTCCAGAGTTTCAGTTCCTTAAAAGTTGAATGACTGGCCAGGTGCAGTGGCTCATACCTGTAATCCTAGCACTTTGGGAGGCCGAGGCGGGCGGATCACGAGATCAGGAGACCATCCTAACATGGTGAAACCCCGTCTCTACTAAAAATACAAAAAAATTAGCCAGGCATGGTGGCGGGCGCCTGTAGTCCCAGCTACTCGGGAGGCTGAGTCAGGAAAATAGCGCAAACCCAGGAGGCGGAGCTTGCAGTGAGCCGAGATCACGCCACTGCACTCCAGCCTGGGCGACACAGCAAGACTCCGTCTCAAAAAAAAAAAAAAAAAGGCTGAATGACTGAGGTCTTACTTATGATGTCTATATTGCTCAATAGCTGGTGGCGATGTGGCAGTAAAGATCTGTTTTCTCACTCCCAACAGGTGGTTATCGTCAGGCTAAAACTGGACAAGGATCGGAAAAAAATTCTTGAACGCAAAGCCAAGTCTCGACAAGTCGGAAAAGAGAAAGGCAAATATAAGGAAGAACTTATTGAGAAAATGCAGGAATAAATAGAACCTGTTGTGCAACCACGGTTTAACCGGAGATTTTGAGGCTAGTGTGTGTTTCTTTCGAACTTTTCAGAATGTCTTTGGAATATTTCATTTCCTGTTTTGCTACCTGTGGCTCTGTAAATCTACTTTTGCAATTTTAATTAATAATTTTATGATTAAAAATGGGAAATGCTTCCTAATTCCAAATAGTATTTGCATTGTTTTGTAAATAAATTCCACTTACTGGCCAGGCACAGTGGCTCACAACTGTAATCCCAGCACTTTGGGAGGCCGAGGCGGGTGGATCGCAAGGTCAGGAGACCGAGACCATCCTGACCATTTATTATTCATAAATAAATAAATAAAATAAATTCCACTTACTATCAATTCCCCTTTGCCAGTCTTTTCCTATTTAATGTGTGGAATAGCAAAATCGCAGGGATAGAGTGAAATGGCCCTCCTCTTGCCTGGACCCTTGTGCCGATAGAGTAGAAAGGGCAGGGCTCTAGTCCTGAAAAAAAAAATATATAGATATAGAATACATATAGAATATATATAGATATAGAATACATATATATTCTATATCTATAGAAATATGTATACATATAAAATAGAATATATATATGTATTTATCTATATAGAAATACATACAGATAGATGATAGATAGATAGATGGATAGATAGATAGATAGATAGATAGATAGATAGATAGATAGATAGACAGATAGAGACAGGTCTCATTATCTTGCCCAGGCTGGTCTTGAACTCCTAGGCTCAAATGATCCTCCTGGGTGCCTCTCAAAGTGTTGGGATTACAGGCATGAGCCACCATACTCTGGTCCTTGATGGAGGGATTTGCACCACTCAGTAGCAGTCATAATGTGCACTGGCGCACTCAGGGCCCCACTGTCACATCGCAGGCCTGACAGATTGCTCTCTGGCCTCCTGACTTGTGCTTCCCCAGCTTTCTCTCCAAGTGCCAACTAAACCAAATCATGTAGCAGCTCCCTGACCAGGCTCATCTTCCCAAAGTTTTGACTTTGCAGTTGCCATTTTCATGTGACTGAAATGCCCCTTTTCCTCTGGAACTAACTTGAGAAACTGACAGCCTACAGGAAAGATTTAACTGAGATACTGTTTTTCCCTATATTTTATAATTTTAAAAAATTTCCAACATTTAAAATGTGGGAGACTCCACAGAGAATCACCTGCTTCACCTGGCTGCATGGGGCTCTCCCTGTTTTGCAGTATAAAGTGCAGCCGAGGGCTTAGCGGTTCCCTCTCCCACCTGTGTTGCTTCCATACGCTTCTTGCCTGGCCTCCACTGGCCTCTGCATTAGACTCTTGATCTAACTTTCATTCTTCAAAATTTAGTTCCTTTGGCCAGGCACAGGACTCATGCCTGTAATCTCAGAACTTTTGGACACTTGTGGGAGGATGGCTCGAGCCCAGGAGTTTAAGACCAGCCTGGTTAACTACTGAGACCCCACCGCTACAAAATAATAATAATAATAGTAGTAATAATAAATAATTTTTTTAATTAGAAAAAAAGATTTGGTTCCTTTGAGAGGTATGTAGTGAATAAAGATTTTTAAAAAATTTATCTCCAGGGCCACATTCAAAATCCTCTGTCCCTGTGGGAAAAAAAAATTTTTTTTTGCAGCCAGTAGCGCTGCTTAGTGAGAAAAGCATTATCACCAGCCATCGAGGTCTAATCCCAGCTCTGCCACTGAGCAGTCATCAGCCTTTGAGCAAGTTACTCATCTCTGGACTTGCAAACAGATGATAATACCTGCTCTGCCTTCCTACCTCATCAAAAATGCAAAGATAAAATGGCAAAAAACAGAGTCTCCCTCTTGCTTAGGCTGGAGTGTGGTGGCACTATCTCGGCTCACTGCAACCTCTATCTGCTGGGTTCAAGTGAACCTCCTGCCTCAGCCTCTCAAGTAGCTGGGATTACAGGCGTCTGCCACCACGGGGTTCCGCCATGTTGGTTAGGTTGGTCTCGAACTCCTGACCTCAAGTGATCTGCCCGCCTCAGCCTCCCAGAGTGCTGCGATTATAGGCATGAACCACTGCACCTGTCCTAAAAAAAATTTAAGAAAGGGTCTTGCTCTGTCACCCAGGTTGGAGTGCAGTGGTGTGATCTCAGCTCACTGCAGCTTTGACAGGCCAGGCTCAAGTGATCCTCCCACCTCAGCCTCCCAAGTAGCTGGGACTACAGGCATGTGCCACCACACCCAGCTAATATTTAAAATTTTTTGTAGAGATGAGAGTCTCAGTATGTTAGCCAGGCTAGTAAAATTCCTGGCCTCAAGTGATTCTCCTTCCTTGGCCTCCCAAAGTGCTGGAATTAGACATGAGCCACCATGACTAGCCTAAATAATGTATTGATTAAAATGTATCCAACAGCCTTTTATGACTTTCTAGTAGTGGCTTATCTGACACACTAGAGTTTCTTAATAAATGTTAATTGAATCAGTGTTGTTGCCCATTTTGACTGATGAAGAAAATGAACTTAGGTTAACTGTCTAAATCATAGCATAAGAAATGAAGCCAAGATTTGAACCTGAGCCTGACTGCATCAAAGGCCATTCACTTCCCACATTAGCCACTTATCTTTAGTCTTCCTTCCTTCACTCTGTCAGCCTTTCACTGGAGTCTGATAAGAGACTGGACATTTATGTGGAACAGACAAGAACCTATGTGTTTGCAGCTAGTAGCGCTACTTAGTGAGAAAAGCATTATCACCAGCCATCGAGGTCTAATCCTAGCTCTGCCACTGGGCAGTCATCAGCCTTTGAGCAAATTACTCATCTCTGGACTTCCAAACGGATGATAATACCTGCTCTGCCTTCCTATCTCATCGAAAATGCAAAGATAAAATGGCAAGATCAGATGGGCCGTTTTTGAGTACTCTTTGAAAGCTGTGAGTATACAAATGTTAATTTCACTATCACTGTTCAGTTTACTTATATGTACAATTCTGACATTCACTCTGCACTCAAAGAGGCAATTATTTTTCACAAAAGAAAACAGTGAGTTTGGTGGGGCGCAGTGGCTCACACCTGTAATCCCAGCACTTTGGGAGGCCAAGGCGGGCGGATCACTTGAGGTCAGGAGATCAAGACCATCCTGGCTAACACAGTGGAACCCCGTCTCTACTAAAAATACAAAAAAATTAGCCAGGCATGGTGGTGGGCACCTATGGTAGTCCCAGCTACTCGGGAGGCCGAGGCAGGAGAATCATGTGAACCCAGGAGGCGGAGCTTGCAGTGAGTCAAGATCACACCACTGCACTCCAGCCTGGGCGACAGAGCGCAACTCCGTCTCAAAAAAAAAAATCAGTGAGTTCAAAAAACACAAAACTCAAGATGTGTTCTCTGACTTGGCATTGATACATTGAACTCACTGACACAAGGTAGACAGATACTGTCCTGTCCCTGGAGTCAGGCAGATTTGGGTTCAAATCCTGCTCTTGTCCCTGGGAGGTCATTTTTCCGATTCTCTGTTTTTCTATTTATGTAAAAAGCTGCCAGGCACGGTGGCTCACACTTGTAATCCCAGCACTTTGGGAGCCCGAGGTGGGAGGATCGCTGGAGCCCAGGAGTTTTGAGACCAGCCTGTGTAGCATAGTGAGACCCCATATCGCCAAAAAAATGTAAAAACTAGCCGGGTGTGGTGGCCCATGCCTGTAGTCCCAGCTACCCAGGAGGCTGAGGTGGGGAGGATTGTTTGAGTCCGGAAGGTCAAGATTGCAGTAAGCCACAATGACACCATTGCACTCCAGCCCGGGCAACAAAGCGGAACCCTGCCTCAAAAATAAAATAATAAAACAGAGTAGGTGCCCATCATACGGCAGCTGTATAATCATTAACATGCTGAGCTATGTATCTAATGAATGTAATGAGTAGGTTAACTAGTAAATTCTGAAATTTATATTTTCTAATTTGATTCTTGTCTTTGTTCTCAACCAATACATATTTTAGGACTCCAAGAGTTGTATGAAAGTCAGACTTCATACTAAACTCACAGCTCCTTACCCTATAGTCTGATACCTGGTCTGAGCTCCAGGCTCCAGCCATTACTTTCATTAGTAAATGTAAGTTATGATATCGTCTAGGAATCAGACTTGGCTTGTTTGCAGCAACTTATTCCAACAAAAATGACCAATAAGAGCTTTGAGAGCTGTAATCCCCCTGTAGGTATCCAAATCATACCACACTGCTTATACTGAGCCAGGTTTGTAATAGTAATGCGTGATCAAGAGCAGGAACTAGGCCTTAAGTTGAGTTCTAATCTTAGCTCTGTCAGTTCCTAGCTGTGTGACCTTGGGCAAACTGGTTAACCTCTCTGGACCTCAGGTTTGTCATTTATAAAATAGAGATAAAATTAGTACTTACTTCATAGAGTTGTCAGACTTATTACTTGAGATAACTGTGTGTAAAGCACAGAGTGCTCAGGAAGTTGTAACTATTGTCTCTTAAAGGAGATTGGCAATGGAGTTCTTTCACAGGAACAGAAGGAAAAGTTTTTCTCTAGGGAGTTGAGACAAATACTGATTCTTGAAAAAAGGGAAGAGTTTAAGGGCAACGGTGATGTGTTTGGGCTGCTGCAGGAAATGAGGATTGGAGAATGCCAGATGGGTGGGCCTGCCTAACAAAGTTCAGGCCATGAGGTATTAGCTTGTTTTCTGGAATGAATGAATTATACAGTTTTCTTTTTTTTTTTTTTTTTTTTCTTTTTTTGAGACGGAGTCTTGCTCTGTCGCCCAGGCTGGAGTGCAGTGGCTGGATCTCAGCTCACTGCAAGCTCCTCCTCCCGGGTTTACACCTTTCTCCTGCCTCAGCCTCCCGAGTAGCTGGGACTACAGGCGCCCGCCACCTCGCATGGCTAGTTTTTGTATTTTTAAGTAGAGACGGGGTTTCACCAGGTTAGCCAGGATGGTCTTGATCTCCTGACCTTGTGATCCGCCCGTCTCGGCCTCCCAAGAATTATACAGTTTTCTACTGACCTTTTCATCACATTTGCAGATGTCCATTCCCTTGAGTGGTTCCCTTCTGCTATGCTGGGAAGATGCCAAACTTTTAAACTTCAGATAACTGCTTTTGAATGTCTGCTTTCACATTGGATAGGCATGAGATGTTTGGCCACATAATTTTTTTTTCTTTTTTTTTTTCACACAAGGTTTTGCTGTGTCGCCTAGGCTGGAGTGCAGTGGTGTGGTTTCAGCTCACTGCAACCTCCGCCTCCCAGGCTCAAGCGATCTTCCCACCTCAGCCTCCCAAGTAATTGGGACTACAGGCACATGCCACTACTGCCAACTAATTTTTGTGGTTTTTGTAGAGACGAGTTTTCGCCATGTTACCCAGGATGGTCTTGAACTCCTGGGCTCAAGCAATCTGCTTGTCTCAGCCTCCCACAGTGCTCGGATTATAGGCATGAACCACCACACCCAGCAGCCACAGAACTTTTGATGTGAGTTGGGTGGGCAAGTAATTGAATCTTTCAGGAACCAGACAGAACCCTACTAACCAAGAGTCCACCATTCTCTGATGCTACAGACTTTGAGCAGTTCCTATCTGATAGTTTACCTAGAGGCTTGTTCATTGTCCTTTTAAACTGGTATTTTCTTAATTAGGTAAGTAGTGCTTATATATGGTACAAAATTAAAAGGTAAAACAAAAAAGTAGATGGTGAAAAGTATGTTTCTTTGTCACCTTGAGTCTCAGTCACTCAGTTCGCTCCAGAGGCACTGTTTCCAGTTTCTTTTGTATCCTTCCAAAAACAGTGTTTATTATATTCATATACAATTGAATGTTTATTGAAAGTTTGATCCATGAGAAAGTCCTCATGAGAAAAGCAGGTCATCCAAATTTAACAGCAATATAAGGTTGATTTATTGTCTGAACACCATAATTACAAAAACTTGCAGAGATATGAAAATGTTATTTGCCCATCAGAAATAACTAAATTGCCGGGTGCGGTAGCTCACGCCTGTAATCCCAGCACTTTTGGAGGCCGAGGCAAGTGGATCATGAGGTCAGATCGAGACCATCCTGGCTAACATGGTGAAACCCCGTCTCTATTAAAAAAAAAAATACAACAAATTAGTTGGGCATGGTGGCTGGTGCCTGTAGTCCCAGCTGTTCGGGAAGCTGAGGCAGGAGAATGTGAACCAGGGAGGCAGAGCTTGCAGTGAGCCGAGATCACGCCACTACACTCCAGTCTGGGCCACAGCGCGAGACTCCGTCTCAAAAAAAAAAAAGAAAAGAAAAAGAAATAACTAAATCAACCACGTTCCAGCCTATTCTTAGCAGGAGGGCGGCTAGTGCTAGAACAGGCTTTTAAAGGTCTCATCTTATGCAGCAGATGATGTCTGAATCTTGTGAAGTTGTCTGTAATTTAGGATTTTTTGTATGCCGACTTATTTTTTGAAGTAGGAGAGGCAGCATGGCTTAGTGGAAAGAACAGGAGCTATGAAGCCATGTTCAGATCCGAGCTCTGTCACTGAAAACAGCTATGCTTTGGACAAGTTACAAATCTAAGCCTTTTTGGGCTGGGCGCAGTGGCTCACGCCTGTAATCCCAGCACTTTGGGAGACTGAAGCAGGTGAATCACCTGATGTCGTGAGTTTGAGACAAGCCTGGCCAGCATGGTGAAACCACGTCTCTACTAAAAATATAAAATTAGCCAGGTGTGGTGGCGGGCACCTGTAGTCCCAGCTACTCAGAAGGCTGAGATAGGAGAATCGCTTGAACCCAGGAGGCAGAGGCTGCAGTGAGCCAAGATCGCCACCACTGCACTCCAGCCTGGGCGAAAAAAACAAAACTCTGTTCCCAAAAAAAAAAAAAAAAAAAAAAAGAACAAAAAAACAAATCATAAGTCTTTTTAAAATATGTACAATAGATTTTAAAATACCTATATTCAGTGTCATGAGCATTAAATGAGACAGATAATTCAAAGCACCTAGTCCAATGTCTGGCAGGTGGCAATCACTCCAACAGTGGTGGCAGCAGTAGTATTGGTGGCCATACGTAGTGTACATTCCACATACACTACCTGGCAAAGGAGTAATAAATCCTCCTAGGGTTTTCAGCTGCCCCAGTAACTTCCAGGCTTCCAGAGTAGCTTGGAAAGGGGCTCTATGACAGCACATCTTCATGACTCTGCATGCCTGTTTTTACCTACAGGACTGCATTTAGGAAGGAAGGGCTCCTCGGCTCAGTGTGCAATAGTGTTTCAGTCAATACTTGTTTACTTGATGCTGCTGGGCTGGGGGGCCTCTGAGGCTTTTCCTTTAGTGGTGTTTCTCAAACTTTTTGGCCTCAAGACCTGTTTACACATTTAAAAACTATGGAGGACCCGAGGGACTTACATTTATATAGGTTATAGCTACTGATATTTGCCATGTTAGAAATTAAAACATCAAATTTTAACATATTAATTTTTTTATTATTATTATTATTTGAGACAAGGTCTCACTCTTCACTCAAGCTGTAGTGCAATGGTGCAATTATAGCTCACTGTAACCTTGAACTTGTGGGTTCAAGCAATCCTCCCTCCTCAGCCTCCTAAGTAGCTAGGACTATATGAGATAGCATCATGTCAAAATTGTTTTTTGTAGAGATGGGGGTCTCACTGTTTTGCCCAGGCTGCTCTGGAACTCCTGGCCTCAAGTGATCCTCCTGCTTTAGCCTCCCAAAGCGCTGGGATTATAAGCGTGAGTCACTGCATCTGGCCAACATATTTATTTTAAATTCATATAAAAAGAGCAACAAGAAACCCATAACATGTTACCATAATATTTATATGAGAAATAGCTGTTTTTTCCAAAACTAACAAAAAATGGAAGAGTAACATTGTGTTACATTTTGGGAAAATTCCTTGATCTCTGGCTTAATAGAAGACAAATGCATTCTCATAATACTACTGCATTCAATCTGATGTGATGTTGTTTTAGATTAATTACAGGAAGAAAATTCAGCCTTATAGAGATTCACAGTTAGAAAAGACCTGCTAGGGTGGCCGGGTGTGGTGGCTCATGCCTGTAATCCCAGCACTTTGGGAGGCCAAGGCAGATGGATCACAAGGTTAGGAGTTTGTGACCAGCCTGGCCAAGATGGTAAAACCCCGTCTCCACTGAAAATGCAAAGATTAGCTGGGCGCAGTGGCAGGCACCTGTAATCCCAGCTACGCAGGAGGCTGAGGCAGGAGAATTGCTTGAACCTGGGAGACAGAGGTTGCAGTGAGCCGAGATCATGCCACTGCGCTCTAGCCTGGGCGACAGAGTTAAGATTCCATCTCAAAAGAAGAAAGAAAGAAAGGAAAGGAAAGAAAGGAAGAACCTGCTGGGGGAGTCTCAGGGACTCCCCAGGGTCCTTGGACCACACCGCCCAGAGTTCGATTTGTTTCCTGAAGACTTTAGCACCTTGAGGGCAGAGACTATTTCTTCATTTGGTGGGTCACGAATGGGGACAGTTTTCATTCAATGTGTGATAAAATGCTTTTGACAGATTGACTGATAGAGGGAGCTATAAGCCAATACTAGCCCAAATATATTAACCTGAGATACTAACTTCTCATTTCACAGATGAAACCAACAGATTTTAGACAGAATTGGTGTCTAAAGAGTTACGTCCCTAGTCAGGTGCAGTGGCTCACACCTGTAATCCCAGCACTTTGGGAGGCCAAGACAGGTGGATCACCTGAAGTCAGGAGTTCGAGACCATCCTGGCCAACATTGCAAAAGCCCATCTCTACCAAAAATACAAAATAAATAAATAAATAAATAAATTAGCTGGGCATGTGGCATGTTCCTGTAATCCCAGTTACTCAGAAGGCTGAGGCAGAAGAATCACTTGAACTCAGGAGGCGGAGGTTGCAGTGAGCCGATATTGCGCCATAGCACTCCAGCCTGGGCAACAAGAGCGAAACTCCGTCTCAAAAAAAAAAAAAAAGAGTTACATCCTTGCACTTCCAGATATTGCTTCTCAAAGAGGCTGCCTAGAAGATAAAGCAAAGGTTAGACACAAAAATGGATCAATTTAAGACAAAAGTTTGCATTTGTTTAAGAAATGGGAAAGAATTCACAATAACCAAAAAGTGCAAGCAACCCCAATGTCCATCGATGGATGAATGGATAAACAAAATGTGCTATATACACACAGGGAATGTTATTCAGCCTTAAAAAGGAAGGGGACAGGCCGGGCGCGGTGGCTCATGCCTGTAATCCCTGCACTCTGGGAGGCTGAGACGGACGGATCACGAGGTCAGGAGATTGAGACCATCCTGGCTAACACAGTGAAACCCCATCTCTACTAAAAAATACAAAAAATTAGCCAGGAGTGGTGGCAGATGCCTGTAGTCTCAGCTACTCAGGAGGCTGAGGCGGGAGAATGGGGTGAACCTGGGAGGCAGAGCTTGAAGTAAGCCAAGATCCTGCCACTGCATTCCAGCCTGGGCACACGCCACTGCACTCCAGCCTGGGCAACAGAGCGAGACTCTGTCTAAAAAAAAAAAAAAAAAGACATTCTGATACTTGCACAACATGGATGAGTCTTAAGGATATTATGTTAAGTGAATAAGCCAGCCACAAAAGGACAAATGCTATATAATTCCTCTTGAAGGAACCTAGAGTAGTCAAACTCATAGAGACAGAAAGTAGAATGGTGTATGCCATGGGCTAGGGGAGGGAATATGGGAGGTGGTTGTTTTGTTTGTTTGTTTTTTGAGACAGAGTCTTGCTTTGTCACCAGGCTGGAGTGCAGTGGCGTGATCACAGCTCACTGCAGCCTTTACCTCCTGGGCTCAAGCAATCCTCCTACCTCAGCCTCCGCAGTAGCTGGGACTACAGGCATGCACCATCATGCCCAGCTAGTTTTTGGTTTAAATTTTTTGTAGAGATGGGGATCTCACCACTGCACCTGGCCAGAGGTGGTTGTTTAAGGGATATGAAAAAGTTCTGGGCTGGGCACAGTGGCTCATGCCTGTAATCTCAGCACTTTGGAAGGCCTAGGTGGGCAGATGACTTGAGCTGAAGAGATTGAGACCATCTGGGGCAATATGGCTAAACCCCATCTCTACAAAAAATACAAAAAATTAGCAGGGCGTGGTGGTGCATACCTATAGTCCCAACTACTGGGAGGCTGAATTGGGAGGATCACCTGAGCCCAGAAAGTCAAGGCAGCGAGCCGTGATCATGCCACTGCACTCCAGCCTGGGTAATGGGGTGAGAGCCTGAAAAAAAAAAAAAAATGAAAAAGGAAGAAATAAAGAAAAGAAAAAAGTTCTGGAGATTGGTTACATAACAAGGTAAATATACTTAATGTACACTTTAAAAAGGTTAAGGGCTGGGTGTGGTGGCTCACACCCCATCTCCACTAAAAAAACAAAACTTAGCTGGGTGTGATGGTGCATGCCTGTAGTCCCAGCTACTTGGGAGGCTGAGGCAGGAGAATCATTTGAACCCGGAAAGTGGAGGTTGCAGTGAGCCAAGACCACACCACTGCACTGCAACACTGGATGACAGCGAGACTCTATCTCTAAATAAATAAATAAAATAAAATAATAAAATAAAAAGGTTAAGATAGTAACTTTTATGTTACCCATATTTTCCATTATTAAAAGGAAAGGGCCTGAATGCGGCAGCTCATACCTGTAATCCTAGCACTTTGGGAGGCCAAGGCAGGAGGGTCCCTTGGGCAACATTGTGAAACCTCATCTCTATACACACACACACACACACACACACACACACACACACAATTAGGCCGGCATAGTGGCATGCACCTGTAGTCCTAGCTACTCTGGAGGCTGAGGTGGGAAGATCCCTTGAGCCCGGGAGTTCAAGGCTGTAGTAAGCTATGATTGTAACACTACACTCCAGCCTGGGTGACAGAGCACGACTGTCTCAAAAAAAAGAAAGAAACGGGCTGTGCGTGGTGGCTCACTCCTATTATCCCAGCACTTTGGGAGGCCGAGGCGAGCGGATCACTTGAGGTCAGGACTTTGAGACCAGCCTGGCCAACATGGTGAAACCCCGTCTCTACTAAAAATACAAAAACAAAACACACACACAATAAAAACAGCTGGGTGTGGTGGAGGGTGCCGGTAATCCCAGCTACTCAGGAGGTTGAGGCAGTAGAATCGCTTGAACCTGGGAGGTGGAGGTTGCAGTGAGCCAACGTTGTGCCACTGCACTCCAGCCTGGGCAACATAGCGAGATTCCATCCAAAAAAAAAAAAAAGAGAGAGAGAGAGAGAGGAAGGGAGGGAGGGAGGGAGAAATGAGCTGAAGTTCAAGTTAAAGTTCAAGTAGAAAGTAGAAATGAACTTCTTTCTCTAGTTTTGTTCTGACTGACCTCACCTTTCTTAGCTACTCAATTCAATTGCACAATTATTTACTGAGCACATTCTATGTATAAAGTCCTCCCAGAAACAAAGATCAGTGAAACAGTGCCTATTCTCAAGGAGTTGGCCCTCTAGTAGAGCGTTGGTCAAGATACGTATACAACAAGGCCAAAGAGATGCGCTAGCAGGATGAAATAGGTCTTGGAGAAGGTGGTGCTTGGATTAGAACTTAAGGACCATAGGATTTCTGCTGGGGCTAAGTTTTGGGGAAGCATTATGAGCACAAAGGAGACAAACTAGTTTCCTACATTGCTGATCAGGTTAGAGGCTTAGAATCATGTCCAAAAAGTTGGTGCAGATGTTGAAGATTATTGGTCCAGTTTCCCATTTAATAACAGGAATCCATTCTACTTGATGAAAGAAATCAGGAGGTAATGCAATGTGGCTACTGCAAGGAAACCATGGTCCCCGGTAAAGCATATTGCATTTATAGACCTGCTTTCTATCTTGCTTTCACCTGTAAGCTTTATCATCAAGCTCCTCAACCTCTCTGAGAACTGGCTTCCTTGTCTATTCCAAGCTTGGTGCATACTATAACTAACATATGTGAAAATTCTCAGCAAGCATTATAAGCCCTGTGTATCAGCTCAGCACGGTGGCTTATGCCATTAATTCCAGCACTTTGGGAGGCTGAGGTGGAGGATCCCTTCAGGCCAGGAGTTTAAGACCTGCCGGGGCAACATAGCGAGGCTCTCTCGCTACAAAAAATTTTTTAAATTAGCCAGGTGTGGTGGTGCACACCTGTAGTCCCAGCTCCTCAGGAGGCTGAGACAGAAGGATGGCTTGAGCCCAGGAGTTCCAGGCTGCAGTGAGCTATGGAGCACCACTGCACTTCAGCCTGGGTGACAGAGCAGGGCCCTGTCTCAAAAAAAACAAAAGCAAACAAAACTGTTTTTACTTTTTTTTTTTTTTTTTTTTTTTTTGAGGCAGAGTCACACTTTGTTGCCCAGGCTGGAGTGCAGTGGTGCAATCTCAGTTCACTATAACCTCTGCCTCCCAGGGGTTCAAGCGATTCTCGTTCCTCAGCCTCCTGAGTGGCTGGGACTACAGGTGCATACCTGGCCAATTTTTGTATTTTTAGTAGAGATGGGATTTCACCATGTTGCCCAGGCTGGTCTCGAACTACTGACCTCAGGTGATCTGCCCGCCTCATCCTCCTAAAGTGCTGGCATTTCAGGTGTGAGCCACCACGCCTGACCTGTTTTTCTCCTTACTATTCTGGCTAATTTCTACTTGTCTTTCAAGGCTCAGCGAGGACTAGTTGGGTGGAAAGCCTTGCAGGGTTGTCCACTTACTTTCACACTGCATTGAGTGGCCTGTTTGCAAGGCCATCTGCTCCCCAGAATGTGAACTCCCTCAGGGGTGCCTGATTGACTTCTGTAACTCCAGAACCTGGCACAGTGCACAAGATAAACAGTGGTCACTAGTTAAGAGCTCTGGCCTTGAAAATCAGATCATCAGGAGTTGAATCCTGGCCTTGCCACTTACTATGTGACTTTGGGCAAGATCCTTAGTCTCCTCCCTGGGCCTCAGTTTCTTCAACTGCAAAGTGGGGATTATAATTACAATTACCTCATAGGCTGAAGTAAGGAGTTCAACACGGGCTCATGCACTTTTTTTTTTTTTTTCTTTTGAGATGGAGTCTTGTTCTGTCACCCAGGCTGGAGTGCAGTGGCAGGATCTCGGCTCACTGCAACCTCCACTTCCCGAGGGTTCAAGTGATTCTCCTGCCTCAGCCTCCTGAGTAGCTGGGACCACAGGCGTGCACCACCACACCCGGCTAATTTTTGTATTTTAGTAGACAGGGTTACACCATGTTGGCCAGGCTGGTCTTAAACTCCTGACCTCAAGTGATCCACCTGCCTCAGCCTCCCAAAGTGCTGGGATTACAGGCGTAAGCTCCCACCCCCGGCCTTAGGTTCATGAACTTAAAGATCATGATCCAGTGCCAGGCACACGGGAATTCAGAATAGTAATAGAGAACTATTGTTAAGTTTTCTATGTCTGTTGCATAAGTAGACGAGGCTGTAAATAACTGCACTCTTGGTCTAAAAAGGCCAAGTTCTCATCAGAACATTTTGCTGAGCCCGTGGTGACCGAACCCCTGGCTCTGGGGTGAGCGACATGCCTCTAAGGAGCTGCAGCCAGGAGACAGCCAGGCGAAGGCGGGGCTCTGCCTCTGGGCTCCTGGAGGGGCGGAGGCCGGCGCGCGGGTCACGTGGGGGCGCGGGAGGCGGGGCTTGCACACGCTGGTCACGTGGTCAGCTATTGACACTTCCTGGTGGAATCCGAGTGAGGCGGCGGGGTAGGGGCTGGCGGTCAGGCGGTGACCATGGCGTATCAAGGCCTCACGGTGCCTCTCATTGTGATGAGCGTGTTCTGGGGCTTCGTCGGCTTCTTGGTGCCTTGGTTCATCCCTAAGGGTCCTAACCGGGGGTAAGTGCGCGAGGCCCGCCTTGGGAGGAACGCGCGGTGAGGAGCGAGCAGGCCGGGGCGGGGACAGGCACGACCCCCACACGGGTCAGAGAATGTTGCATGGGCGCCCCCAGCGCTGCAGAGTCAGGCCCTTGCCCCGGCGGAACTCCTTGTGTTCCTTTTCGCAGCAGCTTCAGTGTCCTCCGGCCTGAGCGAGTGGAGGGTGACCTTTGGTGGACCCTCCTTGGAAACGAGTTTCAGGGGAATTTTTTTCTCATCATAGTCCTGTGTGGGGAGGTGCAGTCGGAAATGAGCAGGCCGAATCTGGGAGGCACTAGGGTTTGTCCCTAGTCGACTCTCCTCCTTTAGCCCTGCCTTCCACCCACATGAGGCCTTGTTTGCCTGAACTTAAGGATCACATAAATAAAACAGAAATTGCCCTCTCTGCCTCCCATGCTGTCGCGGTTGCGTACAGAACAAGCTCGTTGGACGACATTGAGCCTGGCCTTTGCATCCAGTGGGCTCCAGGAGGCGGTTGGGGCCTGATCTAAAGCGAGATTGATTACCAAAGAGCAGGAGGTATTGTTGAGAAAGCTCTGCGTCATACCTTTTGGAGGGCGCTCCGGCTCTTGTATGTGAGTGTAAGAAATCCTTAGAATGATTGGCTAGGACAAAAAAATTTTTTTTCAGACTTCTTTGTTGGATAGAGCTTTGTCTATTTTGGAATTAAACTTTTTAACTGTAGTGTAAAATGAGCCTTAATCTTCAGAGGAACCTTGGAACGCCCTCTTTCTGGTTCCTCTTTTGCTTTTTAGTCATTTTTTTCTCAGTTCAAGATGATGAGAGGTGAAACTTCGACTGAAGTCAGCTTGTCAGAAATACCATCTCTTGCTTTATTCCTTCAACTTAATTGGTGGCTTCATAGTGCCTGGTTTTCACAGTACCTTGTATGCACAGGAGGCACCCAGTAAATACCTGTTGAGTGGATAGTTCTATTGTCTTTGTTAAAAGAAAAAGATTTTTGGCCGGGCGCGGTGGCTCATGCCTGTAGTCCCAGCACTTTGGGAGACCAAGGCGTGCGGATCACCAGGTCAGGAGATCGAGACCAGTCTGGCTAAGATGGTGAAACCCCGTCTCTACTAAAAATACAAAAGATTAGCCGGGCGCGGTGGCAGGCGCCTGTAGTCCCAGCTACTTGGGAGGCTGAGGCAGGAGAACTGCAGGAACCTGGGAGGCGGAGCTTGCAGTGAGCAGAGATCGCGCCACTGCACTCCAGCCTGGGTGACAGAGCAAGACTCCGTCTCAAAAAAAAGGAAAGATTTGTATTACTTCCCTAATATTTTGTGACCTGAACCCCTTTTGCTCCCTGGAATGCATTTGCTTTATTAGTTTAAAATTATATATATATATTTTAAAAAGAAACATGGTAGGTGAGTTTTTATCATTTTTAAGTATCAAGTTCCTCCTCCCTGGTAACACCAGCTATATGGGGTCATCTCCCCTACCTATAGAGGTTGATGAACAGAGTCAGAATTCTGGCATTATTAAAGCAATTGTAGGCCGGGCGCGGTGGCTCAAGCCTGTAATCCCAGCACTTTGGGAGGCCGAGACGGGCGGATCACGAGGTCAGGAGATCGAGACCATCCTGGCTAACACGGTGAAACCCCGTCTCTACTAAAAATACAAAAACTAGCCGGGCGAGGTGGCGGGCGCCTGTAGTCCCAGCTACTCGGGAGGCTGAGGCAGGAGAATGGCGTAAACCCAGGAGGCGGAGCTTGCAGTGAGCTGAGATCCGGTCACTGCACTCCAGTCCGGGCGACAGAGCGAGACTCCGCCTCAAAAAAAAAATAAAATAAAATAAAATAAAATAAAATAAAGCAATTGTATTAACCTAATTTAATTAGACTTGTTTTTCCTACTGGAGTTAGAGAACAACAAAGTGCTGCTTTGATGGCAGTGACAATTCCTTTCTTTCTTTTTTTTTTTTTTTTTTTTGAGAAGACGGCGTCTCCCTCTGTCGCCCCGGCTGGGCGGGGGCGGATCTTGGCTCCCTGTAAGCTCCGCCTCCCGGGTTTACGCCATTCTCCTGCCTCAGCCTCCCGAGTAGCTGGGACTACAGGCGCCCGCCATCTCGCCCGGCTAGTTTTTTGTATTTTTTTTTTTAGTAGAGACGGGGTTTCACCGTGTAGACCAAGATGGTCTCGATCTCCTGACCTTGTAATCCACCCGTCTCGGCCTCCCAAAGTGCTGGGATTACAGGCTTGAGCCACCGCGCCCGGCCGACAATTCCTTTCTTAAAGACCACTCTCTCCCCTTCCTTTGGATGTCATTGCCATTATCCAGGGTAATGAAACCCATCCTATTTCCACTCAGTTTCTAGCCCTAGTGAGTGTCATGATTTAGGTATTTGACCAGCTAGTGATATGTAGACATGTGTCACTTAACCAAAGGGATACATTTGAGAAATGTGTTAGTAGGGCTTTTGTGTGAACCTCAAAGAGTTTACTTATACAAACAGATGGTACAGCCTACTACGCACCTAGGCTATATGGTAGAACCTGTTGCTTCTAGGCTTCACACCTGTACAGAATGTTACTGTCCTTAAATACTGTATAGGCAAATGTAACACAATGATATGGAGCTTGCAGGACTGGAAGTTGCTGTGGGTAAGTCAGTGACTGGTGAGTGAATGTGAAGAACCAGGACATTGCTGTACACTGTGATGGACTTTGGAAACACTGTACACTTAGGCTACATGAAATTTTGGAAAATATGTTTTTCTTTCTTCAAAAATAAATTAACCTTAGCTTCCTGTAACTTTTTTACTTAAACTTTTGAATTCTTTTTAACTTTTTGACTCTTTTGTACAAATTTGGCTTAAAACACAAGCAAGGCTGGACACGATGGCTCACACTTACCATATGCAGGACTTAGGGAAGCCAGACAAGAGGATTGCTTGAGACCCGCCTGGGCAACATAGCAAGATCCTATCTCTCAAAAAAATTTTTTTGAATTAGTTGGGCATGGTGGTGCACACCTGTGGTCCTAGCTATTGGGGAGGCCGAGCGAGGGGAAGTGTTTGAGACCAGGAGTTCCAGGATGCAGTATGATCACACTACTGTACTCCAGCCTGGGCAACAGTGAGACCCTGTGTCTTCAAAAACTAAACAAGTCCAGTGGCAGAGTCTGGGGAAGAGGCTGCAGGCACCATGTCCACCTTCATAGATGGCAGGAGGAAGCCCCTGAAACAGCCCAAGAAGCAGGCCAAGGAGATGGATGAGGAAGATAAAGTTTTTTTGTTTTTGTTTTTGTTTTTGTTTTTTGGGACAGAGTCTTACTCTGTCGCCAGGCTGGAGTGCAGTGGCATGATATGGGCTCACTGCAACCTCCGCCTCCTGGGTTCAAGCAATTCTCCTGCCTCAGCCTCCTGAGTAGCTGGGATTACAGGCGCGCACCACCATGCCCAACTAATTTTTGTGTTTTTAGTAGAGACAGGGTTTCACCATGTTGGCCAGAATGGTCTGGATCTCTTGACCTCGTGATCCACCCATCTCAGCCTCCCAAAATGCTGGGATTACAGGCGTGAGCCACCATGCCCGGCTGGAAGATACGTTTTTTAAACAAAAAGAGGAGCAGAAGAAACTGGAGGAGCCAAAAGTGAAGGCCATGGGGAAGGGGTCCCTGGTCATAGGTAGAAATAAGAAATCTGGCAAAAAATAAGCTGTTCCATGTGCCTGAGGTGATCGATGGTGACCCTTGATTCCATTTGTATTTAAACATCTGGATTCCCAGCTATAACTTTTTTTTTTTTTGAGGTGGACACTCACTCTGTTGTCCAGGCTGGAGTGCAGTGGCACGATCTTGGATCACTGCAACCTCCGCCTGCCGGATTCAAGCAATTCTCCTGCCTCAGCCTCCTGAGTATCTGGGATCACAGTTGCCCGCCACCATGCCTGGCTAATTTTTGTATTTTTGGTAGAGAAGGGGTTTCACCATGTTGGCCAAGCTGGTCTCAAACTCCTGACCTCAGGTGATCCACCTGCCTCAGCCTCCCAAAGTGCTGGGACTACAGGCATGAGCTGCCACACCTGGCCCCCTGCCATAACATCTTTGCCACCTATACTTAGAATGAAGTGTTGTCTTGGAGCCTGTTGTACACTGTACATGTAAGAGTAAACTTTTGAAAACAAAACACACGAGACACATTGTACAGCTGTATAATTTTTTTTTTTAAGAGACCAAGAGTCTCACTTTGTCACCCAGGCTGGAGTGCAGTGGCTCCATCATAGCTCACTGCAGTCTTAAACTCCAAGGCTCAAGGGATCCGTCCACCTCAGCCTCCCCACTAGCTAGTACTACAGGCATGCACCACTACACCCAGCTAATTTGTTGTTGTTTTGAGACAGGGTCTCTCTTTGTTGCCCAGGCTGGTCTCCAACTCTTGGCCTCAAGCAGTCCTCCCACCTTGGCCTCCCAAAGTGCTAGGGTTACAGGCATAAGCCACCTCACCTGATCTATTTTCTTTCTTTATATCCTATCCTATAAGATTTTTTCCATTTAAATTTTTTTTAACTTTTTAAACTTTTTTGTTAAAAACTAAAACACAAACACATTATTCTAGGCCTACACAGGCTCAGGATCATCAAGATGTCACTAGGTGATAAGAATGTTTCAGCTCCATTATCATCTTATGGGACCACCTGTCTTTATGCATTCATTGACTGAAAGGTCAGTTGCCAAGTGCCTGTATTATCTGGGTCCAGTTCACAGCCTCTGCTGCAGTCCTTGCTTTTCCTGCTCTTGGCTGGATTGAGCAGGTCTTGAAACAGTGTCCTCCCCCCAAGAAGAGTTGCTGTAATACATTTTGAGAAACACTGTACCTAGGCAGATGATCCCTCTGACCTTGAACAATTTAGTTAACTTTTCCATGTTCCCATTTCCTCATTTTAAAATGGAAATATGCTTTTCTGTAGGGATTTTTTTAAAAGGGAAATATTAGTGCACAATTTAGTTAACTTTTCCATGTTCCCATTTCCTCATTTTAAAATGGAAATATGCTTTTCTATGGGTATTTTTAAAAAAAAGAAATATTAATGCTGAATTAGTACTAGTTCCCCTTTACCTCTTGAAAATACTGCAAATCAAATTTTTCAGGATACATGAAGGAGCTGAAGTGCTTCACACTATGGTGAGTTGTTTTTGGGGTTTTTTTTTTTGAGACAGAGTGTTGCTCTGTTGCCCAGTCTGGAGTGCGGTGGTGCGATCTCAGCTCACTGAAACCTCCACCTCCCAGTTTCAAGTGCTTCTCATGCCTCAACCTCCTGAGTAGCTGGGACTAAAGGCGCATGTTACCATGCTTGACTAATTTTTGTATTTTTAGTAGAGACAGGGTTTTGCCATGCTGGCCAGGCTGTTCCCAGACTTTTGGCCTCAAGTAATCCACTTGCCTCGGCCTCCCAACATGCTGGGACAACAGGCTCGAGCCACTGCACCTAGCTTGTGGTGAATTTTTAATACAGGGGAGCATTTCTGATTTAACTGATCAAAAATATCCTCAAAAAAATAAAAATGGGCCTAACATGGTGGCTCACACCAGCACTTTGGGAGGCCAAGGTGGGAGGATCACTTGAAGCCAGGAAATAGAGACCAAGCCTGGGTAATAAAGCGAGACTTGGTCTCTACAAAAACAAATTTTAAAAAAAATTATCTAGGCATGGTGGTGTAAACCTGTGGTCCCAGCTACTCAGGAGGCTGGGTGGATGGATTATTTGAGCCCAGGAGGTTGAGGCTGCAGTGAGCTATGATCATGCCAGTGCATTCTAGCCTAGGCAACAGAGTGAGACCCCATCCCTTAAAAAAAAATTCCCTTCTGCCTTTTCTTTTACCTGCCTCATCAGGTCCTACAACCTCCTAATTACCCAGCTTTCAGCATTCTGGTGTGCAGGGGTCTCTTGGGGAAGATAATTTAAAGTCAAATACGCCTCTGTTTTTCTCCCTTCTTTCTTCCTCACAGGATTCCTTCATTTATCTCCTTACTGAAGATTTTTTTTTTTTTTTTTTTGAGACTAAGTCTTGCTCTGTTGCCCAGGCTGGAGTGCAATGGCATGATCTTGGCTGACTCCAACCTCTGCCTCCCAGGTTCAAGCGATTCTCCTGCCTCAGCCTCCCAAGTAGCTGGGATTACAGGCATGTGCCACCATGCCCAGCTCATTTTTATATTTTTTAGTAGAGTTGGGGTTTTGCCATGTTGGCCAGGCTGGTCTCGAACTTCTGACATCAGGCGATCCACCCACCTTGGCCTCCCAAAGTGTGGGGATGACAGGAGTTGGCCATCATTCCCGGCCGAAGATTTTCTTAAATTTGTTTTTTAAAACAGGGTCTTACTCTGTTGCCCAGGCTGGAGTGCAGTATTTGGTGACTGTGGAGGTGCAGAGGAGGCATGAGCAAAAGATGATGGATTTGAGGTTGGGTCAGATGGGTGAACATGGCAGAGCTTCTTCTGAGGAGTAGGAGATTTAGAAGGGGAACTTTTAGAAAGAGAGATGGGAAGAGAATAGCATGGACTGAGATTTAGAATTGTTGAAATTCTGCTGATGAGAGATCAAAGTGTAACTTTTTCAGACGTGAATGGAGATGGGGAGAGCTCATTGCTAGAGAGTCATATTTTTAGAAGTACAGTGTTAATTTCATTACAGAGAATACCACCAAATAGGGTAATTACTTAGGTGTCAAAACTAATTGTCACTGTGGCCTTTCCTGTTCAGTTTCAGATAAATTTTGATTGGACATCTACATGATGGCATCAACACATCTCTCTTTAAATCCAATGTTTAATTACATAAACTTTTCCCAGGTGCACCCTGGGCACACTGCAGTTTGCTGGATATGTGAGCAGATACAGATCCATTTTCTTGGTGTGCAATGCATGCCAGTTTGATAATCTGGAAAGGGGACTTAAACCATTCTGTGATGTTTGCATAGTTTGCTAGTTATTTAATGACATTTGCTTTTCTTTTTTCCCCTAGAGTTATCATTACCATGTTGGTGACCTGTTCAGTTTGCTGCTATCTCTTGTAAGTAATTTTTTCTTAAAATAATAAGTAATTATTCTTGGTATTTGTAATGTGTGCGATTTACACATTTGTTTTATTGGAGCTCATCCCTCATGTAATATCTAGAAATAGTGTCCTAAAATTGAAAATATCACACTTTTCATATGCTCAGTATATTTATGTAGAGTTGTACAAATAACTCAATCCTTCTGGGAATACAAGTGCAGTTTAATTGGCACAAATTTAAAGCTTATAAATAGCTGGAAATTATGATTATACTACTTTATATTTTACTATGGTGAAGTATTTATTTATTTATTTATCTTTTGAGACAAGGTCCCGCTCTGTCACCCAGGCTGGAATACAGTGGCGTGATCTCAGTTCACTGCAACCTCGGCCTCCTGGGTTCAAGCAAATCTCATGCCTCAGCTACCTAAATGGCTGGGGTTACAGGCACGCGCCACCATGCCTGGCTAATTTTTGTATTTTTAGTGGAGACAGGGTTTTGCCATGTTGGCCAGCTGGTTTCAAACTCCTGACCTCAAGTGATCTGCCCGCCTTAGCCTCCCAAAGTGCTGGGATTACAGACGTGAGCCACCGTGCCCAGTGTACTATTGTGAAGTATTTAGATCTACTTATTTCACTGAAATATCTCACTAATGGAGCTAATAAAGCCATTCTTTACTGTGACTTTTGTTTATCTGATGGACAGAACTTGAGCTAGAATTTTAACCAAGTAGACTAAGGATAATTTTTTAACAATTCGTTGTAAGTTGTGTGGGGAAAAGAAAGATCAGACTGTTACTGTGTCTATATAGAAAGAAGTAGACATAAGAGACTCCATTTTGTTCTGTATTTGAGATGCTGTTAATCTGTGACCCTACCCCCAACCTTGTCCTTGCAAGAGACATGTGCTGTGGTGACTCAAGGTTTAAAGGATTTTGGGCTGTGCGGGGTGTGCTTTGTTAAACAAGTGCCTGAAGGCAGCTTGCTGGTTAAAAGTCATCACCATTCTCTTAATCTCAAGTACCCAGGGATACGTACACTGCCAAAGGTCTCAGGGACCTCTGCCTAGGAAAGCTAGGTATTGTCCAAGGTTTCTCCCCATGTGATAGTCTGAAATATGGCCTCGTGGGATGGGAAAGACCTGATCGTCACCCAGCCTGACACCCGTGAAGGGTCTGTGCTGAGGAGGACCAGTACAAGAGGAAAGAAGGCCTCTTGGCGGTTGTTGGCGGTTGAGATAGAGAAAAGCATCTGTCTCCTGCCCGTCCCTGGGCAATGGAACATCTCGGTGTAAAACCCGATTGTATGTTCTGTTTACTGAGAAAGGAGAAAACCACCTTAGGGCGAAAGGTGGGACTTGCTAGTGCAATACTGCTCTTTATGCACTAAAAAGGTTTATGAAGATGTTTGCATATGCATATCAAGGCACAGCACTTTTCCTTAAACTTATTCATGTCACAGAGTTCTTTATTCATATGTCTTACTGCTGACCTCCCTACGATGATCCTGCTACTTCCCTTTTTCTAAGATGGTAAAGATAATTATCAATAAATACTAAGGGAACTCAGAGACCGGTGCCGGCGTGGGTCCTCTGTATGCTGAGTGCCGGTCCCCTGGGCCCACTTTTTCTTTCTCTATACTTTGTCTCTGTGTCTCATTTCTTTTCTCAAGTCTCTCATTCCACCTAACGAGAAACGCCCACAGGTGTGGAGGGGCAGGCCACCCCTTCATCTGTATCAAAATATATGTATTGATCACATACCATAAAAATAATCTTAGGGATTTCTTTCAATTTAGGTTTTTGAGACAGGATCTTGCTCTGTTACCCAGGCTGGAGTGGCTTGATCATAGCTCACTGCAGCCTCAAACTCTGAGGCTCAAGCGATCCTCCTGCCTCTCCTCCCAAGAAGTTGGGACTGTAGTCATGTGCCACCATGCTCAGCTAACTTTTTTATTTTTGTAGAGATGGGGTCATATTGTGTTACCCAGGCTGGTCTTGAACTCCTGGCCTCAGCAATCCTTCCATCTTAGCCTCCCAAAGTGCTGGGACTACAGGCATGAGTCACTACACCCAGCCAGGATTTCTTTCTAGAGTTTAGAACCAGTGGTTCTCTTTTTTTGAAGAGAGCTTTCTGGCTTCCTGAGACTTCAGTGGCATGGAAAGTGTTGGTGTTCCCCGAAGCGTTGTTTAGTGCCCATGTGAGGTAGGAAGCAACAGTTCTGACCCATCCTATAGATGAAAGACCATGACTCTTTTTTTTTCCAGAAATATTTTAATAAAAATTGGCCATTTCCAAGAAACACCCACTGCATGCCCATCAATAAAAGAGAACCATAACAAAATAGAAAATTTACCATATAGCTGTGATTTAAAGAGAAAATGCGGACACGAGCACATCAGCAAAGTCCAGTATTAAAGTCACGTTTCTGCTGGGCGCGGTGGCTCACGTTTGTAATCCTAGCACTTTGGGAGGCCAAGGCGGGTGGATCACCAGGTCAGGATATTGAGACCAGCCTGGCCAACATGGTGAAACCCCTTCTCTACTGAAAATACAAAAAAAAAAAATTAGCTGGGCGTGGCGGCGCACGCCTGTAGTCCCAGCTGCTTGGGGGGCTAAGGCAGGAGAGTCGCTTGAACCCTGGAGGCAGAGGTTGCAGTGAGCCAAGATCGTACCACTGCACTCCAGCCTGGGCGACAGGCTCCGTCTCAGAAAAAAAAAAGCCATACATACGTACATAGAGTCACATTCCTTCTTATGGGCTATGATTAGGAATCTGATTACATATCAGAGTAAAAATACAAATGCTGAACTATTTATATTTAGGTCAAAGAACCTCTATCGAAGCATGTGTCTTCAAAGGCATTCCAATTTGTGACTCAATTTTAGAATAAGGCAAACAGAAGACATACAAGGTGATAAAAGAGGGATTCTACAATTCCCCACATACTCTGAACCTAATAAAACAAATTTAGATTCTTAAAAAATTATTTTTCTTTAAACAATTGCCAAGACTGAAATAAAAGATAAATAGAAGGCACAACAGTTTTGCTCTGGTTGTTATCTGGGTTTGGGGAATTTTTTTGTTTTCCATTTCTTTACAAATACATATTAAACATGAAAAAACTCTTTATTTCAAATAAACTAACAGTTCAAGAAAAGCCTATCAGTTGCATTCTAGACATTTAAAACCTATATCACAATTTAAATTTCTTTTTTTTTTTTTTTTTTGAGATGGAGTCTCGCTCTGTCGCCCAGGCTGGAGTGCAGTGGCGCGATCTCGGCTCACTGCAAGCTCCGCCTCCCGGGTTCATGCCATTCTCCTGCCTCAGCCTCCTAAGTAGCTGGGACTACCGGCACCTGCCACTGCGCCCGGCTAATTTTTTTTGCATTTTTAGTAGAGACAGGGTTTCACCGTGGTCTCCATCTCCTGACCTTGTGATCTGCCCGCCTCGGGCCTCCCAAAGTGCTGGGATTACAGGCGTGAGCCACTGCTCCCGGCCCACAATTTAAATTTCAATGGTAAAAACAGTAGGTTTTAGAATTGTTTTGTGATCCTCTATCAAAAGAAAAATTCTATTCTTTTAATTCAGTTTTTAAACATACCAGTGAGAATCAAAATTGTCACCTTTTCCAATGACAAATTCTCCACACCAGAAGGTAGTCATGACTCTCAAAGAAGAAACAATTTGGGTTTTTCCTGCCTTCAAAATGTTATCAAATCCTGTATTTCTCATAGACTCTTGAAACACGTAGAAAATAAGAAATATTCCAATGAATGAAATATACCAAATGTCAGTAATACGCAAGACACATTCCTTTGGGGAAATGGCTGTTAAAAAAAAAAAATTCAGTCTGTATATGCAAAGTAAGCAAGGAAATTTAGTCTTTTTTTTTTCTTCTTCTTCTTTAAAAATCTGTTACTCCGTGGCCGGGCGCGGTGGCTCAAGCCTGTAATCCCAGCACTTTGGGAGGCCGAGATGGGCGGATCACGAGGTTGGGAGATCGAGACCATCCTGGCTAACACGGTGAAACCCCGTCTCTACTAAAAAATACGAAAAACTAGCCGGGCGAGGTGGCGGGCGCCTGTAGTCCCAGCTACTCGGAGGCTGAGGCAGGAGAATGGCGTAAACCCGGGAGGCAGAGCTTGCAGTGAGCTGAGATCCGGCCACTGCACTCCAGCT